>NC_137458.1:320658976-321215417 GCF_964235325.1 Thermobia domestica
AACAATAATAAGTATGCAAGATGTATGGAAGAAAAGGTACATAGAAATGCATAGTCTGGCTCAGGATAGGAATGAATGGAAGGTTGTGTCAAACAATAATAAGTATGCAAGATGTATGGAAGAAAAGGTACATAGAAATGCATAGTCTGGCTCAGGATAGGAATGAATGGAAGGTTGTGTCAAACAATAATAAGTATGCAAGATGTATGGAAGAAAAGGTACATAGAAATGCATAGTCTGGCTCAGGATAGGAATGAATGGAAGGTTGTGTCAAACAATAATAAGTATGCAAGATGTATGGAAGAAAAGGTACATAGAAATGCATAGTCTGGCTCAGGATAGGAATGAATGGAAGGTTGTGTCAAACAATAATAAGTATGCAAGATGTATGGAAGAAAAGGTACATAGAAATGCATAGTCTGGCTCAGGATAGGAATGAATGGAAGGTTGTGTCAAACAATAATAAGTATGCAAGATGTATGGAAGAAAAGGTACATAGAAATGCATAGTCTGGCTCAGGATAGGAATGAATGGAAGGTTGTGTCAAACAATAATAAGTATGCAAGATGTATGGAAGAAAAGGTACATAGAAATGCATAGTCTGGCTCAGGATAGGAATGAATGGAAGGTTGTGTCAAACAATAATAAGTATGCAAGATGTATGGAAGAAAAGGTACATAGAAATGCATAGTCTGGCTCAGGATAGGAATGAATGGAAGGTTGTGTCAAACAATAATAAGTATGCAAGATGTATGGAAGAAAAGGTACATAGAAATGCATAGTCTGGCTCAGGATAGGAATGAATGGAAGGTTGTGTCAAACAATAATAAGTATGCAAGATGTATGGAAGAAAAGGTACATAGAAATGCATAGTCTGGCTCAGGATAGGAATGAATGGAAGGTTGTGTCAAACAATAATAAGTATGCAAGATGTATGGAAGAAAAGGTACATAGAAATGCATAGTCTGGCTCAGGATAGGAATGAATGGAAGGTTGTGTCAAACAATAATAAGTATGCAAGATGTATGGAAGAAAAGGTACATAGAAATGCATAGTCTGGCTCAGGATAGGAATGAATGGAAGGTTGTGTCAAACAATAATAAGTATGCAAGATGTATGGAAGAAAAGGTACATAGAAATGCATAGTCTGGCTCAGGATAGGAATGAATGGAAGGTTGTGTCAAACAATAATAAGTATGCAAGATGTATGGAAGAAAAGGTACATAGAAATGCATAGTCTGGCTCAGGATAGGAATGAATGGAAGGTTGTGTCAAACAATAATAAGTATGCAAGATGTATGGAAGAAAAGGTACATAGAAATGCATAGTCTGGCTCAGGATAGGAATGAATGGAAGGTTGTGTCAAACAATAATAAGTATGCAAGATGTATGGAAGAAAAGGTACATAGAAATGCATAGTCTGGCTCAGGATAGGAATGAATGGAAGGTTGTGTCAAACAATAATAAGTATGCAAGATGTATGGAAGAAAAGGTACATAGAAATGCATAGTCTGGCTCAGGATAGGAATGAATGGAAGGTTGTGTCAAACAATAATAAGTATGCAAGATGTATGGAAGAAAAGGTACATAGAAATGCATAGTCTGGCTCAGGATAGGAATGAATGGAAGGTTGTGTCAAACAATAATAAGTATGCAAGATGTATGGAAGAAAAGGTACATAGAAATGCATAGTCTGGCTCAGGATAGGAATGAATGGAAGGTTGTGTCAAACAATAATAAGTATGCAAGATGTATGGAAGAAAAGGTACATAGAAATGCATAGTCTGGCTCAGGATAGGAATGAATGGAAGGTTGTGTCAAACAATAATAAGTATGCAAGATGTATGGAAGAAAAGGTACATAGAAATGCATAGTCTGGCTCAGGATAGGAATGAATGGAAGGTTGTGTCAAACAATAATAAGTATGCAAGATGTATGGAAGAAAAGGTACATAGAAATGCATAGTCTGGCTCAGGATAGGAATGAATGGAAGGTTGTGTCAAACAATAATAAGTATGCAAGATGTATGGAAGAAAAGGTACATAGAAATGCATAGTCTGGCTCAGGATAGGAATGAATGGAAGGTTGTGTCAAACAATAATAAGTATGCAAGATGTATGGAAGAAAAGGTACATAGAAATGCATAGTCTGGCTCAGGATAGGAATGAATGGAAGGTTGTGTCAAACAATAATAGGTATGCAAGATGTATGGAAGAAAAGGTACATAGAAATGCATAGTCTGCCTCAGGATAGGAATGAATGGAAGGTTGTGTCAAACAATAATAGGTATGCAAGATGTATGGAAGAAAGGGTACATAGAAATGCATAGTCTGGCTCAGGATAGGAATGAATGGAAGGTTGTGTCAAACAATAATAGGTATGCAAGATGTATGGAAGAAAAGGTACATAGAAATGCATAGTCTGCCTCAGGATAGGGAAGGGTGGAAACCTGCGTTAATTTAATCGAAAGATTGTCGAACTGAAATAAAGATGATGATGAAAATGATTGCTTATTTATTTACGTACGTATACGTAAAACTATGCATTACTCTACTAACAGTGACACACTTATGCCTAAGAATGACATATATATTTCCAGCACTGACATATACGGTATAAAAATTGTAACATTATAAAGAAAGTATGACATTAAACTGAAATGAAAGATAGTAGTACAATTAGGAAAAGTAAAAATTAAATTCGTGTTATTTATTTCCTCTGGTTTATATCTTCGTGTGCTAAAAAGAAAAAAAAAGTGTTATGTTATTCTATCTATAACACCAACGTTAGATAATTCTGTCATTTTGTATAAGATATTTCTACGATAAACAAGATGGTCGAATTTGTTCCACTTCTAAAATATTAATAGAGTTTCTCTTCTTTGAGTTTCAACTTAGTTTCCTTCCGTAGTTTTCTAGATCTTCTTAACTTGATTTTTGATAGAAAGTAGGAAAGTGAGTTCTATGTGTTAAAAAAAACGAATGCTCTTTGGTCAAAAAAAAAATAACGATTTAGGAAAACCTTTAAAAAAATAACAGAAGAAAACTTGTCATTTTTAGTTCATATTAGAGGCTTCTTATATAGAAGTTGACACCTAACTAACGCTTTACCCTCCTTGTCCTGAAAAAATGAAAGAAACTTTCGAAAGTGATGTCGAGAAAATTTTCTGTGACCCTTCTTTTCAAGATTAGAAAAAGAAAGAAAGAGAGAGAGAGAAAGAAAGAGAGAGAAAGAAAGAGAGAAAAACAAGATGGAATCTATTACATTATCACGTCCAGAAACCTCTTTATTCTATGTCACTTCTGTGTTCATATCTATTTCCTAGGCATTTCCTTTTCGGAGCATTAGCCCCTTAAAACCCTCTCCCTTCCTCTTCCCATGACTGTTCTTTATTTTTCACTTAGATCCCCCTCCCCTCCCAAGTTGTCTCGTCTTGGCTGGAAAAAAGCTTATATAAAAAGACAGAGAATTATATACATGTAGTTCCTATGATTCACTCTGGGAACAAGAAATGCATTTTTGTCACAGGTTCTTAGCCAGTGACTTCGATTCTCAATGTCGGAACGTGTGTGTTTTTTTTTTTAATTAAAATTGTTCTCCAGAAAAGAAAATTTACTAGTAGTAGCCTATATGTGAATCACTGCTACGAGTATTTGTGTCAGCATTATGAAAATATAAACAGCAGGGATACGATAGGTATACAAGCTCTTATTTAACAGAGTAATTTTTACAAATATACAGCACGACAGAATAAATCATCATCGTCATCATTCGCATTCTGCCATTATCGGCAGGTCACTTGCCGTGACTTAGAAGGTTCCATGCACTACGGTCTTCAGCTAACCTTTTCGTCTTCATTTGCGATTCTTTTGTTTTGACACAATCCATCTATTATACTCTCTTTCGTCTTTTCCCTCTCTTTCCTGCCAACATACCCTCTAGCACGTCCCTGATGATACAGTTCCCGCTTTCGTCAGTGTCCCAACCAGTTTCTCTTCCTTCTCTTAATAACATCTAAAATTGTTCTTTTCTCCACCACCATTTCTAACACACTCTCAGTCCTTTTCCGCTCGACCCAGCTAATTTTCTTAATTCTTCTCCACACCCACATTTCGAAAGCTTGTCGTTTTCCATAGTTTTTACGTAATGTCTATGTTTCTTTAAAATACAGTACGTTACTCCATTCAAAGCATTTTATGAGTCTTTTTCTCAATTATTCATTCAAGGTTATTAGATGCATAAGATTTGCAGATGATATGGCGCTTGTTGCAGAATCTGAAAAGGAAATCAATAAAATGTTAGAAAATCTGAGGATGGACTTTGAAAAATATGGGATGAAAATAAATGTTAGAAAGACAAAAAACATGGTGATTGGAACGAAGAGGTTTGTGTCAAATATAAAAGTGGGAGAGGAGCAAATAGAACAAGTGAATAGTTTTCGATATCTGGGTAGTATTCTTAGTAATGACATGAAATGCGAACGAGAAATAAAAGCAAGGATAGGAATGGTGAAAGAAGCCTTTAGGAGGAAGAAAAGTCTGTTTTGTGGGACCTTGAATAAAGAGTTGAGAAAATGACTCATAAAATGCTTCGTGTGGAGTGTTGTACTGTATGGGGCGGAAACGTGGACATTACGTAAAAGTGATGAAAAACGACTGGAAAGATTCAAAATGTGGGTGTGGAGAAGAATGGAAGTAATTAGTTGGGTCGAGCGGAAAACGAATGAGTTGGTGTTAGAAATGGTGGGTGAGAAAAGAACAATTTTAGATATTATTAGGAAGAGGAAGAGAAACTGGTTGGGACATTGGCTAAGAAGAGATTGTATCATGAGGGACGTCCTAGAGAGTATGGTGGCAGAAAAGAGAGGCAGAGGCCGAAGGAGACTACAATTAATGTGATATAAAAACAGAAAGATCATACGCGAAGACGAAGAGTTTAGTGGATGACCCTGGAGCATGGAAGCTTTTCAGCTGCTGCAAGTGACCTGCCAGTAAGGGCAGAATACCTATGACGATGATGATTATTATTCAAGGTCCTACAAAATAGACCTTTTCCTTTTTCCTAAAGGCTTCTTTCCCCATTCCTACCCTTGCTTTTATTTCATGTTCGTACTACACATCATCACTAATAATATTACCCAGGCATCTAAAACTATTTACTTATTCAATTTTCTTCCTCCCAATTCTATCAATTTTTATTGCTTACAAACGATATATATATTTTGTTTTTCTCTAAAGCTACAGATCAGTATGTACTCCAAATAGACTCCGAGGTAATTGGGACAAAGTCTACCTCGGGTATGGAAAAACTCAGATAATACGGAGAACAGCTGTTATTAGGTACTGTATATTTTGACAGTGATATTTTGAAGAAATGTGCATAAAACAACCAACATTCACAAATAGGCATAGTCCTATCGTTTTACGCAACATTGCGAAACCTTTTATGGCACAAACAATTGTTCGAAAATGGTAGATTTAGGATATGACATTCGCTACCATCTGCTTTATTTCACGGACATTTATTCCACTGATTTTCATCTTTCCCGTAGTTTTGAAGCTCTTGTTCGAAATAGACACTTCAGAGAAGAGGAAGCTGTGAGAAATGTCTTTAATGATTTCGTTGATTCTAAATCCAAGAACATTTTCCACAACGGAATGAAAACATTGGAAAAACGATGGGAAAAGGTGATTGAAGACAATGGTTTATTTTGAATAAATTTCAGGGTTGTAAACACTCATTTTCGAAACGAGCTCAGCTCAGCTGAAACTCAGTGTCAAATGTGAGTTAACTCACGCTCAAACTCAAGATTTTTAAAAGCAGCTTCCTCAACTCACGGTCAATTTTTAGTTGAGTTACGCTCAACTTAAGGAAAATTGAAAATAAAACTATCTGATGATTTAATAACTAAAAACATTTACGATGGTGCAGATTGAGAACGGTCCAGCATAGAAATAGCGATTTTAGGATAAAATATATTACTTCACAAAGAAAGCGTAATGACTAAGATACTCATTTATACAAGGAGCAAAACTGTAATTATAATAATAAGCTAAACGATTTAAATGCCAGTACCATATCGTCGCATGAGAACCAGGGGAAAGTAACTCCATTTTCGTAGGTTTACAGGCGAGAGGACAAAAATATTATTTTCTTAGAAATATTATTTTTTAATAAGATGTTAATTGAGCTACATTACAACAGATGATTGACAAGGAGAACAGATGGCGTTACGATCCATTTACACCAAGTAAGGCTTTCTAAATTATGTCCAAACATGAAGAAAACAAAAACCACATTTTTGGAGTTACGTTTCTCTGATTCTCATGCGACGATATATACCTCCATAAGAGAAACACTTCATGCATCATTTGTACTCCGACTCCTAATATAGACTTGACTAAAGTATTGCAACTTTTTGTGACTTCAAATAGCGCCCGCACCTACGAAGTTTTGTCAACGGCTCGAGTGGCTCGGCTCACGGATCAGTCACCACCTAGCCGTACCGGGAAAACAGCTCACCTAACCGAGCCAATGGCTCATTCCAATCGAGCTGGCTCGAGCTGTTGACTCAGTTAACCGAGCCGAACCTATTGGCATCACTACATCTGTGCATATTCGGCATTTGTACATTGCAGCACTCATTTGCTGTCTCTTTCTCATTGATAGCCAATGCACTTCTTTGTGTTACAATGCAAATGTGATTCTGCAGTTTGGATAACGAAATGACAATCCACTAATAGAATAAGTAGGGTCTACATATAACACTGGTATACAAAATTTTGCTTATTATTATTTCTTGATGAATTTTTATGTATTTTGACCCCCTGAACACGAATCTGGCACTTATTTTTATGTAGTGTCAATATTTTCAATGATATAAGCATGTTTTATTTTTGTCCTACACTGATTTATGCAGAGTAATTTGCGTCCTTTTACTTCGATACTCGCTAGGTGGTATCGCATTTGTTATTAAAGATAGTTGTTCCAAGTACGAAACAGAGAATATAGATTCTAAAGATACATAGCAGAATTGTAAATTGATTAAATAGAGCTATTCAAGTGTGAAGCTGATGTTGGAGAAAACAAAATATAAGGAACATCAATGGGACGTGTGTGGGGATTTCAAAATTATTGGTTTTCTTCTTGGGTTGCAAAGTGGTTATACTAAATATTCCTGCTTTCTATGTCTGTGGGACAGTCGGACAACTAACCAGCATTATGATCAAACCACGTGGCCTGAAAGAACGGAGCTTATTCCAGGAACACATAATGTGATAAATGAAGCATTAGCCCAGGGAGAAGATTCTCATGCTAACATTACATATTAAGCTGGGATTGGCAAAACAATTTGTGAAAGCTCTGGGTCGCAATTCACCTGCCCTACAATGTATCAAACAAATGTTTCCAGCTTTATCAGAGGCAAAAGTTCTGGCTGGCATTTTCACAGGGCCTCAGATTCATGTCATGCTTAATAGTGCTCCACTTAAACAAAAAATGACGGAGTTGGAAAGAAACGCTTGGGGGGCCTTTCATAAATTGGTGACCTGATTTCTTGTGCATAACCGAAGTGAAGCGTTTGAACACCAAGTTAAGACACTCATTGATCAATATCGAGCATTGGGATATAGAATGTCTTTAAAATTATATATGCTACATTCATACTTGGATTTCTTTAGGGAGAATTAAGGAGATGTTAGCGAAGAGCAGGGGAACGTTTCCATGAGGGCTTTGAGGTAATGGAAAGCAGATACCAAGGAAGGTGGGACTGTGCAATGATGGGTGATTATATTTGGGGGTTAGTCCATGACGAAGTAAACGTTTCCCACAAAAGAAAAAGAACCACTAACTTTCACTTTTGACTACGGAATTCCAGTACTTGATAAACATTTTCCTCCAATCTCAAGTACTTTTGTATATAATTTTTATAAGAAATGTAATACTCATATATTTTAGTATTTATGTATTGTTATGTAGATTTTTGTTACCCAGAAAGTTGATGTCCAAAATGTGTTATGTTTGTAATTCAATGTTCCTATAAGACACAATTGTATAATATATTACTGTTTGAGTAAAATCTAATATGCTTATAGCATTACAAATTTTGACATTACGGCAAAGTAACTGTCATACTCGTGTTCAGCGGGTGCAAATCATTAAGAAACCGATGAAAGACCAACATAAGCACAACCTTGATCAAAATTTGTATACCAGTGTAATCATTAGAAGATTAGTTTGGCAAAAAATGCATTATTTGCAACTATATTATTATGTCGGGCTGTTCTTGATCACCATGAAACAATATAAACCAGTCTATATTATGCAAGGTTTCAAGTATCAGAAAAAATGCTTTGAAAATGGTAGTAAATTAAAGTTTTGCACATAAACTAATGTTAAGCTTGCGAACATGTCTTTCTCTAAACATTATTCCATTAAATTTTAGAAAAAAGCTGCGTAAACAGTGAATCTTTCTATAATTCAAACTAGGGAGGCGAGAAGGAGGCGAACCGAGGGATATCAAAAACGCAAACTATCCGCGACACTAGAAAGGACATGAGAAAATTGTGCCTATGGAATGAAAACTGATATTTTGCGGCAGTAACGAAATGGTAACACTTATGGAGCATGATTGTTGAAATATGGAAATTCATTTTGAAAAAGCAAGACACACTGAACTAAAGTAGAACAACAAATTAGTAAAGTCTCATCGTTTAAATTTGTAGGCCATTTCAGACAAAACAAAACAAAACAAAACAAAAAAATAAGTTTGAATATAAATCAATTTGCTAAACTCAGATATTCATGACCTAAACATTTCTTTTAAATTGAGACCTTAAAACCTACAAAAGTACAACCTGTAGCTAGTTAAGAATCAAAACACAGTTACTCGTATATGATCTTACAAAGTTTGTTAATTCTCACAAATTTATAGTTAGGAATTCAGTACATTATATACTGTGTTAAGAGTATTTTAAGAACCTACTAGCAATGGTTTATAAGACAAGCAAGAAATAAATTTAAAAAGGAAGAATAAAGGATTAAACAACTTTGAAACAATGGCGGCTCTTGAGGATGATCACATAGATAGAGAATAAACTTGTATTGCTTCAAACTAATAAAGAAAACATGTCTAATATTCTAATTCCTATGTAATTTAGGATAATTAGTACATTAGGTGGATTTTCCCCTTAATTTGTAGTGGTACTATTTTAATTTTTATAGAAGTGATTTCTCTCAAGAGCCGCCACTAGGTCATTCCATATGAAATCACCAAACTTGAAACTGAAATGTGGCTCATATGTTTTAGATTTTGCTCAAAATTTGTACATGTGTTGTGGTATTCAAACATAACACACCTCTAAAATTTTACAATTCTACCTCAAAGGTGACTCCTGTAAGAGCCATTCGAAATTTGGGGGTTTTGTAAAAAAAAAAAAAAGTGTGCCCTCGACAAATTATTGAAGCCGTTAGATCTCTGGAGATAATTAAGTTATTGAAAATGGTTTTAACTAAAACAATCTTAGAATTTTTAGCATTTAAAATATTGTAGTAATGACCTGCCAAGTGGGGTTAAACATATGAATTTCACCATCAAAGAGAAAGAAAGAAGAAAAAGAGAGATCCTGTCTGCGACCTTACGGTCAAAGACTACATGTAACTAGAGATGCAAAAAAGCCGGCTTTTTTGAATCGATGGTTTTTTCACATAAAAAGCCGGCTTTTTTTTTAAAAAAAAACACGAGAATTTTGGAAATTTTGGCTTTTTTCATTTCCATTATTTTTCTATCTAAATAGCTTTCTTATAGTATATTCTATAGTTAGATAAGAATTCCATGACCTAAATGCCATATTTCGCTCTAAAATTCACCATCAAGATGGATGGAGCACATGTTTTACGAATTAAAGCTAACATGAAGAATGTAGTATTTGAGGGCAATTTTAGAGGATATTTAACTTTATTTTAACTTTTGAGTTATAGACATATTTTTTCTTCTCTAGATCATTTTAGTTTGTTATCCGTGTTTCATTTCTAAGAGCTTAGTACTCTAGCTTCTAGCACAAAAGTTAAACTTACGTTTTTCTATATATCCGTCAAACCGTACTTCCACATTTCTGTTATACTGTAGCTGTGCAATGATTTAGCAATAATTTTCGGGATACAACCTAGAATACCAATTTATACAAATAATCAGTAGCGGGTTTAGAAAAATACTTTGGGAAGGGTCTCTCTGATTGTTTCGTTTTCTAAAAAGTCCTAATTTTATTTGGGAGGTGCTTGAAGTTTATGAATACAAGCATAACTAATATTTCGTTTTGTTAGTATTCAGCAATAATCTTCCTGATACAACCTTGAAGATCATTTTATACTGAGAATCAGTGGCGAATTTAGAAAAGTATTTTGGGAGGGGTTGGTTTTTCTAAACATTCGTAATTTTTATTTGACAAGAGCTTAAAGTTTATGAGTAAAGGCATAACTAATAGATATTTCGTTCGTTTTAGACATTCCGCAACTTTGGGGAACAGGCTTCAGTCCGGAAGACCGACCCCCTGATCTTCGCAAAACCGCCACTGCTGGTAATTAATAATAATAACGATTTAAAAACAATAAGAAAGGACGTCGGCCAACTCCTACACTCCTAGTTGGCCAGTACACGCACTATTTCTACATTCACAGATGGAATGAAGGAAAGCTTTGTCAGAATGGTCGAATGCTGGGTTGAATCCCGGACTTCCCGATAGAAGCGCACAAGCCAACCACTCAGTCATGTTTGTTGTGCAGTCAGTAAGTACGCCAGAAATTTTTACTTGGTGGTGTGTTCAAAATAAAAGGGGGGTGTGTGCTCTCAGAATAGTGATATAATTTTTAAACAGACTCAAACAAGAAAACAGTATATTTTGTTACGCAACTATTGCAATACTACTACTACTACTACTACTACTACTACTACTACTACTACTACTACTACTACTACTAATAATAATAATAATAATAATAATAATATCAGCTCTTCGCAGTGGTAGGTTCAATAAAGTAAGTTCACACATTTGAGCATTTATTATTATTATTAAACTAAGTAATACAGTGAAACCTCTCAAAACGGACATCGGTGGTACACGATTATTTGTCCGTAAATGAAAGGTGTTCCTAAAAGGAAAGGTTCTCTCTCATAACACCACACCACACATATTTATGGCATGGAAGAATAAGGAAGTTTGTCCTCTTATGAAGATGTCCATTATTGAGAGATATCCGTTAAGAGAGGTTTCACTGTATTGGTAATTAACCTCCACTATTTTACTCAATAATTTCCCTACATGTGAATTGATTACATACGAATTATTGTAATTATTTTGCAAAATTTGCTATTATTTCAATTTATTCACCCCCAGCAAGTTTTAGTGGGTGATTTTTTTTTCAAAATATTGAGAGAATATCCCTCGTCCCATGCTGAAATCACATTCGTTTAGTAATTAATACTGTACATAGTTCCAATTTCATTATTTTAATATTCTAACCCTGTAGTTAACGTTAATTATTGTAATATTATTTGATCTCTTAATCTCCGTTCCTGCCCCTTCTTGGCTACGTTATTGGCTCTGAATATCTCTCATAAGAAAATTATTCATTGATTTAGTTGTTTTCCAGAAATCCAGTTTTTCAATTTACAAATATTTTGTATCTTACTGTTTTGTCTTCTTTAATATACCCTAATTTTAATAATCCCAGGGCTTGTAGTGGTCTGGTCTCTTGTATTAAATAGTTGAAAAGTGACCAAAAAATGGTCAAAACCATACAAAATCTCATCATGCCCCTTTTTTCCTTTGTCAATTTCTAGCTCTTTCTTTGTTGTTTTGTTTCTTCTTTACTTCTTCTTTTTGATATTCCTCCTTTCTTAAGTTTTCAAAATATGCTTTGTAGTTACGGTAAGCAGACTTAGCAGATGTAGAAAGCTTCTGAGTAAGTGGAACCAGTTCTGGCCTATTTCAGAATTTCTTCATCCCAGACATTATATTTAACTTCGCATTAAGAGTTCTCAAAAACGTGAAATATTCAAATTCATCACCTACTCTTAAGAACATACAAAAAGCATAACACAAGACGAACATGATGAATCACACAAACACACACACACAACGTTGAACAGAGCGTTAACTATTACGAGAGAAAACTAAAATATTATTATGATAGAAGAAAGAATAGACACAGAAGGGTTCTCAACCCACCTTGAGAACTTAAGCATTCACCAACCGTCCACTGTGCTTTAGAAAGAATAAAAGCTGAAGTGAGAATAAAGCTGACTGTTTCACATACTGAAGCTTCAAAAGAGTAATGAGTAACAAGTTTCTTCCTTTTTCCATTTGTTTTTATATTTTTCTTAGAAAACTGCCAATGCAAAACATAAATCACACGAAAAAGTCACTTTACCTCTCAAAAAAGTAACTTTTAGTGACAAATTTAAAAAAAAAATAACTTTTAGTGACCAACTTGAAAAAAGTAAATTTTAGTTAAAAAAAGTGACTCACTATGAGCCCTGTTCCGCTCAATGAATTTACGTGAAAAAAAATACTTTACAAAAAATTAAGATAGCGCCAAATGCGTTCCTGCATAACACTAGACTAAGTCTAAAATATATGTAATTCTTACTTCAATCGATTTCTTCATTTCTAAAAATGTTTTGACTACACCCTTCTAACGTTCGTCCACTAATTGATACACCACTTGCAGAACAGGCTCGAAACCAGCTACAGAGCTTTGGGGGCCATGAATATGTTAGGAGGGGCCAAGTCATTAAAAATTCTCTTACAAATATCTTTTGTGCATTTTGTATTGAGGTCTGGAGGGGACATGAAAAATTTAGGAGGGGCCGGGCCCTCCCCAACCCCTTCTGGTTGCGAGCCTGTTGCAGAGTAGCACTTACTAACTGAATCTGGTATAAGCTTATTACTATATTGTATCATATTTTCTTATTCAGGAGTAGGTACCTGTAGGTGAATGACCGCTCAAGATGTTGCCAATTTCAGTCATCTGCATCTGTTCATCAATCTCTTTTCTCGGAAACGACCGCGGAACCCAGGATGGTAGGTATCAGCGGTCTGTTTTGTCAATTGTTTTGATCGAAACACCGCCCGAAACAATGAAGTCGTGTGGTTCTCGAAGCCGTACATGAGAACGAGGTCGCTTCGTATTTTGAAGTGAAATAAAATAAATAAGAATATTGCCTCCTTTCATAAACTCTAAACCTTTTTTAACTTGATGTAATAAATAACCTATATGATACTGATTGATACAATTGGATTTGGGGGAGTATTCCTTTTCCATCCAGGAGTGTGTGTAAAGAAATTTGGAGGGGTGTTAGGGGGGTGTTGGGGGGTGTAGATTACTCCCTGTGTGCAGTTGTATTTAGCTTAATTTAAATATATTCCGTAGTCCTTTTTAGGGGGGAGTTCCATAATGATATGTTGAATTCCTCTTGTTAAAAATTCAGAAAACTTGAAGACTGGATAAACCGTGATGGTGGTCAAGGGCGCCCATGTTGTGGTTTCCCGGGGGGGCAAGTATAAGCGACGTTTCAAAAATAGTTTCAAATTTTGCTGTAACTAATGTAAAAACTCTATTGGATTTTCGATATTCTGAAGTACATTTTCCTCTAGGAGAGGCAAGCGCCCCCTTGCCCCCCTGATGGGCGCCCTTGATGGTGGTTATAAAAAACTTAACTGTAGAATTTCAAGAATATACAGAACCAAAAGTTCCAGATGTGCAACCTTTAATTGTATCATATAAATCTAAGTATTTCTCTTATGTTTTATTTTAATTTTACTTTGTTTCAAAAAGAGGGTATGCAATATTTTGAAGTAAAAATACTACATACAATTTTGCTAGTTATTTGTATATTTTTTTAAAAGAAGTTTTTACTTTTAGGGTTGGCTCGTTTACACCAGCTGTTTTTTTTTAATAACTGGTTTAAACCAAAAAAAAGTTGATTGAGTTGATTTTTAGTTTAGCGTCCCGTTCAGCAGCGAGGCTATATGAGACGTGGACCTACTGATTAACGTGGAATCCGAACCACATGAGCTGCCGCCGGGAATCGAACCCGGAAAAATAAAAAGAACAAAAATGCGAATCGTGTGAACTTCATGGTGATGTTTCCACATGTCAAACCTTCTACATTAGTCTTATTTGCTTTTCATCTTTTAATCAAGGTGTCCCATGTTCAATTCTCGGTCGAACCACAACCCTTTTTCATGTGTAAACCAAGTATCGGTTCGGATGTCACTATAAGCGAAAGTCTTCTCCTTGATAACCTCGGTATTACGTAAGGATGTTAAGCCTAAACATACGAAACGAAACCAAATTATATATTTCTGCATGCCTGTTGTTTTATAAAGAAGCCAAGGTTGTTTAAATATATTGATTGAAATTGGTAAAATTTACCGATTGCATACGTAGCTTCCAACATTAGCTTGGATTGGCCTTTCAATGATATCTACATACTAAATTTGTAATTTAATACCTCAATTTAGCGTACTGATTATAATACATTGACCTTTAAATTTTACATGGAAAGCAATAACAGGATTTTCCCGTTATTGTTTTACATTTAAAATAATGACGGGATTTTCCTGATGGCTAGGGCTGGAGTTTCTCAATTTAAGAAATTTACTGACCGGACTTGTTTAAGCTTATGGGACCTCTTCCAGCATAACCCCGTTGTTGCATAATAACACCAAGGCAAACAAACTTATTTCTGTGAATATGTAATATAAGTACATAAAGCAAAATATCTAAATAAAAAAACTGGCTTAAATCCCAAAAAAGCCTGGTTTAAACTGCCCCCAAAAAACAGGTTTTTGGCATTTTCAGAAGCAACCATGGTTCTTGAAGACAAACTATGCTTACTTTTGTATATAGGAGGTTATTTTTTTTTAATTATATACATTGGTTAATCCTTTGTAATTCATAATGTAAAAATGCTGGAGTAAAATTGTTTAAAATATCTTCTCGAAAGTCATGGTTTATTTTCGAGGTTTTATATTATTATCGGCATCAACCACTAATTAAATGACTTTTTGTGTTATAGAGAAGCGAAACAAAGTCTGCTTTATCAATTTAAAGCAGAATTTTGAAAAAAGCCTAAAATTTCCCAAGCAAAAAAGCGAAGCAGAAAAAACCGAGTTTTTTTTCCAATTAGAAGAGATTATTTGTATAGTATTTTGTAAAAATACTTTTTGTAGTGAAACTTTCATAATAAAAGCCTGTAGTGGGAGTCAATTCTGACACTCTTTTTATTAATACTCTACCTATAACCAATATGGGACAAAGCTTTACAATATGGATATTCTTATCGAAGTGATTTGCAACATTATAAGAATATTAATAAAATATTTATTTATGAAATATGAAGAAATTATGCATAACCAAGACAAACTATGCATAAACAAAAAGATTGGAATAATCAAAAGAAGTGGATCAAAAGTTGCAATCTTGGCCAAGAATTTTAGGAATGATCTAAAAATGTATCAAGATTGCGGTCTTGGTTGATAATTAGTTTTTGAATCAGGAGCCACAAAAGTTTCAACGGCCCCTAAATCGAGTTTTCGTATTTCCTACGGAATAAGCATATCATACTGAGTTAAGTGATAGTTTGGGTTTTTGCTACACTGTATGTAGTTCTCCAGATATAATGCTTACACGAAAACTTTAATTGAAATATATTGGATCTTGGATTAGGGGCCACAAAATACTTATTTATGAAATATTATCAGAATCGCCTGAGTCGTTTTGTGAAAAACATCCGTAAAAAACTCATCCTTAAAGAGTACACTATCTCTTCTTGATTTTTTTCTAGAGAAATGACATATCTCACAGTATTGGGCTGTTAATGAAATATTTATTTAAAAATAAACAAAATATTCAGAGTTGTTTTTCATAAATTCAATTGTTTTTATTTTCATGTTTGTGTAAACTACCCTTCTTTTTAGAGATAAGGAAAAAATGGAAACACCGTCTACCAGAAAAATTACATAAAAATCTCAAGTTCAAAATTAGGTTGAGATTCGTTGAACGATATGGACTCTAGATGAGTGTACATCATGACGAATAGACGGACATAGGCCCTATCTTGAAAGAATCCCTTTTTTGGTATCCATGGACCATAAAATGTGTAAACCATTCAAATCTCTAATTCACTTTTTTCACCATTACCATACTTTTTCCCTCCTTTCGTCGCTCGAAGATAAAAATGTCAAAGATTCAATATTTACTACCTATAGCCTATTTTGTTATTACCTAGAGAAATATCAAGCAAGGGCGCCCATTAGGATGGGCAAGAGGGGACACTCACCCCCCTAGATGAAATTATACTTCGGAAGATCGAAAACCCAATAGAATTTTTAGAACTATATTTGAAACCGCAAAATTTGAAACTATATTTGAAATGTTCCTTATACTTGCCCCTCTCTGGAAAGTACAACATGGGCGCCCTTGGTATCAAGGAAATAACTGAGTCTCTAAAATATACAGTCTTTAATTTACCTAAATTTGAAATATCAAATTTATACTTTCATAAGGAAATTTTTGATAGATATAAGTAGTATCGTTGAAAACCATTTTTTTTACCTCTGGAGGGCCGCGCAGTAACATGAAAACTCTTAAACACACATTAAAAAAATCATTCAGTCATGTTTGTTTTCTGTTTTAAAATTATGGCCGTAAAATTAAAAATAATAACTCGTTATGATAATTGTTTTAAAATATAATAATGCTAGTTTTTACCATGAGATTTCGATTCTTTACTTTTGTTACATTGCTTTTACTGAACAATGAAAATGAAATACAAGTCTTAAAGCATCACTTACGAGTTGCAACGAGTTGTGAACCAGTAGTCATTGAGAATAGAATATAACAATTCTCTGAGTAAAATGATAATATTGAAAAAAAAGAAGAGTAAGACCATATATAAAGCGTAGGTCAAGATGTAGGACCGTATACCATACAAGGAGGGTAAATTATCGTATATGTACGGTCAAGACCGTATGCCTGGTTACACTGCTTGACGGTATAAGAGTATTATACTTTTTACGTATGTTTTTCAAAACAAGAACATTTTTAACCAAGTCTAACAATTTTGAAGTGTTTTCCCTGTCTTGGATTCGCACGTACTAACGTGTTATAATTTATGATTAAATCTGACAACTAAATAAATACTGTACAGGATGAGCACAGAAACAGCCCCAGGCTTCAAATTAGTGTAAATATTCAATTAAATGTTAATTATATGGCACTTTAAAATCAGGTACTGTTTCTGTGCTCACGTTGTATTTCTTAAATTATATGCACATAAGGACTCTCCAAGTCGCCTTGAATTATCTCTAGCGATAGTTGCTCTAACTGTGCGTCACGTGTTTAAAGACATAATAAGTATTTCAAGTCTCTTCCCAGTGATCGGACAACAGCAAATGTACAAATGGCCGATTACAATACTTTGTTGTCAAAATAACAATAACCGGAGCTGAGCGTAAAATTTAGGGATGCGCACGAGACGAGTCGAGACAGATTTTCCTGGCAAAATTCGAGTCGAGACACGACTCTTCCAATAGAGAAATAAACATTTTTCGAGTCGAGACATCACTTTTACAACACATTTTTCGAGATGAGACAGCCACAAATCTTGTCTCATGCGCATCCCTAGTAAAATTGAATATGGTTTTACGCTCGAACCTGCCTATATTTCGAGCTCAACTCAAGTTACGGTCACATTTTTTCAAAACGAGATAGTTCATGATAAAACTCACTAGAAACGAGCGCGTTCAGGTGAGCTACCTCTCTTACAACCTTCATAAATTGTAAATATCTGATAAGTGTCTGATAAAAGCTCTAAATATCTAAGTAGCTGTTTAATTTCATACCATCAAAAATAACAGTTCATTTGTAACAACCTAACAGTATGAAATGGATATTTAGAAATTTATCGAAGTGTGGGTACTTTTACATTTGGTTTTAATTGAAAATGAAATGAAATTAAAAAATGCAGTTTAACGTTCAACAATTAGGGGAAGACGTTGTACCTTTGAACACCTGTGGTTTTCTCGAATTCAGATCTATCTAGGTGCAGTGATTAAAATTCGTTTGAAAGATTAAATGAAAAAAAAGCACTACAAACGCGTTTGGCTGTTTACTGAGTGTTGTGTCGAGTAATGTTCCTTTTAATTTTTTCACCCCCCAAAACGAAGATTTTTTTGCACTTACCTTTTGAGTTTTGTGCTGTTCGGTTTTCGCAACTTGTGATATTTATTTGTCCAAACTTGGGGTAGAATCATTGGTCAATACAGTAATACTTTTAGTTTTAACTTCTGTTCAATATTTAAGCTAGTGGAGAACTTTTTTTTTTCGTAATGGTGACCCTCTTGTACGTATTCTAATGCATCGTGTACCTTTGAACGATAAATAAAACAGTTTAAAGCTACACAATGTAAGTAGTTAAAACAATTGATATATTTTATATAGGTTAGTTTAGGATATAAAGTTATTAATTATAATTTTAAGTACTTTCTATATATTCGCTTATTCTATAACAGTGGTGTCCAATTATAATGAGCCTGAGGGCCATAACCGCCTTTACTAGTAAAGTGGAGGGCCACAGTTAAATAATAATAATAATAATAATAATAATAATAATAATAATAATAATAATAATAATAATAATAATAATAATAATAGTAGTAATAATAATAATAATAATAATAATAATAATAATAATAATAATAATAATAATAATAATAATAATAATAATAATAATAATAATAATAATAATAATAATAATAATAATAATAATAATACAGTAGAAAAAATTAAAGAATGTATTTGAAATATATACCTATTTAAAATGATAAATGAGGGTGACTAGCAGCGTTTACAAGGGTTGGGATATCAACATCCATTCCTGTTGTTGCGAGCCGCAGAAGATGTAAAAGACAAGAATCTCCAAGGAAGTTTCTGAAGCGATTGTTCACAATTTTCATGGTGGAAAATGCACTTTCACACAAATAAGTACTATTAAACACTGACACTCTTTTCGGACCAAACTCCAAAATTTAGGGAAAGGTGTTGCCCGCACCTTTTCGTTGTACAGAAGCGCTAAATGAATGCCTTATTTCGAAAGAAGAGTGGATGAACATTAAAAGAATGAATAAATATAAATGAAAATACTATCAGTCATAACAATCGTTAATTGTGAGAGCTTAGTGGGCCACAAAAAAATAGTTTGGTGGGCCGCATGCGGCCCGCAGACCGCCATTTGGACAGCACTGTTCTATAACATAATGTTAAGAGCTGTATATGCTCAACTTTATTGTTCACAAGTTTTTGTTAGAACTTCTCTTCAATTTTTAATTTAATTAATAAAATTTTAATTCTGGGGAACTTTTTATAGCTAAATCTTTTATTGCAATTTATAACTGTTAATATTTGTAGCTTCTTTTTATATTATGGCAGCAAAAACGTTGTAATTATCACTGTTCAAAGATACAAGAGGGTCTGTTCAATGGTACACGACCATAATGTACCTGTGAACAAAACGGATTTGTCCTTCCTTTATCTTATAAAAGCTATTGTAATTATGTAACACGTTAAAAAATCATCCTATCTGATAGCAAAGAGATGACACTTCAAATGTACGACAAAAATTGGGGAAAAAGTGCTGAATATTAGCACTAAAATTTCGAAGACTTTAAAAGTGTTCACAGGTACAACGCCTTCCCCTATGCTCTTTATGCTAAGGGAGATGATTAAAGCAAGTGAATGATGATGAAAGAATTTGTGGAATGGCAAAGTGGGAGTATCTCGAGAAAACCCCCGGAAACGATGTGGTCCATCACAACTTTACTTGGCTCGGGATCGATTGAGTTTTACGTCCCGTTCAGCAGCGAGGCCATATGAGACGTGGACCTACTGATTAACGTGGAATCCGAACCACATGAGCTCCCACCGGGAATCGAACCCGGGTCTCCCGCGCCAAAGGCGCGTATGCTAACCACTTAGCCACGGAGGAGCTCTGGCTCGGGATCGAATCAGGGGCCCAACACATCACAGATAAGCGCTTTACCACTGAGCCACCGTGCCCTTTTGTTTCGTTTTATTACATAATTAACTTGTACAGTACATAAAATTTTTGCCTTCATTATTATTACTCATAATTACTAACACACTATTCATAAAACTTTTGGTTCCATATGTAGCTACTGAAAATAGCTAAGGCGTCCATTGCTGGCAACTTTCATCAACGCGAAAACTCGTCACTTTCATAAATGCTCCTGTTCCGGAACCTGAGGAACTGATAACACCCGCCCTTGATACACACTATGTGAGTGTGAGTTTATAGTAGATTGTTTTAAGGAAACTTGAGCACCAGCCGACAAGAAATATCTCGCGTCAGAATGACAAAATGTCCTCGATTGCCCTCACTCTTGTTGGAGAGAAGAAGTCACTGCCTTCAGCTCTTCTTATGCTTTCCCATTGAGTGAAGGAAATGGAGAAAGGCAGAAAGAAAGAAAACCGACAAGAAGAAATGAATTGATGCTGTCCGCTAAATGCGGACAATGCCACTACAGAGGATAATATTGGGTTTTGTATTGTGACATCCAGTTATTTGTAAATTCTATAAAATTGTTAGCGTTTAAGGAAAAAGGTATCCAAAGATGAGACACGTAGTAATTGATAGAGCTTATTAACCGGACTAAAATTATATGGGTAAGTACAAACTCATAGTTTTCCTGAAAATCTAGAAAAACTTATATTTTCGTAAATTTAAACAGATAGCATTTTCACGTGTACACCACGTAGACGAGTTTGGTTAGAATATGGCAAATAATTAAATGGTAAGCAACCAACCTTACACCTTTAGGTCCTGTTGGGTTGCACATTGCCTAAGAACAATTAATCTATATTGCCCCCTATGGCATGGTTTCACAACTTGTAGTACGCGTATAACTGGTGGTATACAATGCGCTGTTATATGGGTCGTATAATTTCTGGTTGTACGCCATTTGGAAAGGTTGCGAGCCCATTTCCTACGGGGATACATAAGGGGGACATATTTTTGGATCAACTAGATGGATCACTTCCATCAAGGAACTCGACTCTTCACTTGTGATGCAGAAGTTGCTACCTTATACATCCAAATTCCTTAAAAAAGGCACCAAATACCTTACAGACAGTGAAATTCCAATGAGCAGACAGACGGACTGACAGATAGAAACACGAAGGTCGGTTGAGTCGAATGGTAGAAACTCATCACGCTCGCTTCAATTACGGCAAGGTAAAACGAACCTCACAAATTCTTTTGAAACAAAATTCACACGCTTTCTTCAGGTTCTTGAAAGGTACTTCAAATGGGGAAAGGAGAAAGGGACCACTTTATACTGTTTCAACACAAATTCAGACAAAGAGGGGTCTCTATTCTTTTGAAAGAATCCGCCCCACTTCGCTATTACACCCTTTAAACCCGCCCCCCTCATCTCCCACATTTCGCATCCTCTTTACACTTGAAGGTTGTTCCATCTTTTTTTTTTTATGTCTGTTATTAGATCAATGAAGTAAATTGGCATAGCACGGTTTTCGACAAAGAAAAAGACGAAAAAAGAAAGTATGTCCTTGGGGCAACATGTGCGTAGAGTGGGGCAAACAAAGGAAAGAAGGAAAAAGAAAGTAAGCTATAAGTACACATGAAGCTTTAATTTTGATGTGCAACACTAGGGAATTTTAATGTTTGTTATTACCTTTAACATGTTACACATTAATTAAATTCTCAAACTAGGCGATTTGCACATTTGTAATAATGCCTTATGATTCTATTATCTTTAGACACTCAAAAGCAAAGGACGACATTCTTTCGTTTGTTCTTTTTCTTTACTGAGCATACGAAATGAGGAAGTAACAACCCTTTTTATCTTTGCGTCTTAAAAGAATGGTAAAAAAAAAAAGTGCGTAAGAGCGCTTTAGAACAACACAAAGAAAAAGTCCCTCCTCCACGACTTGTGAAAATTCGCGAATTTAAATCCACAATGAAAATTTTCCTATTCGACTATGTACATAGAAGGACCAAGTCCTTCACCCGCCACCATCCCCCCTGACTTCCCCGCCTCGTGCACGCCCCTGAGTCTCTCTTTTTCTTCCCGCGCGCGCGTAATGTTAGACCTAAAGTGCTTTGTGCGCTCCCAAAATCTAATGCGACTATATGGAATATATGAATAATAGATAGAGTTATCGTTTAGTTCATATTTTGGCGAAGTAAAATGAAATTTGCATTCGTAAAGAACGTACCGCTCCAGGATCAAAGCTATAGTCCCTTCTCCGTCGTCCCGCTCGCCCCGCGTCCAGACATTAAAAACATTGGGAAAAAAGCGTAAAAGAGAACAAGAAGATAAAGCGGCAGTGAACAAGATAGGAGAAGAACGAGAATAAAGAAAGCTAAAAAGGAATTTCAAAGAAGAAGGACAAAAGTCAAGGAGAATCTGACAATATGAGAAATTACGCATTTGCAATATCTTATACAACCTATATGACGTAGCACGTGTCCTACGTAACTTCCACTTACGTCAGTAGTGCAACTACTCTGTTTTTGTTTTCAAAATATCTCAGAGAGATAAGATAACTCAGTGATAGAACACATCTCTGGTACGAGGGGTCCCGGGTATGATCCAGGCTGTTTCCTCCCACATTGTTGTTTTATTCCTTCTTTTATATCATTCACTATCATGTATCATCTGTCTTCTTTAACTTGCAACATGTAAAAATAAAACATTTAATTCCAAAATATTCTTCCCTCATTTCTGTACCCAGGCACACACACACACACACACACACACACACACACACACACACACATATATATATATATATATATATATATATATATATATATATATATATATATATATATATATATATATATATATATATACAGTGGCGGATCCAGGATATGATCAAGGGGGGGGGGCTAAACCATAATTTGCCGTTTTATCCAGTGTAAAGCAGAATTGAAGCCCATTTTATCCAGTGCAAACCTGAGCGTCAAGGGGGGGGCTATAGCCCCTTAGCCTTCCCCCTTGGATCCGTCCAGTGCACGTTACAAAGTGCAACCCTACACTGATAAGCAGAAGGCGATAGTGGAAAATTACTGAGAGGTTTTATATATATTACTGAGAAACGTGTCAGTAATTTTCGACTATCGCTTTCTGCGTATCAGTGTAGAGTTGCACTTTGAAACGTGCACTATTGTTGCAAATACTGCTTTTACAATGCAATTTATTTTCATGTTTTAGAACATACAGTACTTATTTGCATGCGAAGTTCGTTTGCAGCGACAACTTATGAAAAATAATTGACCGCGACTGATGTAAGGTTAATTTTTTTTCGTCGCACTCGTAGATAATCACGGTTCTAATGTATATTTAAAAATTAATCATTATCAATCCACTGTTCGATGAAGGTCTCTCCAACTGTTCTCAATAACCATCTGCCTTAAGAGCCTCCATGCCGGCAAAATTAAAATACCGCTAATTTTACAGCAATTATGTGATATTTTCAAATAGATGAAAGATAATTGAAATATGGAACAAGAGCGCCCTAGACAATATTATTTTGCGTGAGGTACCGTTATCACAAGTCACCTAGTGTCTTTCCGTTTTCAGATGTTTAGAAACGCGAAAATAAATGCCGATTTTCTAAATGGCTAGAAATCGAAAGCAGATAAGTGAGTCGTGATAACGGTATCTAATGTAAAACAATATTGTCTAGGGCGCTCTTGTTCCACATTTCGATTATTATTTTTTTTTATCTATTTGAAGATATCACATAATTACTGTAAAATTAGCGGTATTTTAATTTCGCTGAGATGAAGACTCTTAAGCAGTTCTTTTCCATTTGACCCTGCAGTGTTTCTTGATTTTGTCTTCCTTGTGTACGGACACTTCCTAGCTCGTTCTTGTCTCTTGGTATCAAATCAGGAATTGGTTTTGACCATTGATTATCATTTCTTTGTCCAATGTGTCCAGCTCACTTGCATCTCAGTGCATTTATTTTCATAATAATATCAATAACTCCTGCTACCCTTTTGATTCTTGCAATTCTCTTCCTATTTTTACGAGTGATTTCTAATATGCTTCATTGTATAGTCTGCAGACAATGAGCGTCTGATTTTTTTTTTTAGGCCACGTCTCGACCCATATTTATTTTTTATGTGGAAACAGGCAGAACACATTCATTGAAAATCTTAGACACACTTTAGACACATCTTCCAATATCAAGCTGTTACTTCCTAATGCACTTCAGTCAAACTTCATTTATCTGTTCCATTTCTTCTTTAAGAGCCTGGCATACTAAAAATATTTAATAATACAAAATTTATCATTTTTCTTTTGCTTGTTTTTCATAAGTGAAAGGAGATAATGAACTGTAACTTACCACACTCATAGATAATGTTAATCTACAACAGAAAATATGAACCTGAAGAATTTCCAGTGTTACCATCCATAGAAATTACAGTGTTGATAGAATAACATTTCCCCCAAAATCTAAGTTAAGGCAGCGACTAGAGGAACGAACTTAACTGCATTTGATTACATCTTATGTTGTTTTGGAATTCTGTGAACCACTTTTTAAATAATATAATAGTTGAATTTAGTTTGTAACAAACAAATAGTTTTAACATATAGTTACTAAAATGAAATAATAATGTTACTTAAAAAGAAGTCTACAGGATTCTAGAGCAACGTGATACGTAATTAAATGCAGTTGAGTTCCTTCCTCTAGTCGCTGCCTTAACAATGTGCTAGGCATGTTCCATTTAGGTGTCCCAGCTACTTTTTAGGTACCCTACACTTGACACATATGATATTCATGTGCTAAGTATGTACTTCAGCTATCTACAGTTTTAGGTACTTGTTATACCTAATTGATACTTGCAACTATGTACCACAAATATATCATTTATATACCTGGCTCAGTTTCGCACTCTAACAGTCATTTGTTTTTAGACTGTATATATATAGATTTGTCGTCACTTGGTATATATATATATGTGTGTCATGTTCTAGGTACGTCATTTAGGTATATACTGTTTCAGATACTCTAACAGCACAAGATGTGCTAGGCATGCGCCATTTAGTGTTCTAAATTCATCTCTCACATTTGATGCATTTATTGCTTCTTTTTCTAAGCGATTGTATACTAGAAACAACAAACGCATCAACTTTATTAGATGGCGACTGTCGCTGATCATTTAAAAGTGAATATGGAAAAAAGTAAATAGACACTCGTCATTTTGTTATAAAATTACATGGCGAGCAGATCTTATCTGATCCCAAACGGTTATGTCGAATACCTAGGTATACGCGCTTAAACGAGCACTCTGATTAGCCAAATTCAAAAGACCTCAACAATTTATTCCAAGTCAGCTCTCGGCGTGGTTCGCTCGATGTCATTTGTGCTTCCTTCGAGCAGCTAATACTGCTAGTGTAGTGTGTAGAGATCTGCACGGGCCGAATTTTTCGGACCGAGCCCAATCCAGCCCGAACGTACCTAGGCCCGGCCCAGCCCGGACCCGAAAAGTTTTGGAGATTTTCGGCCCGAGCCCGGCCCGGCCCGGCCCGATAAGTTTTTTAAAATTCCTGGCCCAAGCCCGGCCCGATAAATTAAAAGAAAATAGCTCGAGCCCCAATCTCAGAAACATTTTCTAAACTCTGGTTCACAACCTGACGCTTGCCTCCAGAATGGTACCATTGCCTCCTAGAACTTTGCCTGTCATCGAGAGAACAAAAACTCCATTTCTTGTAACGAAAATCTAACTTAATTGATTTTTAGCATAAAGTGAAGATGGCAATATTGGTTAGCGACAGGCAAAAATTTCCACCCCTTCTTGTTATATTTTGAGTTCAGTGAAGGCCAAGGTCAGAGCTCAATTTACCGCATAATGCCTGCAATCCTCTATAGTGAAAGTAGAGCCGCTAAGCAACACAAACTGTAAATAGCTATTGCATTCTTTGTAACATTTTTCACGGACACACTTCTTCAACGTTTGGCTTTATTCCAATTATCGTTTAACGAAAGTCAATAATTATTAAAGAATTGCAATTGATCGGCCCCAGCCGGGCCCGACCTGAAGAGAAATCAGTGTCGGCCAGCCCAAGCCCGGCCTGGCCCAAAGAAATAACAGTGTCGGCCCGCCCAAGCCCGGCCCGGCCCAAAGAAATAGCAGAGTCGGCCCGCCCAAGCCCGGCCCGCGGGCGAGGCCGGGTTTCGGGCCTCGGGCCGGGCCCGGCCCGTGCAGGTCTCTAGTAGTGTGTCATTTACTCGTGCCTGTGTGTGTTTTATCTGACTGAATTTAATTGTATTTCTCATCTGTTCTTGATATTATCACCTAGTTTAATTTTTTGGAATTCAGTGTTGTGACTTAAGTTCGATATGAAGACGATTCGCCTCAATACACTTCGTATCAGTTTTCAAAGTGGTAACTGTGCCGACTTCTATTATTTTACATGAGTGGATTAGGGATACCTTTGGGTTACCCTTGGAAACCGTGCTCAGCATAGAAATGGATTTTCCACGTAAGCTATTATATATTAAATTGAAAACTCAGGAAGATTGTGAACGCATTTTAAGTGTATTTTCTGATACTGTTACGTATTCTGATGCGGTAGGTTCTTATAACCTACCTATTGACTCGGCTTCATATTTGATTAAATTGGTCCGCATTCATGCGGTTCCAATGGAACTTTCTGATTTACACCTTAAACAAGTTTTTCTTTCCTATGGGGAAATTCTAAGTCTTACAGATGAACTCTATTCTACTGGACATTTTTACCCGGTACGTACTGGTCGGAAATTGCTTAAGATTTCTAAAAAAAGAACATTCCGTCATATGTCACAGTTCATGGTCTTCGTTTGTGGGTGACATATCCTGGACAAATTAAAACTTGTGCGCGATGTGATAAGGATCAGCATTTGATTTCTCAATGTGATAAACGACTGCCTAAACGTGCTCGTTCCGGTTCCTGGGGATTCTAGACTGCCTTCCGAGTCAAATTCACGCTTGGCTTCGCCTCCAGTGCAACTTAAAGCTGTTCCAGATGTTACTAACTTCAGTGTTTTTCCTGTACTTTCTATTTCTTCCCTAGTCAAGACTACTAGTGCTGATGTTGATGTGAAGAATAACCCTCCCTCTCTTGGTGTCCCTGGAACTCCTTCTTTAGAGAAATCTGTAAATATTTCGCCTTCTGATGTTTCCAGCACAGGTGCGATACTACCTTCCATTTCTTCTGGATTGAATCAGGTAAGTTCGGATGATACTTTAGAGGCTGCTGCTCTGATGCCGTTAGTAGTGGACTCGTCTCTTTCGACGCCCTCAGTGAACTTTTCAAGTGACCAATCAGTACATGACCAACAAGCTGCAGTATCTAGTCCGGAACTTGTTACCTCTCCTAGTGTTTCTGTTATTCCCACCGCAAATTTGCCTAGTGTGATGAATATTGAGATGGTACCTTTGGATACTTCGAAGACAAAGAAATACCCTCTCCTTGATAGTAAAGCTCCTAAAGTTCAAAAAGTGCTTGACTCATCTCTGTCTGATGAACCTAGTATTGCTCTCCGCACGAGATCTAAACAACTTTCGCAACCACAGGTGCCTACCACACCAAAATGCTGAAACGCCATCTTAATTTTTTGTTATGTTTTCTGGGTTTAAATTTTTGCGGTGTGGTAATTTTTCTGCTTCGTGCATAGTTTTTGCATTTTGTATATTTCTCCCTTATGTTCTACATTTTGACTTTTCTATTTTCCATATTATGTATGGTGTTAGGATTTGTACTATAAACCTTAACGAACTTCCTTCCGCTACGAAACAAGATGCAGTTTCTGCCTTTATTAGTACTAGAATGATTGATATTTTGTTTGCCCAAGATGTTAAAATTATTGATTTGCACGGTTTATATAATTATCCTTTTATTAGTAATGAAACTGTAGAAGGTACAGGTACTGCACTTATTTATCGCAGTGATTTACAACTTGATCAGGTTTATAATTATCCTGATGCTGGAAATTTGGAAAGTATACACCTTTGTAATTCCTATAGCCCATCTGGCTCGCAATACCGTATTCAACGTAATAAATTTTCAGCGATGACGTTGCTACTGCATTGCATGCTGGTACTCGATCTATTATTTGGGAAGGCGATCACAATGAGGTTCCCGGTTCTCAAGATTCCTTGCAGAACCGTGCTCCTTCCACAAATTTGCTTCATGTTTTCACTCAATTTGGTCTCGTGGATGTTTGGCGTCATTTTCATCCTCACGACCCGGGTTATACGTATGTTCATTCTCAAGGAGCTTCTTGCATCGATGCTTTTTCATCTCTGCGTCCTTGCTTCCTTATGTTCAGAGCATAGAACTTGTTCCAGTTTGTTTATCTGATCATCATTCTGTTATTTTAACTGTTAATTTACCTGAAACACAATATCTACGAAAATCTTTCTTTGGCATCTTAATACTAGTATTTTGTCCGATCCATCCTTTCAAGCACTTCTTCGACACAAATGGAATGAAATAAGTAAGCAATCCTTACGTAAGCGCAACATTATGCAGTGGATGAGACTCTCGAGGTAAACCTACCCTTAAGCGTCTTTGTCGAGACTATTGTCGTGAGCGAAGTAAAACCTTTCATGAGCAGTATAATTATTATTACCGACTTTTGCATGAGTACCATCTTGCTTATCAACAAGAGGCTCCTGTTTTTATCACAAATTAAACAGGTGAAAGTTTTCGTTTTATCATTACATCGTACCAAATTAGTGTGAGGAGTAAAATTATTTCGAGTCAGCCCACTGAATCTCCCGGTCTGGTTCAAGTAAGTGCTGAAAGACGTCTGGGCAAACAAAGGCTAATCGGTAAGATCCAAGATGATAAGGGTCATTTATGGTTGGGAACCAATGATGCTCCTTGTTTTACCCGTTATTATACCCGTCTTTATAGCCGACATCCTTCTTCTCCGTGCCCTGATGATTTGTTTTCTGAGTTCACTCCCTTAGAGACTGCGGCTCAAAATATTTTGAATGAACCTTTTACTGAAAATGAAATCAAGCATGTTATAATGACTCAAGCATGTTATAATGGCCAAAACGTAAATCTAGTGGTGTGGATGGATTTTCTTATGAATTTTATCAAACTTTTGCCGATATTTTTATTCATTTTTTACCGAACTTTTCAATGAGTTTCGTGTCAACTTATGTTGAGGGTCCTCTCTTACGCAGAGTATTATACGTTTTCTTCCGAAGCAGTTTCGGCCCCTTTGTGTCACTCAGTACCGGCCTATTAGTCTTACTTGCTGCGATTATAAACTTTTAACCAAGGTTCTTGCTTCTCGTTTACGTAATTTCCTCCCAAATATTTTACATTTTGCCCAATTTGGTCATGATGCCCAACAGCTCCTATACTTGGCACTAGCAAATATTCGTGACACCATCGTGCTTTTTGAGCGTTATCCCACTCGCGCCACAGCAATATTAGGTACTGATTTTTCCCGGGATTTTGATAAAATTGATCATGACTATCTTTTTCGTGTTTTGGATGCATTACATTTGGGCACAATTTATTTTAATATGCTTCGTGCTCTTTATCGGGATCGTACGGCAGAATTGAAACTTAATGGAGCGCTTACTTCTTCCTTTCGGCTTGAACGTGGTCTTATTCAAGGGTGTCCTTTATCCACGCTTTTGTACAGCATTGCAGTTATGCCTTTTATAAGTAAAATTTATCGTGAAATTGATGGCATTTGTCTTAATAAGGCGGTTCTCAAACTACAAACATACGTTGATGATTTTAGATTTTTTTTCATTCTCAAAGTGACCTTGATACGATTCAACATAATTTGCAGTTATTTAGTCAAGCATCAGGTGCGACCCTCAATGTTGATAAAACTAAATTGTTATGTCTTTCCGACCAAGCACGTACGTCCTTTGTTTCCCCCTTCACACCCCGTTTCTTGTCATAAAATTCTTGGTATTACCTGGTATCCATCCGTTAAACATACCCTCTCGGTAAATTATAATCTTGTTGTTTCTAAGTTGGTTACTTTATTCTATCAACATAAAAGAAGAAATCTTACCCTTTTTGAACGTGTAACTTTTATTCAGGTTTATGACCTTAGTATTTTATATTTTATTATGCAAATTTTCTCGCTCTCGGTTGTTATTCTTAACAAAGTAAACAAATATATGTTATATTTTCTTTGGTATCAACATACACTTCGGGTAAATCGCCAGGTAGTTTGTACTCGACCTTCTTTTGGAGGCCTTGGTATCAAGGACATTGCTTTACAGGCCAGATGTCTTTTTCTTCACAGAATATGTAAATTGCTTTGTGTTTATAGCAATTCCTTTTCGTCACAATACATCATGCGCTGCCTGAGTCACGTGACGCTTACTGCTCCTGTCTCCGTTCATGGATGGTCACAGACCTATCCTTATTTAAAAACGGTAGTTCTCGATATTGCATATGGCCTTATCGCACGGGCTCGGCTTGAAGATATGACCCTTTCACAATTATATCAATATTATGCTTCTCCCTCTGGCGTTCCTCTTACTGTACGTAAATTTCCTAATAATAACTGGCCCCAAATTTGGCGTAACATTGGTTCCCCAGTTTTATCTTCATCCTTAGGTTCGCTTTGGTATTTATTGGTGTATAATTTATTTTTAACAAATGCGCGAGCTTATACCCTGGGCATTTCATCTGCTTCCCTTTGTCATATTTGTGGGCAAACCGACACCCTCTCACATCGTCTTCATACATTTACTAGGATATACCCTCTTTGGCAAAAATATACTCAGATTCTTGCCCGAATCCTTCGCACTGGTACCGCTTGTATAACTTGTGACAATATGATTTTGTGCCCCAATTTTATTTTCTTCCCTCCAGTTAAACATAATTTTGTTGTGTGGTTGACGATTACAACGGCTGATCTTTTTCTTCATCTTTCTGCGGATTTCTCCCCGGATGTATACATTTCTTGGTTATCTTATTCTCTTTTGAGTATACCTGTTCTCCAACGTCATCGCTGGTTTGCTCAGTATTATCAGGCGATCTATTAATGTGTTGTTTTTTTTCCTTTAACTAGTGGTATATGTTTATTTTTTGTATTTCTTGTTATTAGTTGCATTCTTCTAATTGTTATTATTGTAACTATTACGTAATTGTTCAATAAATACTATTTAAAAAGTCGGGAGAGCATGCGACTAGTAATCCAAAGGTTGATGGTTCGGGCTCACTTTGGGTAATTTTTTTTACTTGTTTAAAATGCTTTTCAGGCTCACCTTAATGTAAACACATTACGCATATAGGCGATTTAACATATTTTCGGAGAGTAATTTTGTGGTTCATTAACGCTTACGGCATGGGGAACATACCTAGAGCATACCTAGGCATGTTCCCAGGTACATGTCAGGCATGTGCCTAGGGGCGGACATAGACTGCGACTATCGCTTTCTATCCATGTGATTTCTCTCTCAGAGGTACATAAGGCACATAGATAAGGGTAATTCGTACGCGTTTGAACTTTCTATTAATTCCCTCAACACTTGAATGTAATCTACTGTGATATAATTACTTCTAAATCCAACCTGTCCTCTTGGTTAGGCAAGGTCTAACTTCTTCTTCGCTTTTTTCCAGTTAGCTGAGGTCAGCTTTTCGGATCATTGTTCTCCACTTGTTTCTATCACCTCTTCTCTGGTCAGTCTCTTGCTCGTTTTCGATTCGGTTCTATTGCATTCACCTAACCATCACAGTCTACTTTCCTGCTGGTCTTACCCTTACTGTTCTCCGGATCATTTCATTCTTAATTCTGGTCTTCTGTGTCACTCCACGCACTCACCACAGCCTCTTCATTTCTGCAATATGAAACTTCTGTTCCTGTCTCTTCTTCGTCTTTCAACGTTCCGCTTCATAGAATATGGCAGGTCTTACTGTTGTCATGTAGACTTTTCATTTAGAGCACATTAGCAATACTCCTGTCACTTCTCTCGACTTTGTTCATCTTCTCTTAAGTCTTGTGCTTACAACTTTTTCTATTCCTGCATTTTCCTGTAGTATTGATCCAAAATACTTGAATTTGCTCGTCATTACCACTTCTTCATCCACTCCTATTCTTGTATTGTCGATTAGTTTTCGTGCAAGGGCAATGTAAATATTCGGTCTTGGTTTTACTAATTCTAATCCCTTCAATGCTCCTCTCCAGACTTCTAATTTCTCTTACAGTGCTATCTTGGTCTCTCTTATCAGCACGATCTCATTCGCAAATAGCATATTCCAAGATGCTAACTCTTGGATATCAGTTTAAGTTCGTCCATCACAATTGCAAAAATGTAGGGCTAAGACTATACGCCTTATGAAGTCGCACTTTAACTGTGAACTCTTTTGTTATTCCAAAAGCGCTCTTCACTCCTGCTCTACATCTATTATAGGGAGCGCGGTGGCTCAGCGCTAGAGCGTTCACCTCCGGTGCTTGGGGTCCCAGGTTCGATCTCAGATCGCGCCCTATGGACTTTGTGGTAGACAAACACTGTGCTCGTGGGTTTTCTCGGGGTTCTCCCGTTCCTCCCACTTTCTTCACTCCACCATTTCATTCATTTCTCATAATCACCGCCTCCTTTAGCCTAACTGATATAATAGTGGGACGTAAAACTTAAAGATTTCATTTCATTTCTACATTCGTTATACATATCTTGAATTATGTATGCATGTGTTCGGAACACACTTCTTCTTTAGTGTCCACCAAATAAGATCTCGTGGTAATCGATTATACTCTTTCTCTAGGTCGATGAAAACCACATGAAGGTCCTTCTGGTGTTCTCTGCACTTTTTCATTAGCATCCGAAGTACAAGTCTGTATCCGTTGTCGAACGTCTTGATATAAAAGCAAATTGGTTCACTGTTATATCTATCTTTTCTCTCAATCTTGCTTCTATCACTCTCTTCCAGAGCTTCATTTGCATGACTCATAAGTTTTGTTCCCAGTACTTGCCAAGTTCTTGCACGTTTCTTTTGTTTTTGAAAACCGACACAACGTAGCTGCTTCTTCACTCTTTTGGCATACTTCCTGTTTCCAAAATTATATTAAAAAGTAGAGTAAATCACTCTACGCCTTCTTTATCTAAACTTTTCCACGCTTTGATAGTTATATCATCCCGTCGCGGAGGTTTACCATTTTTCATCATTGCACTTTCTACGCTGCCCTTGTCACAGGACAAACCAGTGTCCGATTCGTAGCTAGATTTTAGCAAATTTCCCTCTGATTCTCTTCATTGAGAAGTTTCTGGAAATACTCTTTCCATCGCTTTTTTAAAAAATCTTTTCTTTACTTATCAGAACCTCGTTATTTTCTCCTTGTTGCACGCACGTGTAATTGAGGATACAACAATACGAGTGGACGAAGAAGAAGTGCTAATGACGAGGAAATTCAAGTACTTGGGATCAATACTACAGGAAAATGCAGGAATACAAGAAGATATAAATAGCAGAACTAGTAGTAGCTGTTGGACAACATGGAGAGAAGTAGCAGAAGTATCACGTGACTATAGGGTACCAATATGCCTTAAAGGAAAAGTTTACAAAACAGTAGTGTGATCTACCTTATTATACGGAGCGGAATGTTGGACGAGGAACAGAAGTTGCATGTTGCAGACATGAAGATATTGTGGTGGATGTGTGAAGTGACGTGGAAGGAGTGAGAAGTGGAATGGGAAGAAGGTAAAATATAGCACTTTTATTAAGTGTTGATTCAACGTTGATTCAAAAGAAAGTAAGAGATTGATCCAACGTTGATTGAAAAGAACGTAAGAGATTGATCCAACGTTGATTCAAAAGAAGGCAAGAGATAGCATACTTACTAAACGTTGATTCTAAAGAAGGTTAAATATAATGCTCTTAATAAATGTTGATTCCAAAGAAGGTAAGAGATAGAGCTCTTAATAAACATTGATTGAACGTTGATTCAAAAGAAGGCAGGAGATAGCATATTTAATAAACGTTGATTCTAAAGAAGGTTAAAGATAACGCTCTTAATAAATGTTGATTCAAAAGAAGGTAAGAGATAGAGCTCTTAATAAATGTTGATTCAACGTTGATTCAAAAGGAGGCAAGAGATAGCATACTTACTAAACGTTGATTCTAAAGAAGGTTAAAGATAACGCTCTTAATAAATGTTGATTCCAAAGAAGGTTAGAGATAGAGCTCATAATTAATGTTGATTCAACGTTGATTCAAAAGGAGGCAAGAGATAGCATACTTAATAAACGTTGATTCTAAAGAAGGTTAAAGATAACACTCTTAATAAATGTTGATTCTAAAGAAGATTTGAAATAGAGCTCTTAATAAATGTTGATTCAACGTTGATTCAAAAGAAGGCAAGAGATAGCACACTTAATAAACGTTAATTCTAAAGAAGGTTAAAGATAACACTCTTAATAAATGTTGATTCCAAAGAAAATAAGAGATAGAGCTCTTAATAAATGTTGATTCAACGTTGATTCAAAAGAAGGCAAGAGATAGCACACTTAATAAACGTTGATTCTAAAGAAGGTTAAAGATAACGCTCTTAATAAATGTTGATTCAAAAGAAGTAAGAGATAGAGCTCTTAATAAATGTTGATCCAACGTTGATTCAAAAGAAGGCAAGAGATAGCATACTTACTAAACGTTGATTCTAAAGAAGGTTAAAGATAACGCTCTTAATAAATATTGATTCCAAGGAAGGTAAGAGATAGAGCTCTTAATAAATGTTGATTCAACGTTGATTCAAAAGGAGACAAGAGATAACACACTTACTAAACGTTGATTCTAAAGAAGGTTAAATATAACGCTCTTAATAAATGTTGATTCAAAATAAGGTAAGAGATAGAGCTCTTAATAAACACTGATTCAACGTTGATTCAAAGGAAGGCAAGAGATAGCATACTTACTAAACGTTGATTCTAAAGAAGGTTAAATATAACGCTCTTAATAAATGTTGATTCAAAAGAAGGTAAGAGATGGAGCTCTTAATTAATGTTGATTCAACGTTGATTCAAAAGGAGGCAAGAGATAGCACACTTAATAAACGTTAATTCTAAAGAAGGTTAAAGATAACACTCTTAATAAATGTTGATTCCAAAGAAAATAAGAGATAGAGCTCTTAATAAATGTTGATTCAACGTTGATTCAAAAGAAGGTTCCATCTCAGCTCTTATTCTTCTATTGTAGCTGGGAGTTGTTGATTTGTCATATTGGACTCCGATATTGGACCCACTTGTTTAAACGTGAAATATTCATAGTGTCTACATTAGTTTTTTCTATGATATTCCTTGGTTTTACATTTGTAGTTTTTAATTCTATTTGTAAAAATGTACGTATTGTATAATCTGACTAAACAGAAAGTAGCTCACATACAAAGAGAAAGAAGTTCAAGTGGAAACATGTTTTACATACGCGGTTATATGTATGTAGCGTGTGCTCAAGTTGCACTTACAAAGGGGGATGGAGTAAAATCAACTTAGGGGGAGGCACAGCCTAAGGAAATGGAACATAAGAGGTGAAAGGGGCTAGGGAGATAAAGATAACCAGGGAGAAAGGGGATTTTGGGATTTTGTAAATGGAAAAGGAACTCGGTTGGTTAGATTATTTCCTCGTAGTAGAGTTGGTTGCTTTTTTCTGGTAAGGAAATTATTACTATCTTAGGAGAGATGTCTGTTTATAGAAGCATTTGCCTAACGCGGTTTGTGATGAAAAAAATGAGAGGCATAACCGTCAGTTAAGAAGAAAAAATAAAAAATAAAATAAACATGCATGATTGCTGGATCCCTATCTCTCACACGCTCACTTTCTCCAGTGCTACTGGAGCTGGAAACTATCTCCAGAAATGCTGCAACAAAATGGGAAGATCTCACAGCTTTCCTTCGAGGCACATATACATAAAAGAAAGTGAGGCGTGTCGGACGGGAAAACTCAAATTCTGCCAGACGTTTATGTCCGCTAAATCGAAAAATGAATTAGCCATTGGAAAGGATATCCGATTATGTGGTTGGGGAGGGAGGGAGGAAGGTGGAACTCCTTTTTTTAAAGAACATTTTTAAATTTTTGTGTGTGTGTGTGTGTGGTGGTCCCCCTTAGGTTAAAAGAGGAAAAGAAAAATATCAGAAAAAGAGAACTTGGCGGGTGTATTTTACCGGTAGATGACTCCCGTGTGGCTAAAATCTATGGAGAGACGGCCTAGTCGTGACACCAACATTTATTCTCATGCAAAAATGAGAATTTAAAACGCGGGTTTTCGACCAGGGCGAGAAGGCTAGATTGTCTGTATGTATATGCTCATGTGTGTGTATGTGTGTTTCTGAAAAGGGGTAGAGGCAGGGTTCACAGGATATATCCGAGGCTGGATGATTTTTTAAAAAAAAAACTTAGGGGAAGGTGGGGCATAGGGTAACATGGAGTAAAATGGAACATGGTGCCTTTTTTTTAACGTTATTTCTTCACTAGGTATGTTTCCTTGTGTGAGTGTAAGTGAGAGGGGTTAAGAAAAGTGGCAAGAGGTAGGGAGACGTAAGGGGGGATTGTGGGAGGGGAGCAGAAACGAGTTGGAAGTTGAATCCAATTTTTATAAAGATTAAACTTCGTATTTTTCTTCTCTCGGCATTACCACAAGGCGGCGCGCATGTTTTATGAACGAACAGTCGACATTTCTGACTCAGCAACAGGAACAGAAAAGAGAAGGAACAAAACAGGGAGAGGAATAAAGTTTTTGTGCATTCAAAAGTCGAGTGAGTATACCGACCTAGAAAAAAAAATATTCATTCGCAAAGGAATATGGAAAGTTAATATAATAAAGTAGGCACAAAGAAAGTTGTTTGTCTTGTGTTATTTCTAGCTGCTTTCTCTTCTCTCTCTATCTCCGTATCTTTCGTTCTCTTCTTCCATTTCTCTGCTTTTGTCTACTATTTTCTGCGATTTGATTCACATACACATATACACAGAGAAAAAGTAACAAAGAAAAAAAAGCTTTTAAGTAAAACGTATTTTCCTTATAATGCGGAATACGTAAGTCTTATTTTATTCTTTTACGAAATTATTTACTCTGCATGGTACCACGCTCAACAATAGTTGCATTTTCTCATTTATATAATGATTTTATTTCTGAGTTTCCTTTTCTTACTTCTTTTTCTACCAAACCCACATTTTTCCTAATTTGCTAACTTGTCCTCCAACGCACAATCTGAAATTTATTATTGCCAATGTAAGTAAGCTTTTATCATTATATTCATCATACACTTGAAGGTATGCGTGTATGTCGGTGTGTGTGTGTGTGTGTGTGTGTGTGTCTTTCCTGTAGTGACTGGAAAATTTATGAATTATTCTTCCAAAAAAAGATATCGTCACATTTTACAATACATAACTATCTAGGTAACACATGATTCAATAGGGATCTAAAGTACAGAATGATCTCAAAGTCCGCCCTCCTCCCCTATCGCGTGTCCACATATTCATTGATGGTCGCATTGTATTAAGTGTGAGATCATGGCAGAGGAAAATCTATTTGTACACCATTGCTTTTATAACAGAGTATGACTTTTCTCCTTGTACAATATTAAATTTTCCTCATTACTGATGGCGTTATGGCAGTAAATGCACGTCGGACAGCATCCTTAAGTTCGTCAATTGCCTTGTAAGTTCTGTCAGCAACCTTTTGTTTAATAAACCAAAATAATGCATTGTCGCAAGATGACAGATCAGGACTTCGGGGTAGCAACTCCAAAGGTGCAGACAAATGGTCAGAACCACGTCCAATACATTTATCAGGAAATACCTCATTGAAATATTATCTAACGGCAATAGCATAATGAATTGTTGCTCCATCCTGCTGGAACCATACACGAGCGAGCAGTCCCCGATCTTGCAGATATGGCATAAACCAATCATATGTCGATCTCTGCACCTGCAGCAATAAGAAACAACAATTCATTAACATCTATACGATACGTAGGGGGTAACGGGGCTTTGTGCTAGTTCTGTACACAACTCTGTTCTTCTTCCTGTGTAGTGCACTTAAATCCATCTTAAGTATTACTACCTTAGAAAGAACTTACAGGTAGAGTGATTTCGGAAAATTTCCACGGATTATGTTAATATGGAGTGAATTAAGGTAGTACCACAAAAAAAGTAACATACGTTGAGCACGATTGAAAATATACCCCGGGAGGAACTTCGTAGCTCCGGGGAATAATTCCACACCGTCACAGCCTGAAATCATCACTGCTAGTAGTGATCAATCGATTCTCTTAAGTCTTCATCCCAGCGAAATTAAAATACCGCTAATTTTACAGTAATTATGTGATATCTTCAAATAGATAAAAGATAATCGAAATGTGGAACAAGAGCGCCCTAGACAATATTATTTTGCGTGAGGTACCGTTATCACGACTCACTTATCTGCTTTCGATTTCGATCCATTTTGAAAATCGGCATTTATTTTCGCGTTTCTAAACAGCTGAAAACGGAAAGCCACTGGGTGACTTGTGATAACGGTACTTCACGCAAAATAATAATGTCTATGGCACTCTTGTTCCATATTTCAATTATCTTTTATGTATTTGAAGATATCACATAATTACTGTAAAATTAGCGGTATTTTAATTTTGCCGGGATGAAGACTCTTCTAGTGACAAGGGCGCCGATTTCTCTGTAAATTTGAGGGGCCCATTGAGATGCAGAAGATATATATATATATATATATATATATGAAGATTTTAAGTCACATGTACTCAAATTATGTCAAATATTGTATATTCATAAATACAATAGCCCACATGAGCCTTGGGGGGGAGCCCCCACTAGCCCCCCAGGATCGGCGTCCTTGTCTAGTGATATGTGATCATAAATCACTGCAACTTCAATTATTTTCCATTTATTCTATTTCAATCGATTTTACCTAATTATCTCTTGTTATGATATTTATTTTCGAAATAAACAACTGATATTTCGTCCATATATTTGACGTAAACAATGAATTCTTCACAAAAGTAAATACTCAAACATAAACAACTTGTTACCAATGATTTCTGCCTTCTTTTCTTTTTCTTCTGTTATGATATTCCTTTTTAATAAACACTTTCTTGTTATATTAAATTTATTTGATTAAATTCAATAGATAATATTATCTATTGAATTTAATCAAATAAACACTTTCTACCCTAATTCCTTTATTCAATATGCTTGATGATAACTTTCTCAATATTTTTACTATTTTAGTGAAACTTGGTACATCCTTTCTTTGTAAGTTAAGATATGAGTCTACAATTTAGCGTTGCCATCCGAACACGAATTGTGATAGTCAAATAATTTTCCACAGTACTTCTCTTAAAATTCATTCTATTTTGATGTTATATTTTATTTAAGAATTTCCATTCTTAATACGAGTAATGTGGGTTCCTGTCACCACAGCATGGCGCGTCCTCAGGTTATGGACCGAGGAGGAGACATTTAGATGTAGAACTTAGCTACGAATATGCTGAATAAGCAGTGTTGGATAGACGACAAGGGGTGGTTCTACAGTTTGGAGGATTGGCGTGAGGCTAACAATCTCATCCTGTAAAGAAAAGAGCAATTGTAGAAAAAAAAAAAAAAACTTGTTCAGAAACATTCACAGAAACCTTGGACCAGGACTGATACCTTCGTACGACCTCAGCTAAGTAAAATCGACATGAGATTTGAAACATGGAATATTAGAAGTCTTTATAGGGCAGGCGCGTTAAAATATGTAACGAGTGAATTAGAGAAATACAGGATGAACCTAGCAGGAGTTCAGGAAGTTAGGTGGGAAGGAAAGAAGCAGCAAAGATTGAAAATTTTATATCCTTTTTTACAAGGAAGAAAATAAAAATCACTAACTAGGAACAGCGTTTTTTTCTACACAAAATGAGTAATATCGGCAGTTAAATGGATTGAATTTATTAATGATAGATTTTCTTTTATTACTCTTAAGGGTCGGTAGTGAGATATTATTGTTCCAAATGTACATGCCTCAACAGAAGATAAGGATGATGATATGAAAGAGTTTTTACGACGAAGTAGAGTGGGTACTTGACCATCTCCCGCTATACGATATGAATATTCTATTAGGGGATTTCAAGTAGGACGAAAGGATATTTTCAAACCGATTATAGGGAATGAAAGTCTACATAAGTAATGAAAACGGTGTTAGACTCGTGAAATCGCAACATCACGACGTTCATAAATATACTTTAACCTCACCAGAGGATAAAACACATAATCAAATTTATCACGTTTTACTAAATAGAAGAAGACATTCTAACGTAATTGATGTTCGGTCGTTTAGAGGAGCTGATTGGGCCCTGATTACTAAAGTGCTGCCAAAATGTCTTGAGCCGTGGCAAAAATGCGAACTAAAGCTCACACCCTCCACACCCACACGTTGAGCCAATAAGCGTTCAACTGTTGCTAAGCGAGAGAGCTTTAGCGAAAGGGAGTGGAATTCCTTCTGCCGATAGCAGCGCTACGAACGGAAGACTAGGTATCAAGTCAATGTAGTATATTTATACCTGGTAGCAGCGATAAGAGAGAGATTATCGTTGAATAAAGGACATATTCAACATCAGAAAACGGAGAGCTTTAACTTAAAGAAATTAGAGGAAAGCCGGGTGAAAGGGGAATATTACATGGAAGTGTCGAAATGACTCTCGGTTTTAGAGGGTTTCAGGATACTTGGATTGAAATTAGGGATAGGATTAAACTTTCAACACAAGAAAAATTGGAGCGCGCAGAAATAAATAGGAATAAACCATGGTTCAATCTGGAATGCAGTAAACTAGCAGAGAAGAGAAAACAGGCAGAACTGCAATGCTACAAAGATTCCATGAAAAGTAGGGATACTGAGATGTAAAGAATTCCGCGACCGGATCTTACGCCGCCAAGTCATCACGGAAGTTCTTCCCTTCCAAGAAATGGCTAAGATGCCGGAAGAGGTGGTAGTTAGTGGGAGAAACGTCAAGAGAATACGATGGGTGAGGAAAGCTTTCATAGTGTAACTTATGGAAAGCCTTTGAATGGCATGTGGATGTGAATTTTCGTGCAGCACGAGCAGGCGCGCACCCAGAAATTTTTGTTGGAAGGGGTTCAAAGTTTGAAGGCCTCCAATAATACAGTACACTATACTTATATAGTATCAAATGGGTGTTATTCTACATCCGGAAAAGAAACAATAAGTAATTTTTTTAAGTACTGCTGCCAATATTCTCACGATAAATGATAAAACTAAATTGCTTTTATCAGAAAAGAAATAGTGCAGGTGATGGGTAAAGTCAAATCTTTAGTCTATATCAGCCATTTCTCTGCAAATGTATGTCGTGTTAAATTTAGAATTTTATGTCGATTTACGGTTACGGACTCGCGCTGGAAGCGCCACTGAGCACGAGGATACCATTGCTGGATCCTTGTGGTGAAAGCCTTGGATTTTAACACTAACAATCCACAGTAATGGTTTGCCTCGACGGAGAAACACATGATGAATCACCCCCACCATACCAAACTAAACACCTGCGAGTACAGAGGTAGTTTTGAAAACCGCCGTTCATCACTATCTAACTATTATCCCGATAGTTTACAATTATAGTAGTATATCCATTTTTTTAAATCAGAAGTATTGCTAGCCAATAGAGGAATCCTTCCGGTTATTACTTACATTCAGAGGACTCCAGGGCCATACCGTGGGGGAGGGGGAGGAGAGCGGGGTGACGGCCCGGGCGCCGAAATAAGGTGGGCGAAAAAATCGGGAGAAAAAGGGACAAAAGAAAGGAAAAATTACTTGGAATATATGTATGGGAGCGCCGTCGTATACTCTCGCCCCGGGTGCTGATTTTCTATGGCACTGCACTGAAGGACTGCACATCTTCAGAAGGCGATTCCTGTTGGCTGATATGAACTCTGTAGTTCACATAAGTCATATTTTTTCACCTTACTAATTTTGCGGACAATAGTGTGGTGTAAGCTTAAAAACTCATCTACAAGGCGATTTTGACGACCTCATCTGAATATGGTGTTAGTGGTCCTGAGGGTAATTTTTCGATGTTGTGTTACCGGTATGAAATTTAATAAATCAACGGTGCAGAGTACGTTCGTTTATGAATCTTGACTCAAATGCACTGTTGATGTTTTTTGCAGCCGCAGTAGATGTGGAGAATGACTTATGAAGAAGAATCAATCGCAATTTTGTATTCTTCATGATGTACTTTCAATACGACCCTGTTCAACAGCACATTGCTTCGTGACTGACTGTGCACCTCAGCCCATTTTCTGAACATGTAAGGAACTTATAATACCATACACATGTTGTAGGTTCATCCATATATATAGTTCTTCATATTAACATTAAAATTTCCTTAATTTCCCGTTATCTACATAAATAATTATTCTATTTGAGCTTTACTCCTAACTATTAACTACTTACGTAAACGGGCTAAAACATGGTCTTTGTACAAAGGTTCTATATATAAAAAAAAAAATCTTGTATGTTTGTGTATCAAAAGGGATTCCATTAAAGAACAGTGAATAATAAAAACTGAAACATATTTTACTCAATTTCACACTAATTAAAACATACCATTTTTAAAGAATATAAAACCATCTAGAAAAGCATCTTTGTGTATTGAAATCCATTAAAAAGACGGAAATTAAATTCTATACGTCTGTCTGTGTCCATTTTGAATTTTTCTTTTGAAAAAGAACTGAAACTCACAGAAAGGTGCTTTTCACTTTAAGATATGGTTCTTTTTCTCATTAATTGTTTGTCTTTATTGAAAGAGAAAAAAAATTAGACTGGTCTATCCAACCTTAGATTATCTCTCCATCTATTGCTTTTAAAAGCCTTCGCTCCAATTAATAAAGTAATAGCCAGGAAAAACGAAAACCATTAGCTACATTTTTCATTTCGTTGACTCTATAATTTTTCCGTCTTGTTTTTTCCTAATACATCAAAGTAAACGACATTTTTGAAAAATGAAAAAAAAAAAAAAAGGAAAGAAAATACTTAAAAATGAAATGATATTTTCCCCCCTATCATTTACTCAATGTATACTACCTGCCTATCAAAGACGCTCTTTTGAAAAATAAAGACAGAGAAATGGATCAAAACAGACCACAAGTTCTGGTCATTTTCATGCCAAATATTCCTCATTATCTTTTGACGAAATGTATTAAATATCCCTTTTAAAAGCTTGAGTTAAGAAATAAAGAATAAAAGGGATAGGTTTACAAATAAACGCTTCAAGACTAGGAATGTAGAAAAAAGGTTAGAAATTTATATCTAACAAGTAAAGAAAACATATTTCAAGATGTAAAAGCACTAATTACGAAAAGATATTTATCAATATAACAAGAATTTTAGGAATGATCCACAAAAGTGGATCAAAAGATTGAGATTTTGGCCAAGAATTAGTCGTTGGATCAGAGGTCACAAAATTTTTGAACGGCTTCTAAATCGAGTTTTCTTATCTTTTACAGAATAAGTACATCATACTGAGTTAAGTGATAGTTTATATTTTGCTACACTATAAACAGTTCTCCAGATAAGGCGTACAATACATTTTTGATTGAAATATATTGGATCTTGGATCAGGGGCCACAAAATTTTTGATCGGTATATACGAGTATATGGTAAATTTATAAGATTGTGTCCAAGTACTTTGGGAGATGGATGCTGCTGAAGTAGGTTATAAATATTATTATATGTAAATTATTATGACAAGTAATAAAATAGTGGTAAACCATTTAGCGTATGAATTATTGTGCTTATTTCCTTGCTTATGTGGAAAATAAACTCAAGAACACTTTTCTCTCTCTACCTAAAAGCAATAAGCTTAGTAGTAACATCAAAATTGGTTTTAATCAAACACTAGATTTGTTTGGGAGAGCCGTCTCCTAAAACTCGCGTGAAGGTAGCAGGTTTATCGATGGAATTAGATTACGTGAACAGGGTTGGAAATATTTACCTTTTTTTGTATGATTTGAAAGGCAAAATTCTTTCTTAGTTCACTGTATATCGATGATGTACAGTTTATACGACGGGGCATAAAGAGCTCTCACAGCAGACAGGCTGCCAGTGTCTACGCGATGTACCACTGATAACCTGGACCATAAGGTTGTTCGAGCCACTTTAACTGACATGCGACGGCGATCACCAATGCAGAGACACTTTTATTATAATTAATTAAATAAATAAATAAAAATATATTGATAATTATAATAGTACTAGTAATAAAACCGTCTATATAATACTGAATATACTGGTTAGTTTAGAGAAGCTACTTCATTGCAGTGAGGAAATTTAACTTTCTCTGTCTACATTAACTAAAAATAAATACGAATAATACTTTTTTTTGTTTTAAACAAAATTGCGCAGTGCTATCTGACTGCACTATTACTCTAGAAATTAATGTTTTAACTTAATTTATCAGATACGCCTGTATCTCCTTAGTGAGCCCCATTATATTTTTATTTCATTCAATACAAATACATGAAGCCTTTCAAAATCGTTCCTCATTAAAAATAAATAATTAAATTCTACTTAAAAATTCAGTCCAGCTCAACTTGGTCTTGATCTCAAGCCCGAGAAAATTAGAAGGGTTGACGTCAGAAAGGGTATCCAGTCCTAGAATGTACGCCAAAACCATCGTGAGGGGTCCTCTTTAAAAAGTCATCGGAAAATGCTAGGGCGTTGCCTGTAGGCAAACCCGCAGAGGCTTGTTACGAACTCTATCAGCAATGAGCAAGGATGGAGGACGGGATCAATTAGAGAAGCTAGTCCATGTGTGGAAAGAATGGAAACACTAAATGACAGGCGATAAATGGGCCAGGAAGAGCATTGCAGACAGATGCAAAGAAGAAAGTTAGGGATCTTGTGCGTGCAAGGAACAAGATAGAAAGATAATAAGGCAAGAGAGCTAGGAGGCGGCTAGAAGTTGCTATACAGCACACAAATCGACAAGGAAGGATCGGCGTGGGGACTGTTTATCCTAACAATCTGAAAGATAGTGTGATAGGTGTGAATAGAAGGAGCGACTGAGGGATAAGTCTCATGATATGCAGGGACGAAATTATAAATGTAGTGTATTCGTATGCTTCGCAAGTAGGCTGCAAGAAGGAAGAAAAGATAGAATTCTGGGAGGATTTGGACAACGAACATCGAAGCATCCCACTAAAATTCAGTATCATTGTGGGTGGTGACTTGAATGGGTATTCCAGTAGAAGCAGGGAAGAGATCAAGAGAATACAGGGAGGCTGCGGTGTAGGGGAAAGAAACGAGTAAGAAGAAAAAGTGATAGGCTTTCCGACGGTTTTCGATATGGCGATTTGGAATACACATTATCAGAAGAGGGAGAAGCACATTTTGTCTCATATGAGTATTTTAAAAGAAAGTCAAATCGATTGGATTTTGCGCAGAATACAATATATCAAGGAAATTAAGAGTTGCTAGGTAATAAAAGGTGAAATCGTGGTCCCGCAACATAAAATGGTGAGCGTATATTGAAAGTTCGCGAGTAGACACAATACGAGGCCTCCAAATGGAGAACCGAGAATCAGACGATGGACACTGAAAGAGATGTTAAGAGGATCCTTCAAAGAAAGTGTTATGGAGGGTGAAAAACTTGCGATGTTGAATTGAAAAATGATGAAGCGTATACAGTAGGATAATACTGATAGCGGCGGAGAAGACCTGGGGTAGAATATCAGGAAAGAGTTCCCTGCAAGAAAAGAGAGGTGGTGGTGGAATGAGGAAGTGGAAGAAAATCTTAACATGGGTGAAGCAAAGAAAAAGTGTGATGCTTCTCCGATAGAAGAAGATAAACGTAGCTTCAGGGTAGCTAAAAAGGTAGCAAAGAAGGCAAAAGTGTAGGATAAGATGTATGACGAACTTGTAAATCAAGAGGAAGGAAAAAGTTAAATACATTATCAAAAACTAAAGACAATGCAACGAAAGATATTACTCATATTAAGCAAATAATAATGTGGTTTCTGAACAAGTTGATTATATCAACCTGATAGGGGTGATATGAGTACAATAGGAATAAATGCAGAGATATTATTAAATACCTGCAAGGACATGGGGTTAACAATAAATGCAGAGAAAACTAAACCCATTTAAATTCACCTTGACTATGAATACGTTAAAATATCAAGTAGTACTTTTGACAAAGTGGATATTTTTAAATATGTTGAATAAATACTAACTGACCAAACTATATCCACGAAGAAATTAAATATCGATTAAAAAGAGGAAATTCGAGTTATTTTGTATTAGAAACTTTGGTGTCTTCTTGAATTCTGTCGAAAAATTTGAAGCTTAAAAAATATGAAATGATGATTATGCTTGTTATGTTTTATGGTTGCGAAACATGGTCGCTTACTTTGAGGAAAGAACGAGAATGAAAGTATTTGAAAATAATAAAAAAAAAATCTCAGGTGAATATTTGGACCCAAGAGAGATCGGAATGGCGGAAAATTTATAACGAGGAACTGCATAATTTATACCTTTTTCCAAACATTGTTAGGGCCATCAAATCTAGGAGGCTTAGATGGCCAGGTCATGTAGCCAGAATGGAAGAAAGTAGGAACGCTTTCAAAGTCTTAACTGGAAGACCAACTGGAAAACGACCATTAGGAAGACCTAGGCGCAGATGGGAGGACAATATTAAGATTGATCTCTCAGAAATAAAGACAGAAATTAGAAACTGGATCCAGTTCGACAAGGACAGAAGTCAATGGAGAGCTTTTGTGAATGCGGTATTGAACCCTTGGATTCCATACGAAATAGAGTTAGTTAATTAGTTATTAGGCAAATAAAAGATGATCAGGGATTTGTACTCTCCGATGAAGGCAGGATAAAAGAGAGATGGACCGGTTACTTCGAAGAAGTTTTAAGTGAAGAAAATTAGAAATATAACTCCAAATCTTAAATTCAAGCGACACTACGAATAAGCTTGGAAGAAGCAGAGAAAGCGTTAAAGAAAATGAAAACGGTACAAACGATAGGTTCAGATGACCAGTGTCTCCCAACTTTTTTCAACTTGCGGCACACTACGGGTGTTACTTGGATTCTCGCGGCACACTTACAGATATTATTTGCAAATATAAAACATTGGTATTTTTTCTGTGATTATTGATCTCCTTCTCACAGAGAAGAAAGCTCGAACACTGGTTTTTCCCCGTAGTAAATCATTATGCTTATTTTTCATTCTAATTTAAAAATAGAAAACAATTGCAATGAAATATTGGACTCTAGTTTTTGAAAATACGCTTTCTTTTTAAAAACTGTATACAACCTTTTACTAAGAAAGAAAATCATTAAATAACGAACGAATCTTACTTTTAAAACACAAATGTAGGTAATTTGACGAAAGCATTGAATGATATTTTAAATTTTCAAGTTGCGAAATAGTCTGCAACAATAAAGAAGGAATAATGACAACAAGACAATCATCACAATGACAACAAATACTTTCTTCAACATTAGAAATGTACAGAACAGTAACACGGTACGAAACTTAAAATTGTAGATTCATAGTAGAGGTTCATAGTAATGTGAAATACAAATATACATTTTTCCCTACGTCTTACACTTTGATTGCTACAAAATTAATAATTTTCTTTCGATTCCTCGCGGCACACCAGCGGTCCATTCACGGCACACCGGTTGGGAAACGCTGACATATCAGTAGAAGTATGAAAGTGTTTGGTGCCAGAAGGTCTGATATTGCAAAGGATCTGATACTGAAAATCTACGAACAAGAAAAAAAATGGCAAGTCAATGTAGGGATAGTGTTACTGCACCTATTTTTAAGAAGAAGCGAGATGTACAGGACTATGAAAACTACAGACGAATCAAGCTATGAAGATTTGGGAGAAAATTGTAGAAGGACAATTGAAGACTTTGGAGCAAAAAACCGTTAAGTCCAAAAAGTGAAAGTGTGGAGGAGATAGCTTCACAAGGGTTTCCCTTCATGCGATTTTCTTTAAACTTGGCACATATATACCAGACCGAAAATAAATCGACACGTATTTTTTTGTTTCTTTCGGAAAATAGTTTAAGAGGTGGCAAAGAGTCCCTTTTCAAAAAAGGGTTCCCTTCATTAAAAGGGCCACTTTAAAGAAACGAAACTCCGCCGGTGCAAAGATGACTTCAAAGTAGAAAATACGGGTTTTGTCGCTTTTGTGAGAAGAGGTTGCAGGGGCAATGGCCCCCTTCGAAATGACAAAGGACTTCGCACAATCCTTATGAAAATTAGATTTCGGTGGAATTGCTTAAAACCGTGATATGTTGTAGATATTGTGTTCTTAAGAAAAGTCTTAATTGGCACAACCACAAATCACTGACCGTTTGACCACCACAGGGCCATTTTTTTCAAAACAGCAGAAGATAACGAAATTCTGGATTTCGGTAAAAATGACTAAAACAATGATATGCTGTAGATATTGTGATCCTGAAAAAAAGTTTTAATGGGAATAACCACGGATCACTGACTGTTTGGCCACTACGAGCCCACTTTTTTGAATCTGGATTCCGGTGAAAATGACCGAAACCGTGATATGTTGTAGATATTGTCATTCTTAGAGAAACACTAAATGGACACAACCACAAATCACTAATCGTTTGGTCACTACAGGGCTACTTTCTTGATAACAGCCGAGTATAACGATGTTCTGGATTTCTGTAAGATTGACTTAAACCAAGATATGTTGAAGATCTTCTCATCATGAGAAAAAGTCTTAATGGATACAATCATCAAATTATGACCATTTGGTCACTACAGGTCCAGATTTTTGAAAACAGCTGGGTATAACGATATTTTTGATTACGGTGTAAATGAATGAAACTGTGATACGTTGTAGATGTCATGATCCTGAGAAAAATTGTCTAGGGATTTCCAGGGTTTTCCTCTGTCCCTCAAGATGAACATCGGAATGTTGTCTATGCTTATAAGATGTTAGCCGCCGGTCTCCCCATCCCTTTTCCGGGTTGTGGGATCGGACTTTTCATGGTTTCATAAAATTCCACCAAACTTCCAGAATATCCTTATATTCTGCTGTTTTAAAAATGTTGTCCCTTAGTTGCCAAATGGTCACTGATTGGTGGTTGTGTCCATTGAGACTTTTTCTCAGGATCACAATATCTACAACATATCACAGTTTCAATCAATTCCACCGAAATCCAGAATAACGTTACCTTCTGCTGTTTTCAAAAATGTGGCCCTGTAGTGGCCAAACGGTCAGTGATTTGTGTTTGTACGCCTTGAGACTTTTTCTCAGGAACACCATATCTACAACATATCACGGTTTTAAGCAATTCCACCGAACACCAATTTCCATAAGGATTGTGCGGAATCCTTTATTTCGAAGAGGGCATTGCCCCTGCAACCCTTTTCTGGCAAAAACGACAAAACCCGTATTTTCTACTTTGAAGTCATCTTTGCTCCGGCAGAGTTTCGTTTCTTTAAAGTGGCCCTTTTAATCAAGGGAACCCTTTTTTGAAAAGGGACCCTCTGCCCCCTGTTAACCTATCTTCCGAAAGAAACAAAAAAATGCTTGTCGATTTATTTTCGCTCTAGTATATATGTGCCAAGTTTGAAGAAAATCGCATGAAGAGAAACCCTTGTGAAGCTATCTCCTTCACACTTTCACTTTTTGGATTGAACGGTTTTTTGCCCGAAAGTCTTCAATTATGCAAATAAATATGAGTAGAAGAGGAATGATTTGGATTTATCTAGGAAAGATAATAACGAACGGAACTTTTGTACTAAGACAAAATATGGAAAAGCATCAGGAAAATAAGAAAAATTATTAGAAGTACTTTTTATTGATTTGGAAAAGGCCTATGACAGAGCACCACGGCAGGAAGTATATAAATGTTTGAGAACGAATGGAGTACGAGAAGAATGCTTAAGGACAAAATAAGATACGTATACTGGAGCTCCGACCCAAGTAAGAAGCAGCGTGGAATTAACACGCCAAATCCCTATTCGGGTCGTTTATCAGGGCTCGGCCGCAAACCCGTACATATTCAACGTTGTCATTACTGTCATAACTTAAGATGTGAGGGATAAAATTCCCTGGTGTACCATGTTTGCCGACGATATGAAAGGACAGAGTTGGAGGAAGTCTTTGGAAGACTTAAAAATCAGTAAAAAGGAAACGGTATAACTCGAGTTCAAATGACAATTGACAAGGAACATCTTATATGGGGTCGGAGCTGAAAGGGAAATAAAGTCCAAATCAAACAATCAATCAAAAACCAATCAACCAATCAGTAGGATTGGAGAACAGACTGCATATCAAGATATCAAGATAGCAGTTCAAAAAAAAAAAAAAAAAAAACTATTCCACGAAATCATCAACTGTTTCCTCACAAATAAGCGCTCGAAGTGAAACACCATCATTTTCAGCGGGAAAACATCTAAATTCATAATACGGGCATGTTTACTAAGATCCTAACTATGAAATCAGTATTAGCACAGACCTAGCTCTGGAGTGGGCTGAAAAATAGTACCAAATTGAAACAAAAAGAGCTGAATTCATTATTTTATTCCAAGGTAATACATGGCTCTATAACACGAAACTAAAAGAGGCAAGTTTCTAGAACACTGCCCCTCCGCCTTTTCCAAGAGTCCAAATCAAGAAGGTACTCTCTTTTAAAAAGATCCAAATAGGAGGACCTCAAACAACCGTGGAAGTATATGAAACTTTTCTTGCGCGTAAGGAGTATAACAGAGGCCGCAATTTAAAAGGGAATAAAAGGGAAGTGTATTGTATTGAAACTAAACGCGCCTCTAGTGACCAATAAACCAAAACGGCATTACGGCCATACATGAAAAAAAATATATAAAACGAGGAACAAATCAATTATCTCCGAGTTTGTGTGTAAACAGTACGTTATAATAAAATATTAAAATGTAAATTATTACACCTTATTTTCGCTTATTTCACGACCGAAGGAGGATAATAGACTATTAGAAGAATAGAAGGTAAGGAAACTGACATTTGTAAAAAATGTAAAACCGGTCCAGGTCCTAGAACCTTCCCTGAAAGACATCACAACACATTATTAATAATTTTAAGTCACAATGGTCTCTATTATTTCTTAACTAGTGCAGCACACATACTCATAATACACATACAGAATATTCAATACTTGATTCAACTTGTGTTTGCTTCTTTTTTCTTTTAAGATTTCAAGCTAATATTTCCACCACGCTGCTTTTCTCTTGTCTCCTTTATACGCAGGGCGGATGCGCTCACCTATCGTCATTTCTTTCCCGGTATAGTTCGAATTACGAATTTTCCACACAAAGTTCGTAGCGTTATGCGGTGCAACGTCACAGAATGAATGTTCAACAGCATTTTTTAAGAGTCCACAGTGTTACTGGCACTTTTGGAAATGTGACCAGTATTTGTTAAGTGGTGCTCAATTGAGTAAAATTGTACCATTTTTTCCCCACAGAAATGGCTGAAAATGCCAGCATGGAACCAGTGAAGCGATGCACGACAAAACGACGAAATTTTGTACAATATTGTACCACAAGTGGAAATATGAAATTGTTCATTTTAATGTGTATAACTATTTCACGGTTTACATTTGTTACAGCAAATAGAAGAACATATGAGAAACAAAATGTTCGCTATTATTAGCTTAAAAACTGTGTTCGATTTTTGTGCTGTTCAGCTGTAGAGTTGAAATTTGTCCTGAGAAACAAAGAGCGATGTATAGGAAACAAAATTCTACCGATGATTATCTTGAAACTTGCGTCCTTTGGAAGTATTATGAAATCTGACATCTATACAACACCCAGTTAGTTGCTGACATTTGTTCGTCAATTGTATTTGAAAATTCCTGTTAAATCAAAATACGTATTGTCAATGCCACCCACTTTCCTCATCTGTTTCTATTGTTATGAATAGTCGTTGATCACTATGTGAAACTAAAGAGAAATGTCCAAACTATAGTCCCGATGGTGTTACTACCGGCCTCTGGTCCCATTCAGTTGTTTACCTGCACTGATTTGAAAGCACGTGGAGTGAAAGCAGTGTTGCAATTTAGCGCACATCCGTAAACTCCTTCCATCAGTTACGGATGTACAGATTTTGCTCATTGACGTCTAGATAATTATTTGTTTACTAGATGTGGCAACAGATAAGTGCTTTCAAGTATATGAAATCATCAGCAGCCAATGAGAGCTTGCTTTGGACACTAGTGATACGTGATTGGAAGACGGTTCATACAGCGACATGACTTTAATGTTATTCTTAACGTCCAAATAGGTTTCTAACACAGTAGGTGGCGCCACCGTCACCAATGTTAACATATACAACTAGTAAAATTAAAACAATCAAAAATAAAATGATTAATTCAAAAACGACCCAAAAACGAATACAGTCTGCTTAATGGACGTTATAAAATCTAGGAAATGATGCGTGCCACTTTCACATATTGTTATTAGTTTCATTGTTAGAGGCCACGATTGTTAAATTATCAATCAACTTTATTTGATATACTTTCTACCAGAAACTGACCAAACTTATCATAATCATTTACGATTGAAATATCTAGGGAATGGTACGTGTCGATTTCACATAATGTTGTTAGTTTAATTGTTGGAGGCCATCATTGTTAAATATAAAATCAACTTTATCTGCTACACTTTCTTACAGAAACTGACCAAACTTATCATAATTCATTTACGATTGAAATATCTAGGGAATGGTGCGTGTCGATTACACATATTGTTGTTAGTTTCATTGTTGGAGGCCACCATTGTTAAATATAAAATCAACTTTACCTGCTACACTTTCTTTCAGAAACTGACCAAACTTGGCACACACATTTACAATTGAAATATCTACGGAACGATACGCGTCGATTTCACATATTATTGTTAGTTTCATTGTTGGGGGTCACCATATTAAATAAACAATCCTTAGAGGCCAGCATCGTTAAATACACAATCAACATTTACTGGTACAATTTCTACCAGAAACTGACCAAACTTGGCACAACTATTTACGATTGAAATATCTAGGAAATGGAACGTGTCGATTCCACATGTTGTAGTTAGTTTAATTGTTGGAGGCCACCATTGTTAAATAGACAATGAACTTTACCTGCTACAATTTCTACCAGAAACTGACCAAACTTGGCACACTCATCTATGATTGAAATATCTAGGTAATGGTATGTGTCGATTTCACATATTATTGTTAGTTTCATTGTTGGAGGCCACCATTTTTAAATAGACAATCAACTTTATCTACTACATGTTCTACGAGAAACTGACCAAACTTGGCGCATCATTTACAACTGAAACATCTAGGGAACGGTATGTGTCGATTTCACATACTATTGATAGTTTCATTGTTAGGGTCACCACATTAAATAAACAATCGTTGGAGGCCACCATTGTTAAATATACAATGAACTTTATCTGCTACAATTTCTACTAGAAACTGACGAAGCTTGGCACACCCATTTACGATTGAAATATTAAGGGATGGTGAATGTCCATTTTACATAATGTTGTTAGTGTCATTGTTGGAGGCCACCATTGTTAAAAGGACAATCAATTATATCTCTACACTTTCTACCAGAAACTGACCAAACTTGGCACACTCATCTATGATTGAAATACCTAAGAAACAGTAATTGTGGATTCCACATATTGTTGTTAGTTTCATTGTTGGAGGCCACCATTTTAAATAAACAATCAACTTTATCTGCCATACTTTCTACAAGAAACTAACCAAGCTTTTCACACCCATTCATGATTGAAATATCTAGAGAACAGTACGCGTCGATTCCACATATTGTTGCTGGTTTCATTGTTCGGGGTCACCATATTAAATAAACAATCATTGAAGACCACCATTGTTACATATACAATCTACTTTATCTGCTACAATTTATACCAGAAACTGACCAAACTTGGCACACCCATTTACAATTGTAATATCTAGGGAACAATAAGTGTAGATGTCACATATTCTTGTTAATTTCATTGTTGGGTGTCACCATATTAAATATAAATCGTTGGAGGCCACCATTGTCAAATATACAATCAACTTTATCTGCTACAATTTCAACCAGATACTGACCAAACTTGGCATAACCATTTACCATTGAAATATCTTGTGAATAGTGCGTGTCTATTTCACATATTGTTGTTAGTGTCATTGTTGGTGGCCACTAATTTTAAATTGACAATCAACTTTATCTTCCGCACTTACTACCAGAAACTGACCAAATGTGACACATCTATTTGGGATTGAAATATCTAGGAAATGTTACATGTTTATTTCACACATTGTTATTAGTTTTGTTGTTGGAGGTCACCATTATTAAATGAACAATCAACTTCATCTTCCGTACTTGCTACCAGAAACTGGCGAAACTTTGCACACCTTTGGAATATCTAGGGAATGGTACATGTGGATTTTACATATTATTGTTAGTTTTGTTGTTGGAGGCTAAGAGTTTTAAATAAACAGTAAACTTTATCTTTCATACTTGCTGAAAGAAACTAAACAAACTTTGTTTACCTATGTAAGATTGAAACATCTATGGAATGGTGAATGTTGATTATAAAGGGTTTACAAGCCCCCCTACAAAATCATGTGTAATACTTTAGTAAGCGTTGTGATATAACGATAATTATTCGTGCTCAAACGATCTGGCCTAATTCCGATTAAATTTGGTTTCTTTGGGGGTTGATAACGAGTCAAGTGTAAATGTTATTGTTCGGAAAGACAGATATTCTTTTGTCTCAGGCGACGCTGGATGACCCCCTACAGCGTTCCTAGAACTGCCCTTTAAAAGCCTCTATAACTGACCTGTGGTTCACAGTAGACACAGCACACTTGAACTCTGTTGAGATTCTGTGTAAGTTTGGCGTCTGAGGCAAGCTTGCGTACGTACTAATTGAGAGAGTAAACATTTATTAGGGAACGAGAAGCTCTCGAAATAAATATACAAACTGAATATTTGTTCGCGCCAGGAGCACAGGATCACCTGGCTCTCATTGTTCAGACACTAAAATATTCCAATTATACAGAAGAGAAAGATTACGAAACTATTTTTATTTATTTATTTATATACTTATTCCTCGGGGAGTTTTTTATTTCAGAATATTACGATTATCTTATCTCTATGTTTCAAGGGTGCTTCCACCCCACCGCCCAGAAGTGTTTTCTTGGATGGGCGATCCGGACCTTACCCGTGGCTATATGCAATGTATGTGTGTGTGTGTGTATGTGTAATAAAATGTAAAATATTTTTCAGCCAGTGTTTCCAATGCAAAAAATAGAACCCCCCGGCGACAACTCGCCAAGGGCCCCGTAAGAACAAATTCCGCCTGTGTCACCTTCTACACATCAGTGGCTTTTCCCATAGTATATTCTATGATAACAATTAACTGAATATGCTTTTCAAGTTTCTAGCTCATTTTCTTGGAAAGAGAATGCGTAAGACTCTCTTAGTGTTGCTACAAGACGAGACGAAACAGGACCCTTTGAGGTGAGACAGAAACGAGACTAGAAGTTTTGTGAGATATCTCGTCTCGTGTTTCGAAAAATATAAACACAGTTTTTGAATTTGTTTAAAAATTTATTAACTCGGAATAAATTATTCGCCTTCGAAATATATTCCAGCTTTCATTATTTCAAATGATCCAAATGATTCAATATTTCAAATCCTACAAAAAACAGGGAATACCTAAAGTAATTAAAAAAAAAATAATCTTACAAACAGCTCTCATCTCCATTTTCAATCGATTCAAGTTTAATTATTTTGTGATAGTCCTCTAAAGTCAAGTAAAATGTAAAGCATTCATCGATATTAGTGTTTCAGAAGTTTTCGTTTCGGGAGCTGGTGGGGATATCTACGTATCAAAATCCTGTTGTAGATGTACAAGTGGCAATTTTATCAGTAGCTAACAATTGTTTCATGGTCTTTCCCGTTCCGAAATAAGACACAAAAGTGTCAGGCTTTCTCGTACTGAGTTTTGAAAAGATGCTGGTTTGATAATAAAATTTAGTTTGTTTTTTTTTTTTCATGATGTTATTCGAACCTAAGCCATTTTTGAAATAGGAAAGTCACACAGGCCTCCTTATTTGTTGAAGTGGCAACAGAGGTTCTGAAAAAAGGATATCAGAATGAATGGGGTAAGGCTTGCCTTTCGACTGTACCGACGGTATTGACAAATGTACCTGACGTAGTAATTACTGGTTCAGTCGAAACTAAGCAGTCGTTGCTGGAAGGTTGTAGTCGTGTTGTGTGTTGTGCTGTCTTAACCAAACCAAGCTTTACCCACCCACTTGGCATGACCTTATTGGCTGCCGAAACCATGAAAAAAATGAACTTTAAAGGTCCATAGATCCAAAACTATAGGACCTACTGTAGTCGGGCCAAGACTTCACTTAGGAACTAGTATGTGCCCTATCCAAATATCCATGTTTCAGAATCCTGCGGTACTTTCACAACCATTTTTATAGAAGTAGTTGGTGAGTACTTTAGTTTACATGACTGCTGCCAAACTCCCTCTATAAAAATTGTTACACAAGTACTGCAGAATTCTGAAACATGTATTTTGGATAGTGGACATACTTGTTCCTAAGTGAAGTCTTGACCCGATTACGGTAGGTCCCATACTACTGGAGCTATGGACCTTTACATTTCATTTTTTTCATGTTTTCGGCAGCCTATAACTCCGAAACGAAGCATTTGTGCACCCAGATTGGTTTATACTTTTTGTCTTATCTTGGTGTCAAGAATCTCATCCCAAACGTTGTCGGTGTTGTTTTGAAACACCCTGCATATATATAAAATGTCGTTAATTAGTTCTGTTTTGTCTCATATATCGGGCGATAGATTCACAGACGCACAAATATAGTCGTTCTATAAAACTATTTATACTTGCCAATGGCGGCAATAATGTTCCTGTAGAACCTGCGATTCATAAGTTATGAATCATTATCATCATCATAGGTATTCTGCCATTATTGGCAGGTCACTTGCTGCAACTGAGAAGCTTCCATGCTCAGCGGTTTTCCGCTAACTTCTTCGTTTTTACGTAAGGTTTTTCTGGTTTGATATCGTTCATTAATTGCAGTCTCCTTCGCCCTCTCCCTCTCTTTTCTACCCTCATACTCACTACACGTTACTCATGTTACAGTTCCTTTTTAGCCGATGTCCTAAACAGTTCCTCTTCCTCTTCTTAATAATATCTAAAATTACTTTCTTTTCCACCATTTCTAACACCCTCTCATTCGTTTTCCGCTTAACTCAGCTAATTCTCTCCATTCTTCCCCACACTCACATTTCGAAAGCTGTCAGTCGTTTTTCAACACTTTTGCGTAATGTCCATGTTTGTAACGCAGACAGTACAAATACTACACGAAACATTTTATGAATCTTTTTCTCAACTCTTTATTCAAAGTCTCACAAAATAGTATTTTCTTTCTCCTAAAAAGGTTTCTTTCACTATTCCTGTCCTTGCTTTTATTTCATATTCCCACTTGACATCATTACTGATAACACTATCCAGGTGTCGAAAGCTAGTAATGTGTTGTATTTTTTACCTTCCTACTTCTATATTTGACATATCCTTTCATTTCATTCACCATGACTTTTCTTTTTCTAATGTTTATTTTCATTTGATTCTCTTGTCAGCCCTTCCTCGTGTTTTCTAATATCTTATGTTCTTTTCAAATTCCCTAACAAGCGCCATATCATCTACAAACTTTATACACCTAATCATTCTACTTGCTACTGAAATGCAATCTTTGTTTTGTAGGTTCTTTCTCAATATCCTTTCTAGACAAGACGTCATCACTGTCGAACTCCTCTTCCAATTATCCTTTCGTCTGTCGTTTCTTCCCATATTCTAACACTTACTTGTTAGTCCACATATAAGTTTCTTATACTCTTCGATCTTTCCATTCCAACACAAGCATTTTTAGAACTCTCAACAACAATTCTCAATTTACGCGGTCAAAAGTCTTTTCTAGATTAATAAATACAATATACACCTTCTTCTCTTTTTCTATAAACCTTTCACTAATTACCCTTAATAATCCAATTGCATCTCTTGTGCCCTTACCTCTCCTGAGCCCAAACTGTTCCTCTTCAACTTTTTCATTTGTTCTTTCATATAACTTTCTGTTCAGAATTCAAATGAAATTTTTTTGCTGCATGAGACAAATAACTCTATAATCCTCACGGTTCGATTTCCTAGCCATTGGTATCATGATCGGAAGTTTTTTTTTTTTTTTTTTGGTCACTCTCCTCACGTATTTCATTGCAGAGCCGGAAGAATTCGTTCTTGCCCTTGTCTCCAATATTCATAATGAGTTCGATTAGTATACTATCTATCGTGGTCAGGGACGTATCCACGGGGGGTCCACAGGCCCCAAAACATCATAACTGAACACGCATTTCTTTATTTATTCACTAAAACTATACTTGTTTAATAGGAAAATGATTGAGATAGGATGAAAATTTCAACTTGCACTTCATCTATACTCTTTCTCTTATAAAATCGTTCTAGTGTTATAATCTTTATCTGAAAATATGGGTGCAAGTATTTTATCGTCTTTTCGGCTGCAGAATAATAAACGTTAAATACTGTATAGACATAGTGGCTTGTAGCATTGGACCACTCCCAACAAAAAATTCTAGGTGTGGACCTGATCCAGGTTGTCTTTCCATTCCTAATCTAGGATATAGCTTTTTCAAGCTTATTCCGAAGAATACTAAATCCTTCGTTTTCTGGTACGACATCTAGACCACACGATCTATCCCTATTCTCATATAAGTCCTCAACAGTGGTCGATGTGAGACGGTATGCGGTGGTATGCTATATCGCCTCTAGTTTTTCAGTGACAAAGGCATATCGTCTCTGGTTTTCCAATGATTAAAACATACCGTCACTGGAAAGTAGATGCTAAATACCTTTTAATAAATCCATTTTTACATACAGTAATTGAAGAATAGCTTTGGACGTAAAAAGGTTTTATTTCTTATGTAGAAAAGTTGACAAGACGACATTTTTCTTATCTTTTCCTAGGGATGCGCACGACAAGATCTGAGGCTGTCTCGTCTCGAAAATGTGCTGTAAAAGTGATGTCTCAACTCGAAAAACTTATATTTTTCTATTGGACGAGCTGTGTCTCGACTCGAATTTTCTCAGGAAAATTCTGTCTCGACTCGACTCGTACGCATCCCTATCTTTTCCCTACCTTTTGCTTTTAAAATGAGATGTCTGCAAAGAAATTTACCTAGTTTATATTTTGATATGACATATTAAATGGTTTCTTTGTTTTGAATGTTTGTATGTGTGTGTTTTCTTGCCATAATGCATATGAATGTCGTGTTTTGAGCATGGGCGGGTTTAGGAGTTGTCTGCTGTGGGAGCGGCCCTTCCAGGTGTTTCGAATACTCGACAGTCGAGTGGGAGACCGGGAGTTTTCTCGCAGGAAATTATTATTATCCTCATTCGATTTTGAGCATTTTCGTGTATAACTCTCTATAATACAACATAAGGGGATATTTTTTTTCCCAGAAAGTTGGAGGGGATCAAAGTCTCTCCATGTCCCCTTTTCCGCGTTACTACAGAGAAGCTCTCCTATGGTTTTCAATCATTATGTAAATATAAATGCAATCTTTTACACAACATACTCTCATTGTATTTCAACATTTAGGTAGCCGGTATGTCAAGTCAAAATCGTAATAAAACATACCGCCTCTGATTTTTTTTTTCCACTTCGAACACTGGTCCTCAACATATTCTTTCCATCTTCCTAAGACTTCACATTCTTATTTTCTACTGCTATCGTAATACTCCAAATATTTATGTGAAGAAATGCACTCAGCAATTTCGATTGGGTAGAACTGTACACAATCAGTTTTGATGTTGCCAGTTGCCACTCCTATTTACTTTCTGTACAGTAACTTTTCGCCTAACGACACTGAACTGATACGAAAGTAATGTGATGCTACACACACTTGGTGTTCCTTGTTTAATTATTATAGGAATAAAATGCGAAAAAGAAGCGAAAAAAAAGTTGTGAAAAGTGCAAAAGGGTGATGACAAAGACAAAAAGTCTAAAGAAGGGCTACCATAAAAAAAGGGCGCAAAGTGGGCAACCGAAACACAATTTACTGTTTTCTTTGCAAGACAAGCTAATGTGAGTATTTTAATAGAAACAAGATTTTAAAAAATATTTAAGGTGCAGGACTTGAAATTTCTAGCTCTGATTATAAAACTCTAGTCACAAAAGTTTTTGTTTTTTTTTTTAAATCGAAAGATCCAATATACAAGCCGCACTCATGTATAAGCCGCACCCTTAAAATTTAACTTTACTTCCGTTTAAAAAAATCTTTTGTTCGTTTACCGGTAATTGTTGATTCAAATCAACAATAGCGGTATTTGAGTTGACGTGTTTGTTCCTGTATTGAATTGTTGTTTCGTTTGATTGGCCTTGCGGATTTGTTTTCTATACGTATTTCTTGTGATGTACGGTAAATACCGTACAACAAACGCAAAAAAATAATACCGTAATTATCTTTAAGCCATTTTAAATCATTCGCGTGTATAAGCCGCACCCTACATTTTCGTTTTCTTTTTCGTGAAAAAAAGTGCGGCTTATGCACGCGAGAATACGGTATTTCAATCAAAAATTTTCTTGTAGCCTTATACCTGGAGAACTACATATACGTAGTGTAGCCAAACCCAAACTATCATTTAACTCGGTATGATGTGCTTATTCCGTAAAAAATACGAAAACTCAATTTAGGGACCATTCAAAAATTTTGTGGCCCGTGATCCGAGATCCAGTATATTTCAATAAAAAAACTTTCTTGTACGCCTTATATCTGGAGAACTATACTGCAATTTATATTACTTGTCCTTCCTGACAGCTCGCCGCGCGCACGTGGTGCTCAATGCTGTGTTGCCAGATTTTGAGTCGGGTATTGAAACACGAAATTATTCACTGTAAGTAAATCTCAGTTTTATAAAATTAAATGACACAAAAGAGAACTAAAAAGAATGCTCTCAATAACCAGCAGGTCCACTACTCAAGTTGACATTCGACTAAAACAATGTGCATTTGTATATATTCAAATTGGCAACGTGTGGAAAGGTTGGAATGTGTACCATTGCAGAGTGAGAGAAATGAGCCACTATAATTGGCTGAACGTGTTATTTCCATAGAAACAATTCTTCTTGCCTGATTGTTATGACCACGTGCAAGAAGGAAAAACAGACGAAAGCAACTGTCAGAAGGGACAAGTGGAATCAAATGGACTGTACATACAGTGTAGCCAAACCCAAACTATTATTTAACTCAGTATGATGTGCTTATTCTGTACAATATACGAAAACTCGATTTAGGGATCGTTCAAAAATTTTGTGGGCCCTGATCCAAACACTAATTATTGGAAAAGATCGCAATCTTTTTATCCATTCTTTTGGATCATTCCTAAAATTCTTGTTAAGTTTGCAAAAGAAAATAAGGGGAAGTTGAAGAAAATGAAATGAAATGAAATCTTTGAGTTTTACGTCCCACTGTTATACCGGTTAGGCTAAAGGAGACGGTGATGATGAAAAATGAATAAAATGGTGGAATGAAGAAAGAGGGAGGGAACGAGAGAACCCAAGGAAACCGACGTACACGATGTTTGACTACCACAAAGCTCACTTGGCGCGAGCTGAAATCGAACCAAGGACCCCATACGCCAGAGGTGAATGGTCTATCACTGAGCCACCGCGGCCCCAGGTGGAAGGGAGAATTTGGTTTCTCCGCCACTGATACTTAGTATAGATTGGAAGTCTAAGATTCGGCTAATCTTCATGAGAGTTTCTGCTAAACCAAAATTACACTAACGCCATCTACATTTATTTATTTTTACTGTCCTTGTGGAAAAATAAATTATATACAATTCTTGTTCTGCACGTGTTTTTTGCTGGAGATGTCCTTTTGCTTTTCCCCGTTCCTTGTGCAACAAAAGGACAAGGACTCGATGTATGCAGAAAATTAAATCAAAGCTGAAAAAGACATCTTATTCGCATGCTGACACTAGATCTCGTCGCCTCTCCCCTTTTCTTGGATTGGTCCCTTCTCCCAGCGCCTTTACCTCTTTTGCGAAAAACAAGTTTTGCTCCATTTCTTGTTTCTAGGTGCTGCCTTATATGTTTCTCTGACTTTTTTTTCCCTTAACGTCGTGTACGTTGTTTGATATGTATATTTTCGGTACATTGGGAAAAAATGAAGGGGAATCAATTTTATTTTGTATCCGTGCTTCCTTTTTTTCGATCTTCATCTGTTTCTCGCACTGGCTCCGTTTCCTTCTCCCCTGTTCATGGTTAATATGCATGAATTTCGAGCTACCCTGTTCTTTTTTGCTTCTTTTCGGAGAGTTCCTCCATCCCATCCCATACGTCCTATACGTTATCGGAACTTTCTTTTTATATGTATATGACAGGGGGTCATAAGAACCCCCTTCTTTCTTTCGTGTTGCAGCAATACCCACCCATCCCCTTATTTTCAACGCTACTTTTCCTGCTTTGAAAAAAAAAAAAACATTCCCGCCCCCAGCCAAGCCACCCTTCTGAAGCACCTTCTTGTCCCTTTGCCGCGTTCCATCTTACGCAACGGCTTCGTCCCTCCTGGCTCCCTCTGCCTCCCAGAATTCCACCCACACCGCGACCCCATCTTTCTCAATATGGAATAAAATCATGATAGTGCATTTTAAATCAAAGGATTGCTGTAATGAAATAAGCCCCTTCGCTGGCGTACTTTGCCAATTTACTCTAAGCTACTTTTTTGCTAATGCCATATTTACTCAGTTAGTTTTAATGCGTGGCATAGGAATACTGGGGGGAGGGCGGGGGAGTGCAAGGGGGTAAGGCTTCTAGAAAGAAGTGGATAGGGTAAAAAGAAAGAGAGAAAAAAAGCGGAAATGATGGAAGAGAAGCAAAAGTCATAGTACTACCACTACCACTACCTTCCCGTTAGAAGAAATGTACGGGGAGAAAGGGGAAGGGATGCTACAGGAACGAAACGAAACGGGAGTATCTAAGTGGGACGAAGGTCGCCCAACCAGGGTCTTTTCCATAGGATACAGCAGTGAGGTAGAATTAAATTTACCACATTAATGTTTGATGGGCGGAGATACGGTTTTAGTATGCCTAGTATCTAAAATAGGGAGGAGGGACTCCCCCTCTCCTACCCTCTAAGGATGAAGGCGAAGAACTTAATGTAATCAGCGAAGCCCCCTGTTGGTAGAAGCCAGAACTAACACTGGCCAAGATTCCTCGCTTAATCTACCGAATTCAACTTGTTTCCAGATTATCCTCATTTCCTCCTTCTTTCTTTTTTTTTCAAACTAAAGTACGCCTCTGACTGGATTAAGTTTAAACCACTTTTGTTTTAAATTGGTCATGCACTTTGTACACGACGATACGCCACTGCTTTAGTCCATTCCTCCTTAATTTCTGTTAATTATAAAATAAATTGTCACAAAGAACATTTTTTTTTCCTGAAAAAGGAGAGATTCGTTATGGATGTAATTTGGTTTCCTTAATTATGACGAAAAGGTATTCTAGATGTAGAGATAAAAAAATATTTTATTTAATGCAGGGTATATTCTAAAAATCTATTTTGCATATGTATATATATATACATATATTACAACTGACATTTAAAAAAAATGTACCATCTACTATAAACATAATTTTTCACTGTAGACTTGATTTTACAGGGTGTTCTTAATCGTACACATCAAAGCTTAAATTTTCATAGCATAATTTTTTTAACACATCAATCATTTACAGAATAATATACCTATAAAAAGATTTAACCACTCCGTAAATTATTTATATCATAATTTTGAAAATATTATTCAGCGGATATGGAAAACATTATTCCAAGATATTTAGGGCATAATAAGGAAAATGAAGATTATCTATTATCTAGATAAAACATTATGTACAGCACAGTAAGGAAAATGAAGATTATCTGTTAGATAAAACATAATTTACAGGACAAGGAAAATACAGTAAGGAAAATGAGTATCCGTTAGATAAAACATAATTTACAGTACAGTAAGGAAAACGAAGATTATCTGTTAGATAAAACATAATTTACAGCACAGTAAGGAAAATGAAGATTATCTATTAGATAAAACATAATTTACAGCAAAGTAAGGAAAATGAAGAGTATCCGTTAGATAAAATATAATTTACAGCACAGTAAGGAAAATGAGTATCCGTTAGATAAAACATAATTTACAGCACAGTAAGGAAAGCGAAGATTATCTGTTAGATAAAACATAATTTACAGGACAGTAAGGAAAATGAAGATTATCCGTTAGATAAAACATAATTTATAGCACAGTAAGGAAAATGAAGATTATGTATTAGATAAAACATAATTTGTGAGTCTCGTTAACCATACCTAGAGTGTTATATTTCCTGTATAGTTCTCCATCCTAACGTGAGACAAATCTCTGGAACAATACGATGAATTGATCCAACTTGACTGGAATCTCTTTTCAACTGCTCTCTTACGAATAACTCATGGCTACAGGCATTTTTCCCAGTGGATCACGAAGATCTAGGCATTCGTTGAGCCCTTGATTTGGCTACTCCATCTTTCCTTTCTTCCATTTATATCTCTATGCCTTTGATCACTTCTCTTCTTCACCAGGATATTCATCAGGATTCTGAAGCTGAGATTAATGATTGTATCTCCCAGTGGACATCATGCGACGGGCTCGATCTACCTGATCTTGACAAGAGAAGTTTACAATCTTCATGGGACGCTCTTCTTATAATCTCCAAATTCTCTTCTTTCTTCAGTTCTACACCAATCCTGAGGATAAGGCACTTCTTCTTGTTACTTCGTCCCCTGAAGCAGGTGTCTAGTTACAGGCTATCCCATCTCCATTCTTAGGGCTGCATCTTCCCGACGAAAGTTTTCGAATTGCTTGTGCGTTACTTTTGGGAGCAGATGTCTGGGAACAACACCGATGCCCTGCTTGAGGAAATTTAGTGGGTAAGAAAGGTATGCATGGTCTATCACTTCTTCACAGTGCTGGCAGATACTCTCGCCACTCCACTGTTACCGACCTCATCATGAGAGCCCTCATCTCCTCTAGAACGTCTTCCGTGAGAGAGCCAATGGAGTGTAGTCGCTCTGATGGTAAGAGACCTGACGGAATGTCTTTGGTGCCTTGGAAACGAGGAAAGGCTGTAATATGGAATTTCACTTGTGCCGATACCCTACCCCACTCTCTAATCTTCCTTCTTCTTCCACAAATGGTGGAACTGCTGCAACCCACAGAGAATCTGAAAAGAAGCGAAAATATAACAACCTCCTGGACAAATACCACTTCGTCACCATCGCCATCGAAACTTGTGACTTCTGGGGTCATGAAGGTCTAAATTTCATTAAAGAAGTTGGACACCGCATAACTCTCAACACAGGCGACACTCGAGCTACATGGCTGTGCAAAGAGAGAGCGTAGCAGCGGTGATAGAAACGCTTTCCCGGGAAAAGCATCGGACGAAATCTTCCTTCTTTAATCCCCCTCCTCTCACTAAATGAAGACTAAAGTGTTGATTGGTTAAGAAGTAATTTGGACATAACAAAGAACTCCAAGAGTTTTCGTAATTGTCCACCATGAATTACATAAACTAAGATCTTACCGACATCCCTTCTGGGTCATCTTTAACCCTTTTAGGATTTCCACTTTTGGAGGTAAATTTTAGACTTTCACTCAAACAGCTAGTGCTTCCTTACTATTTGTCGTAGGATCATGGTTTGTACCTCGTTTTCTTTAAGATAGAGCATACTTTCTAACGGTACCACACGTTTTTCCGTATTACGCACCAGAAACGGGAAAATTGGGAAAACCTTAAGATTTTTTGACTTTTTTCGAAATTTTTGCGCCCCTCTCTTCCGGGTCTGGGTTCACGTAGGAATCTGTTTTTTAAATATATTGTTATGTTCATAATGCGTGTGCAAAATTTCTATCTTGTATCTTGAAAAATAAAGTCAGGAGAATTTTTTGAAAATCTGAAGGTGACACATTTTTTCATACATATCTACATATAAATATTTCAAAAATGTACTTCGTCAATATTATTTGATCTAGAGTAATGATTCAAACGCCACTTTTTTCAGTATAATGAACTCTTTCAAACGGTACCCCTCTCACCTCCGTATCATACACCTAAACCGGAAAATTGAGGAAAAATCTGGATTAAAAAAAAATCCCGCCAAAACACTTTGCCCCTCCGACCCAGGCCTGGTTTCCCATAGGGACTTGAAGTTTCTTTTAAAAATACGTTGTTATGTACATAATGCGTGTGCAAAATTTCAATGTTGTATGTAGAAGATAAAGGGCGGGAAAAAATGTTGAAAATCTGAATGTAGACCATATAGGATAAAAATTTACTGCATCATTACTATTTGGCCTAGAGTTATGGTTCAAACGCCATTTTCTTCAGTATAACAAAACCTTTTCAACGGTATCACTCACATTTCCGTATTATACATTTGAACCGGTAAATCGGAAAAACCTAATTTTTTCTGAAGAAATCAACTCCTCGGAACACTTGCGCCCCTCGAGCCCGCCTCCGATTTCACGTAGGGATCTCAAAACAATTGAAAAATATTCAAAGGTACACACAATCCCTATGCAAATTTTCAATTTGATATCTTGAAAACTAAATACGTGAAAAAAATTTGAAATTTGCCTTAAGAAAAAAAAATTACGCCACTCCACCCCCACTTGGCGCTACCTAGTTGACCATCCGGTTCCAAAACGCATCTGAGGTGTTCTTTGGTCCCTCCTTGACTTGACCAATAAAGAAAACCGGCTTAAATACCTGTTATAGAACCTAAATAAGCGGTCAAAGACGATACTACGCCATAGTAACAAAAATTATTAAAAATCCTAAAAGGGTTAATGGTATATCTACTTTTAACTTAAGATTCGTTAGCTAACAACAAGAATTCTGTATTATTCACAATAGAAACGAAAGTGTACGACTGATTTTATTAATAATTTGACAATCGAGAATAAGAACTTTCTCTCGTTATTCAACAATAATGTGCTTTTATGTGTATTATGCATATAATAATGTGTATAAGAATAAGAAAGTATATTGTAATAATTAATAAGTTATTGCAATAAATTATTACAATAAATAGAAATAATATTAACAAGAGAGAAAATGTATAACAATAACAATAAATTTACAGCACAGTAAGAAAAAGATTATCCTTTAGATAAAACATAATTTACAGCACAATAAAGAAAAAGAAGATTATCTATTAGATAAAACATAATTTACAGCATAATAAAGAAAAAGATTATCCTTTAGATAAAACATAATTTACAGCATAATAAAGAAAAAAAGACTATCTATTAGATAAAACATAATTTACAGCACAATAAAGGAAAAGAAGATTATCCATTAGGTAAAACATAATTTACAGCATAATAAAGAAAAAGATTATTCTTTAGATAAAACATAATTTACGCATAATAAAGAAAAAAGATTATCTATTAGGTAAAACATAATTTACAGCATAATAAACAAAAAGAAGATTATCCTTTAAATAAAACATAATTTACAGCACAATAAAGAAAAAGATTATCTATTAGATAAAACATAATTTACAGCATAATAAATTGGTACAGTACTTTACCTACGAGATTACTTCGTTCCGGACAATTACTCGTATCTTATAAACTTCTGAATCTAGAATTTCTCGAAATTTCTCATATAAAATAATGACATCATCATCATAGGAAGGAGCTCCAATTAATTATAGTACTACCTAAAAATGAATATTAATATGAAATAATAATAAACATGGTCTTTTATGCATAATTTAGGTTACAAGTAACAACAATAAACTGAATACAGTAAGTAGTACATACGAAACAGAAACTAATGACATAATTGAAGATTCGTAGCTGCTTTGGGAGAGGTGAAAAAGGATTATGACTTCAAGAAGATAATCCTCTTCCACAAAAACTGTGACTCTTTCTTCTGGACAGCATAGATCGACCAGTCTTGCACCTAGATTTTTATTTTCGTTTATCTCTTTGTTCAGTTCAACGACCAATCGTGTTTTAATTCAAAGTGGCAACGCTGTTACCTCCGACGTGGTCCCGCCCATTTGATTACTAGTGCTGACTTAAAGTACGTGGAAGTAATGCTGCGTTGCAAATTAACGCACAGTCTTGAACTTACCCAATCAATTATAGCTATACGTATGGCTTCTGCCATCTTTCTACTAAAATTAATGTGTCTTTTTACATATTGGAATGCAGTTTAACAGCTCGGAAAAATTTGTACGTATGGCCTTGCTTATTAGACGTGGCAATGGATGGGTGATTTCAAGGACCTGAACTCATCAGAAGGTAACGGCGGGCGTACTGTCTTCAGCTTGGGGATAATGCTTCGTGATTGGAGGACAGTTCAAACAGCGACACAACTATAGAGTTGTTCTTAGGAGTCACTTCTCTGTAATTCTCAAGACGAGACACTCAGAACTTGGATTACTCGTAAGACGGGATGCTCATAGCATTGTTAATCGCGAGCCCTCAGGCACTTTGTATTAGTCATTTACTTATACATTTTTTTTTACCAAGTTAACACATTTTAATGCATCTTCGTAGAATAGTTGGCTAGCATGTGCCCTCTACGTGCTTCACTTTTCCATGATCATCAGTTCAAGTTAGGGATGCGCAAGAGACAAGATTTGAGACTGTCTCGTCTCGAAAATGTGCTGTAAAAATGGTCTCGACTCGAAAAATATATATTTTTCTATTGGAAGGGCTGTGTCTCGACTCGAATTTTGTCAGGAAAATTCTGTCTTGACTCGTTTCGTGCGCATCCCTAATTCAAGTCCCATAGTCTACAGTAAACTTAAAAAAAAAAAAAATATCTCTGTTAAATCGTTAAACAATAATATTTTGTCCCAAAAATCTTTCTTGGTATGGTACATTTCATTCTAGTTTATTTAAACATTTTCAGATAATTCAGAATTATATCTTTGAAAATGTTAAAATTATCAAGAATTTTGTAAAAAGAGGAAACTTCATTTTTAATCGCAAACAGAAACTTTTTTAAATATTTGAAACTTTAATTAACATATGACCGAACTTTAATGAAACATTGCTAAAATAAAAACATTCCAAATAGTCTTTGCAAGTAAAATATAGAAAATAGACAAAAAATAATTAACGTAAACTTTTAATTGTTGATTGAAAGAAGGTAGGGATAGTTCTCAACCCCAGTAGAAAATTCACACTTTGCTTCATGAAAATAATAAACATTTTACAAAAATAATTGCAGAAGCATAATTTGATAACATTTACCAAGTGAACGTAGATTAGTAGTTAGAATTAGTGCTTCGTAATTGGGAGTCCCAAGGTTCGAATTTCAATATCAAACGAAGGCACGCTGGTAGAAAGGTTTAACGCTGGTGCATGCGATCCTAGGTTCTATCTCGGGCCAAGTAAACTTGTGGTGGACAAAATAGGTCCGTGGGTTTTCTCGAGATACATTCTTTTTCCTCCCACATTTACATTCCACCAATTCTTCCATCATTTACTTTTAATTATCCGTCTTTCCAGTAAATACCTAAATAAAAAATATGCAATGTATAATACAATCACCGTGGCTTTATGGCTGAGTACGAAACTGAAGTTTAAGGTTGGTTTAAAGGGACAAATTTTTGCCGATAGATGGCACTACTGTCTTCGTATCTCTCCCATGTATTTTTTTTTTTTTTACCTTTCACGAAAATTCACGATTTTCTCTTATAAATTTCAACCTACACGACTTCAAATTTTTAGAAAAAGACCTTCATAATCTATCAAAGACAATAATCCGTGCTGATTTTTTATTTAGAATTTTCTTCATTGTTGAAATGGCTTGATTGTTGAAATGGATATCCAAACATTTAACAATGGAATTGTTTCAACAATGAAGAAAATTCTAAATAAAAAATCGGCACGGATTGTTCCCTTTAATAGGTTATGAAGTTCCTTCTCTAAACATTTGAAGTATCTAGGTTGAAATTTATAAAATAAATTGTAAATTTTCGTGAAAGGTAAAAAATACATGGGAGAGATACGACGATTGTAGTGACATCTATCGGCAAAACTTGTCCCTTTACACTAACCTTAAAAGTACTATTACAAACAGTTATACACGTAAATGAAGACAGTAGGAAAGTTATTTTGCTCTAAGTTTACTGTTGGAAATAAATGTAAATACAGTATTGTAACCTCAAATAAACTATGATTTTCCAATTCGTTCCTGTTAGTCTACAGAATGTAGCACATGCGCCTTTGGTGTTTAAGGTTGCTGGTTCGACTCCCGATGGGAAAGCACAGAAATTAAAGTTTTTCTTATTCACTTCCATTAATTGTACATCTCCTTTAACCTTAAGAGGCCTCATCCTGGCGAAATTAAAATACCGCTAATTTTACAGTAATTATGTGGTATCTTCAAGTAGATAAAAGATAATTGAAATGTGGAACAAGGGCGCCCTAGACAATATCATTTTACATGAGATATCGTTACCACGACTCACTTATCTGCTTTCGATTTCGAGCCATTTTGAAAATCGGCATTTATTTTCGCGTTTCTAAACGGCCGAAAACGGAAAGCCACTAGGTGACTTGTGATAACGGTTCCTCACGCAAAATAATATTGTCTAATGTGCTCTTGTTTCACATTTCGATTATCTTTTATCTATTTGAAAATACCACATAATTCCTGTAAAATTAGCGGTATTTTAATTTCGCCGGGAAGAGGCCTCTTAAGAGCATAACCGTCAAACATTAAAGTAAAATATTTTCATTCCATTTTTCATTTCAATAATTTGCAATGATTTCATCGTATCGCCCATCAATTGTTTCGATCGTGTTATTTGCTACAGTGTGTTATCATGCATATAAAAGTGTGTTATAGCAGTTGGCGAGAATTTGAATGTAGTGTTTCTGGCTTGTTTAAAAAGTTGACTCCTGTTTATAGCAATTCTCTGTCTACCACTACTACTACGACAATCTGTTTCTTCTTGAAGACGTTAAGTACGTGACACCACCTGACCAGTTGTAGGTTATATACCGTATCTGTGAGTTATGCAGTTTGCTGAGCACTGTTGTCTTAATTAATTAAGGATGGTGTAAAGGGAAAGTTTTGCCGCTAGGTGTCACTACAGTCTTCGTATCTCTCTCATGTAGCGTTCACCTATGGTGCTTGGGGTCCCGGGTTCGATCCCAGCCTCTGCCAAGTGAACTTTGTGGTGGACAAACACCGTGTGCGTGGGTTTCGTCGGGGTTTCCCCGTTTCCTCCCATTTTCTTCATTCCACCATTTCATTCATTATTCATGATCACCGTCTCCTTTAGCCTAACCGGCATAACCGTGGGACGTAAAACTCAAAGATTTCATTTCATTTCTTCTTTCTCATGTATTTTTTACCTTTCACGAAAATTCACGATTTCTCTTTCAAATGTCAACGTGGAGATTTAAAATTTTTAGAGAAGGAATTTCATAACCTATCGAAGGCAACAATCCGTGCCAACTTTTTTATTTAGACTTTTCTTCATTGTTGCAACAGTTACATTATTAAAGGTTTGGATATCCATTTAAAAAATCAAACCATTTCCATAATGAAGAAACTTTTAAATAAAAAAAATCGGCACGGATTGTTGTCTTCGATAGATTATGAAGTTCTTTGTCTAAAAATTTGAAGTCTCTAGGTTAAAATTTGGAAGAGAGAACGTGAATTTTCGTGAAATTAAAAGAAAAATACATGAGAGAGATACAAAGACTGTAGTGACATCTGTTGGCAAAACTTGTCCCTTTAAACCAACCTTAAGCAAAATTTTCCTTCTTACATGATGTCTGTCACACAACTGAAATAAAGACGAACGTCTTTTGATAAGTTGCGTTAATAACGTGTCATTCACTACAGACCTGCTTTCTATATCCAAGTTTGATTGGAGGCGAACGCAAGTGTTTCAGTATTCTGAGAATTTTTACATTCAGTACACAAGGGAATCAAGTCCATTTTTTGGTATTTTGGATATATATTTTACCTTCAAGATCTCTACTTAAATTTCCGTTCAGAGCTTCAAAACTTCATGTGTATATATTGTAAATAACTCTCATAAATTAGAAATAACAGTGTAAAATTATTCGTGTCATTAAGTGCTCCTTATAAATTTTATTTTTTTCACAACTTTGGTTATGTCACTTGATTCCCTTGTGATCTGAACGTCCCAATTATCTTATTGATCACCGTAACACAAAACAAATCCCAGAGACATGTTTTCTTTCTATTTATCATTGGAATATTTGTGAACTGATTTTTCTGCGTGCGATTCAATAAAGAAGCTCAAGCAGTTGTGAAGGAGAAAAAATAAATAATACAAAAAAAAAAAAAAAAAAAACTGCAGAACTCTTGCAATCAACAAGGCCTGTAGGACTGCAAAGAAGTGAAGAAGAACGCCAAGAAGGCAGTAAGTGAAGCAAAAGGACAGATTTATAGTGAGTTGTACAACAACCTGAAAACGAATCAGGGAGAAAAGATTATATACTAGTTTTCGAAGGTAAGTGAGAAGCAGAAGAAAGTCCGCTGCATCAAGAACAAAAATAACGAGGTTATGGCGAATGAGGAGAAGATAAAGAAGCAGTGGAAGAAGTATTTCCAGAGAAACTTGCAAAAATGAAGAAAACAGGAGAGAAACTTGCAAAAATGAAGAAAACACGAGAGAAACTTGCAAAAATGAAGAAAACACGAGAGAAACTTGCGAAAATGAAGAAAACACGAAAGGATCTTGCAAAAATGAAGAAAACACGAGAGAAACTTGCAAAAATGAAGAAAACACGAGAGAAACTTGCAAAAGTGAAGAAAACACGAGAGAAACTTGCAAAAATGAAGAAAACACGAGAGAAACTTGCAAAAATGAAGAAAACAAGGGAGAAACTTGCAAAAATCTACCCACAAATCAGGGACTGGTTCGGTCTGTGACCATGCTAGAAGTTTGAAACTGTTATGAAAAAGATTTAAAGTGATAAAGCTCTAGAACCGGATAACATTTTGTCGAACCATTTGTAAAACTCATCTAAAGAAAAACTGCAGTGATTTAGTCGATTTCTAATAGGATATTGGAAACAGGAAGTACGCTAAAAGAATGAAGAAGTAGCTACGTTGTGCTAGTTTTTGGAAACAAAGTAGATGCGGAAGAATGCAGTAACTACAAGGAAATAAAAACTTATGACCCTTGCAATGAAGTTTTGGAAGAGAGTGATGAAAGCGAGATTGGGAGAAGAGACCGAAATAACAGAGAACCAATTTGGTCTCATGCCAGGAGGGTAGAAAATGGATGCAATATTTGTACTTAGGATGCTATCAGTGCAGTGCAGTGCATATCAGGACCTCATATGGTTTTCATCGACCTAGAGAAAGCGTATGATAGAGCGCTACGAGATCTTATTTGGTGGACACTGAGCAAGAAGTGTGTTCCGAATACATACATTTGTATGATTCAAGATATGTGTGATGCGTGTAGGACAGGAGTGAAGAGTACGTGTGAAAAATCAGAAGAGTTCACAGTTGAAGTTGAAGTTCATCAGAAGTGAGTCCTGTACGAAGATTCACGGCGCCGTTATCATTAGTTATCATCCCATGAACCGGTCCTAAATGAGCCAAATCAGCACTGCACCAGAAGAAGGTCCTCCTGTATGTTTGGTGGACTGTTCGCGGTATCGTGCATCGAAAACTGCTACCAACTGGTCAGAGGATTAATGCAACTGTGTACTGTTAGCAGTTGCAGCATGTTAAAGAAAAACTCAAAACTAGAGCCAGCACTTCAGAATCGCAAAGTGGTCCTCCTCTTACAGGACAACGATAAGCCCCACGTGGCTAGGATGACCCGAGATACCATTCTATCCCTTGGATTGGAAACACTACTGCAGCCACCATACTCCTCGGACATTGTACTGTCCGATGATCACCTGTTCCATTCCTTGGACAATCATCTTAGAGGATTCCAGTTCAAATCCCTAGTAGAGGTGCAACATGTACCAGATACTTTCTTCGCTTCAAGGCCCACCAAGTTCTACCGCGATGGAATCCATGGCCTTCCAGAACGTTGGCAGTCGTCGATGCTGATGAGGATTATTTTTGATCTTCCAGGTACGACTTAGATGACACATCGATGTTCAAAGGTGGTGAGTGAAAAAGTGACAGAATTTTCTTGGTCACTTTTATAATATTCCCTAGCTTGTTTGGAACCAGTACATTCTTAGTTACCTACCATAAAATTATATATAGCTTTTCTTACTTTAAAAAGTTCAGAAGGCTTTATTTCACGTAATCTTTATTATTCTCTTTTACACGATATATTTTCTTTAACTTTGTACCTGCGGTTTCACATCTCTTATACATTTCCTGCAAGTTACCAGGAAGCTGACGAGAAATAAAGCCACTCACTCATACATATTAGCTTAGTAAATCCTTCTGGACTTATTTAGAATGCAATCAAGTTTCTTGCAATAGAAACAATATGAATGTAAAGACACCTCCTCATACATTCGTCGACAATAGATGTAAATAAACAGTAAGCAGTATTATCATCTCTTTTTATAGATAAATAATTTTTCAATGAACAAGATATTCCGCTTTCTTCCTTAAATTCATTCATTTTCCAAATTATAAGAGTTGTTCTGTAAGAGTTTCTAGGCAACTAATGATGATGATTGCTTAATGTTCAAGTGTACAATATACAAAGGTAAGTTAAACGTTAACAGAAGCATAGGACTAACGCGGCTTTAATGTGGTTAAATTCCAAGATAGACAGGTAGCCAACTTACATAGTAAAGTATGACTTACAGTGAAATGCAGATTATATAAAACTAAGACTAACTTAGTTAGGACTCTTTCCATTTACACAGGTGTCCAATTTAAAAGTTTTTACTGTACATGGAGAATATCAAGAAAGGACAGACATAAAAACATATAAGTTATTCTCTAAAGTACACCCATTAGAGAATAAACAGAGAATAAACCTTTCATTTTGTTTGCCAACGTTTAGATGAACAGAGAGAAATATATGGAATGTATTGGTCTAATTGAATCAATCTGCTAAAAGTGAGATCAGTTATCATTGCAGAGCCGAGCTATTTGTTTATTTATACATATTTGTGGGAATTGCCGGCATCTATGGCCTTAAGTCAGTCACGTATGAGGGATGAACCTCGGCGAGCACAGTATCAGGGGAAACAAGAAAGGAAAGAGAAAGGCAGGGGCCTTGGACCTGGATATTAGATACAATTACGTTATTTGCCTGGTGTGAATGAGGAAATGCCAGCAAAAACCTCACTCAAGCTGGTTGTCACTTTACAAAAATCTTGTAGCTATTATTAAAAAATCTTGTAACCCGATCTTTCTATTTACTGTTTATACATTACAGCTTTCTGAAAGTAAGAAAGATGCAGCACTGCACTCTAGTGGACAAATAGTGAACCTCCTCATTAAAAACGTGTATTTGGCGCACTATACCTCCCCGTCCAAAAGATTCCGTTGCTTCGGAAGCGGCGAAACTGTTTTTTTTTTTTTTTCTTAATGTCAGCGGGAGAGCGATAGTAGTTAGCAAGCAAGACGACTAAGAAAGTTTCACATGGTTTCACTTCTCGCAAAATAAAATAAAATGTTATATGTCAGTTTCAAGACTACGTTTACATGGAGAAATATTGTAGGGTTGCAAGATTTTTTTAATGGCAGGTGCAAAATTCTTGTAAAGTCCCCGGCTTCAGGATGACTGACCTGAGAACACTTTGGTACCTTTCCGATCGGGTATCTCCACCGGAATTGAACCCATGAGCGAATAAATAACTGCAAAAACACGTTATAGAAAGTTTAAATTAAATTAAATTTTAAATGTGATAGTATCTTCATGTTCTGTTTCAAAATTCAAGCTCGTTTATTATAGACTTTTTTATTTTATTTTAAAGACCACCCCATTATTTGTGTCAGAATTTATTTCCTTAAGTTCATTCATTTTCGAGCTTTAAATGTAAGGAATAAAAGAAAGAAATGCGCTGTAACTTGGGGAAGCACCATTTCGGTTACAATCTTATTTTGCAGATTTTTACCTTGTCCCATGTGCCTCCCACCTCCCAGAAAGCTTCTATTCCCCCTCCCTCCCTTAACCTCTAAACGACTTAAGAGCATTTTCAGCAAGTTGAAGTCATAAGTGCGTCTGACACTATGCGTAATGGGATCACGTAAAGTGAAAAATTCTATTTCATTTTCAACCGATTCTCACATTTCACACGGAAAAGTCTTTGCTGTTACGGAAAATAGTGTGTTTCAATGTGCACGGAACATAGCATTTGTTATATGCTATATACTGTATAATGACATTTTTTGTTTCTTTCTAACTAGCGAGGTTTGTTTCACAGTGTTACACTACAATAAACTATGGCATCAAATATGAATATCAGAAGTAATAGAACTGAGGCATTTGGTTTCAGACAAGCACATACAAAGAAATATTTTTGGGAGGATTCCAAAATATTTGGGGGGAGATCTACTACGTCTACGTAATATTGAACCTGTCTTATTGTGCACCAGGAAGACGACAAGTTAATATTGTGTTAATTATTGCCACTTATATTTAAAAAAAAATTATAGAGCTATTTTATTTTTATAAGAAACAGTATAGACAAGAGGCAAAATCAAATCTTTAAATTACATCAACTATTTCTCTGTTAAGAAAGTACATATGTTAGTAGAGTTACGAAATTTTATTTGAGGGGGTCAGGACCCGATGGATTGTGAGGATAGGGGATGGGGGTCAGTTTTATTGTCATGACATGTTTCGGTTTTTGTGTTATGCTTGGAACGCTGAGTTTATTGCAGAAAACCTCATCTCGTTATTAGGTATGGCCACAAAGTTACAGTTCCGGCGGAACCGGTTCCACGAGGAACCTGTTCTTGGAGATCCGGTTTTCAGAACCGGTTCCGGAACTGGTTCTTGATGTGGATCTGAAAATCCGTTTCCAGACCTGAATCCGGAAACCCGGTTCAGAACCGAAGACCGGTTCCACCAGGAAGCGGTTCCGGCCATTCTTATTCGTTATGTGTTACTGTTGTTATTCTATAAACTTCAAAATCATAAGTGGTTGCATTTTGCCACTTATGGTTTAAAGATAACACGGATTAAGGTGGATCACTAGGTGTTCTCGGTGCTATGCTAAACACTGCTTGAATAGTGCGGCGTTGCCAGGTAGTGTCGAGTGTTTACTAGTGCCAGGTAATAAAGGAAGTAATCATGGAATTCTGCGTGGATACTTACTGGAGAAATTAGTTTTCGACCCTTACTGCAATTCACAGCTAAGTTTCGCTTCTCGAACTGCAACACTAGAATCCAGGAATTAAACGTACAAATTTGGCAACAACAGATTATGGCGTTCTACGTAAGTTTCTTCTCAAAATCTATTTCCTTAAATATAAATTAATATTTAAATAAAATGTGAAACATAGCACGAGAAACGGTCAAACAATATATCTATTTCGTAATAAGATCGTTACTTTTAAAGTACTTTACACATTCAAATAAACATTTCATAAAAATGAGCACTTCTAGTAAGATCCAACAGCAACTTGTGCCATCTTGTGTGCTTATTGTAAAACGATTCAAATATTTTCTTTTATTTATTATCTTTTTCGATATCAGAGGACACAACCAAATGAATCAGTGTCTTGTGTTGTAGCTGAAACATAACCCTATCTTATAGTACAATATTTATAATATGTAACGCTTCATTGCGCAGTAGTTAAGGGAATGAGCTAAAATATGTACTGACTTCCGGGTGGTGATCCACCTTAAAGAGAAAATGGCACCAATTTTAGAACTCTAAATCAATTTATAAAAACAGCTTGTGATCCATATCTCTTTTCGCTTTTGCTCTATATATATATATCAGTGGTTCTCAACCTAATTCCTATCACGACCCCCATTTTATCACATCCTCTTATCAGCGATCCCCTTATAATTTCTGGTTTGTAATAAGTTTGTCTGAGATTTTTTTAATATACCTATTGCGGAGATCTCATAATATCTCTCTTTTTGTAATAGCAGAATCCATTTCTTGTACAATCGTGGATAAAATAACTTCTCTAAAAGCGAATGAATTTAAACCAAATTTGGTCAGTTCACTCATATTACAAATATCGAATCCGATCCGTCATATTGTTTGAAAATTTTAAAATTTCATAACTTCCTTAATTTTGGGCCATATGACAAAATAATAAAGTGATTTCTAATTCTGGTTAAAAAAAAACTTGGACAGTTGTTAAAAAAGTTATTGAGTACTTTAATTTTTGAGAGGCCGCCGCTTGGAGTTACCTCATAGAGGAGGGTTACCAAAGAGTACGCACGCCCTAAGAGCGCGCAGTGCCAATTACGCTGAAGTGGTAACACACAGAATTGTTATTGCTACGCTGTTTGATGCGTCTTTGTGTGAGAGTTGATACGAAGAAAAGGGAAGTTAACGGATCGCTGCAAACAGAAAATACAGCTAAAAATAACTTTTTTGAATTCTTGATGTAATATTTTAATACTCTTAGTTAAGAAATTATTCTGATATAGCAGCTAACTACAGTACTCTTGTTGCATGGTAGGAAACATGAATGCAGATAGAATTGTTTACCATGGCTTTGTTTCGGGGGTCTTGCATATGCAGCCGCGTGGATGAATTTTACTCGAGTTGACTGTTGTTTCCCAAAGAGTGCGCGTTAGTGAGTTACCAAAGAACGCGCACGTACTCTTTGGGAGAATTTCTTTGATAGCGTGTGTGGGTAGCGGCATTCATATTACAGACTATGGTTATTCTCATCAGTTACTCTCGGAGTGTAATATGATGTTTGAATGGATTGTAGAATTATTTGTAATTGTTTGTCTTCGATTCAAGCACCAACTGTAAATCACATATAAGAAGTATTTTAAATTCACAAAATTTCTTAAATTACAATGATGATGTGGTGTTCTGCCCGAAGGTAGGCCTTTGGTCCATGGTAGATTGTCATTGCCTTTCATGGTATGATGATGTCGTCCTAAGTAGTGAGGAAATGATCAAAATAAAGATTCTGGAAGTGTTCTGGAGGAAAATTCTGAGTAAAATATGACTTCGATTACGATTGTAATGAAACCACAATCTAAGAATTAAAAAAGACATACATTATAGGTGTTGTTCAGGATTTTTTTTTTCCAGTTGGTGGAATAATGTAATGAAACCACGAACTAAGAATTTAAAAAATCATCATTAATTTTACTCACAAAAATCATAATTTGTGGGTGAAACTAAACAAAGATTTTCTCTAATGTTTTAAATTTCGTGTACGTTCATAATAAATTCTTTAAAACCACATGGACGTGTAATGAAGAAATTGTTGGAAGCAAAATAGTTTAGAATTGCCTGTATGCGAACAATTGGAAGCAAACCTTAGGGTAAATTAAAGTTTACGAAGGGGTTTAGGTTTCAAGTATGATAGGTGTTGAGTGCGCCCTCTTAGGGACCGCAAAACGCACTCTTTGGGACACTGGTCCTTAAGAGTACGCATTTGAGTTTTTTAACTTTTTAACGTATATCTCCATTTCTACATCTAGTAGTAAACTTTTCTATTTCTTACAATGTAGCCTAAACTTCAATTAAAATTTTGTACAATTTATATAATTTTTGCTTCATTACTTTCGGAGCTATTTGAAAATGAATATTAAGTGCGTGCTCTTTGGTAACCTTCCTCTATTGTTGTGAATTTGGTATATTCTTGTGTATGTGTTTAGAACCACCAAAAACTGTTAAAAAGCAACTTGTTTACATTTAAAATTTAGGAAACAAATAAAATCCCACACCAAAGATCTACCTTCATTATGGCCAACTTGCTGGAAAAAAAGACTATTCGCTCACACACATCTGTGTCAATATGCAGTTCTCATTAGTTTCATTTCGAACCTCTTTTATTTAAATTGATTTTTAAACAACTCTGCACTTGTTGAAAATGTTGAAAATGTTAGACCTATTTTTTTTATTGTTCTTAACAGTATATATAAAAATAAAAATATGCCTATCAGAACAAAATTCAAAATAGTATTTAAAAATATTTTCAGGCATTAGATTCTAATTATATTTATCTTTTCTCCTTATCTTCGCGACTTCATGAAAACTACTCGCAACCCCCTCAGGGGGAGCGACCCGCAGGTTGAGAAACACTGATATAGATCAATATTGAACAAGATGGTCGATTTGTATCACTTCCAGTTTTTGTAGAGACTTAAAGATTAGTATGAAATGTATTCTGGAGACGCCTAATCAATTACAGATTCCCGCTTTCTTCTAACATTTTTGACCTGTACTGATCAACGGTAAGGCAGGTAATGGTTTATCCCCAGCATTTACAATTTGAATCCTACCTCCAACAACGAATTCCTAATTTTTGATTCTCTACATCCTGGGCAAAGTTGATGGTGATTCATCGAATAGGCTAGTTCTCGAGATTTTTCTCTCGGACAGACGGACATACAGGCAGACAATGTAAATATATAGACGAGTTTTGGTAAACAATCATCATCATCATCATACGTATTCTGCCATTTATTGGCAGGTCACCTGCTGCAACTGGGAAGCTTCCATGCTCCATGGTCTTCCGCTAACCTCTTCGTCTTCACATACGATTTCTCTGTTTTGATATCGTTCATTAATTGTAGTCTTCTTCGCCCCCTTCCTCGCCTCCTTGCCACAATATCCTCTAAACCATCCCTCATGATATAGTTCCTTCTTAGCCAATGTTCCATTAGTTTCTTTTCCTCTTCTTAATAATATCTAAAATTGTTCTTTTCTCTCCCACCATTTCTAAGTAGCCTCTTATTCGTTTTCCGCTCCAACCAGCTAATTTTCTCGATTCTTTTCCACACCGACATTTCGAACACTTGCAGTAGTTTTTCATCATTTTTGTGTAATGTCAATTTTTCTAGCTCATACAAGACAATACTCCACACGAAGCACTTTATGAATCTTTTTCTCAAAAAAGTTCCTTAAAAATTAAGTATAGTGGAATATGCTCAAAGCATCAGAAAAATGATAAATTTGTGTTCGAAGAAGACAAGAGTACCATGGTCCGTAAACCATTTTGACTAATAAAAGCTGCCTGCATTTGAAAAGTTTGAGAAACATTGGTGTAAACACACTATTGCATTGTATTCTGGGGCCGTAGTCGCTCAGTGGTAAAGCGTTCCCCTCAGGTGTATGGGGTCCTTGATTTGATCCCAGCTCACGGCAAGTGAGCTTTTTGGTTGACAAACACCATGTGGGTGGGTTTCCTCGGGGTTCTCCCGTTTCCTCCCACTTTCTTCGTTCCATCATTTGATTTATTTCTCATCATCACCTTCTCCTTTAGCCTGACCGGCATAACCGTGGGACCTAAAACCTAAACAAAGATTTGCATTGTATTCTGTTGAATTGCACTGGTCAAAGTCGTGCTTCAGTGGAGATCCCAGTAGCGTAGCCAGGATGTGTGCTTGGGGGGGGGCAAGTGCTGTTATAGGAACATATAGAAAAATTACAAACAAAAAAATATATAAACATAAAAATATATAAAAAAATTACAAACATCAAAGTACCAAAGTACATTGTCGGACCTCTTTGGGGGGGGGGGAGCCGGCCCCTCCGGCTCCCCTTCCCTACGCCACTGGGAGATCCCAATAATTTTAGTAGCAAATAGAACAATCAGGTACTTTGGCGGGAAGTAGCCCAAGATGATAAATTCCATAAAGCTACAATAAGCTGTCTGGCCGCACCAAGTCCATTCAAGGAGTTTAAGATTTATAATGTACTTGTGCTCCCATCTGTTCATAAGATAATAGAGTTTAACGTCTTAATATCCTTGTAAAATTTTTTTGTACTAGGCAAGCTCGTAGTTTGACCCACTTCGGATCCTGTCTCAGCAGAAGCGTCCTTTATTAAGCGCTCAATACTCTAATCTCGTAAATTAGTTAGAGAGGAAAAGTTTATTAAAGACAAGGCGTAAGTAGAAGTTCATTAATTAGTGAATAAGCAAATCCATTTAGAAATTAAGAACATTATGTTAGCAAAACTTTCTTTGCCGGAAGAGCCTTGGTTTGAAGGAAATAAATAAAAAAAAGTATCTGGTGGCAACTTAAGATAACTGAATTAATTACAAGATTTTTTTTTTTGGGGGGGGGGGTTTCTATCAAAGATTCTTGTTGGTACGGTCTCTGTATCGACTATAAATATCCGCCTCAACCTTCTTGTATATAGTTAAGACACATTTAAGGAAGGGAAACCCTCAGCCGGTCGCTAAAATAAATTTCCCATCGTCTACACACAGCCTTGTTCTTTCACCGTAAATCCAAAAAGTTTAACTCTCGTCGAAGTTTTCCCGGATTCTTCTTCTTCTTCTTCTTTTTTGACTGGTCGGGGGATGATGAGGAGGAAAATTTTAAGTGCTCGTTCGCATTTAATTAACTTAATAGAAGCACATAAAACCTTCAGTTATCCGATTACACCGTGTTCCCACATTAACTAGCTAACCATGTTCACCTTCTATCATATTCCTTGTCGACAGCAAGGCAGGATCGTTAATTGACAGCTCGAATTTTCTCCAGAAGTTTCATACTAATACTTTACTCACATATACTACCTATCTTTGCACGTATCAATATATTGTTGCTATTTTTTGATTATGTTTAGTCTCTCTTTTATATATATATATATTGTAAAACTTTGTGTAGTTTTGTCTCATATATAAGGAAGAGGTAGAGCTGTTAATAAAAAGAGCGTCCGGAATCGACTCCCACTACCAGTATTTTTATTATAAAAAGTTCCTCCATAAAAGTATTTTACAAAATACTATACAAATTGATTTCTCTATAATCAGAGTGAGTATAGGTGGTCTTTGACCGTAAGGTCGCAGACAGGATCTCCAACAGAACCCCGTAGCAGGCTGTAAGAGGAGTGGAATTAAGGAACCAATGCTCCGTAGCAAGCAAAGGCGGGCTAAGTCGCCAACTAAGCCCCGTAGCAGGCTAAGCGGCTGAGGTTAGGATTCCCAGACAGAGCCCCGTAGCAGGCTAAGCCAGGAGATAGGATAGGCGTAGTCCCGTAGCAGACTAGACGCTTGGGGTTAGGTTACTCCAAGAGTCCCGTAGCAGACTAAAGGAGGGTCACCAGAAAACTGGTACTGAGCTGGGTTCTTCTGTCCAATTTATAGCGTCCCTTGGGTGGCGGTGGCGCTGCTGCTTCAATTTCGTCTTCTGCTCCGTAGGAGGGGCTAAACGTCGTCTGCAGGTGATTGCAGGTCCCTCTGGTGGAAGTTCCTCTTGATGAAACACGAGGTGGTGTTTATAAACACTTGATGCGTGTATTTGTTTGTAAACAAGTTCACATGGGATATTACAATATATATATATATATATATATATATATATATATATATATATATATATATATATCACCGAGGTTATGTGAACCTACAGTTCAAGGTGAAATCCGATCATTTACACTGACAGTGTTGTCAGATTGAGCGATTGTTAAGTGTGCTCGCTACCAAATTTTCAAACCGGACGACACCCTACTTTTTGAGGTACCGGTACTTTTAATTATTATTTACAGACTAACGAGCTACTTTCTTGTTTTCATATATGAAATCACAAATTATTCGTTTATTTTATAATACAATAAAACTTTTGTTTGTTAAGTATTCTATTCATAATGAACGATAGTTTTACTAAAAACTAACACTTTCGATACTAGTTAGATTCTTGTTTTAGTACTTTTTTAATCTCTATTTCTAATCATACTAACTTTTGTTTCATTTTGTTGAGTTTGTGCTGTTGCAATATCACTGACCGTGTTGCTGTTTCAGTTAATAGATAGGCCTAATAATTGTAAAGAGCTGTGTCAACGTGAAATTCGCCAATTTAATTGTGTTACTGTATTAGCCATATTAATATAATGAGTAAATGCACTTATAATAATAAAAAAAATATGCTCTCCAGATAAAAAAAAATATTAAGGTAATGACAAATAACAATGAAAGACCATACTGTAAACGTTGTAAAGTGTATTTCAGAGCCCACAAAATTGACTTAAGCAAACATGTCTCCTTGGAAATTAGAAAAGTTGCCCATTTTATATTATTATCGTCTGCCCAGTTCATTGCAGAACTTGCTCCAAGATGGCCGCTAGTGTGTAGGAGTGAGTAAGAATTCTCCTACTTTTGTGCTGTTTATGAAGCGATTTTTAATGAAGATAAGTGCTGAATGTATGTATTCGATGTTCATAAACTACTAAGCTTTCTTTTGAAGTAAATATATATATTGTTTTTCTGCCGTTTAGTAATGAAGTATGCTGAAGAATACACGAAGCGAAAACACCGGCACTCCAAATGCACGGTCATCCCAAAATGTAAAAGATGATCTTGTGAAACAGATTTGCAGTGAAGTGAAATCGGCCGTTCAGTCTTCAGAGGTAACGAAGGTCATAGTAGATTCTATTATTGAAACTGTAATGAAGGTGGTTATTGAACGTTTGGAGGAAACTATGAAATTTAACTGTGATGAGGTTAGCGATCTGAAAACAGATATTCACAACATAAAGAGTGAACTTAAAAAACGTGCCAAAACAATTGCCGATCTAAATAAGAAAATTGTAGAACTAGAGCACCACCAACGCAGGAAAAGCATTCGAATTTTCGGTTTACCGGAACGTGAAGGAGAAGATACGGATGCAATTTCTTCGTCCCTGTTTGAAGATCGCCTTGGAATCAAACTTGGTATGGAATTCTGACCTGTGTCGAACACACAAAATTGGCTCAGTGGTTTCCGATAAGAACAGACCTATCATAGTGAAATTTACTAATTACAGGATCAGATCATTGGTATTTAGAAGCAAAAGAAAGTTAAAGAATTCAGGCATTACAATCAGAGAAGATCTTTGTAAGGCTCGACTTCAACTACTCAAAACCGCGACTTAGAAGTACAAGGGACGTTTTTACTCAAGATGGTAAAATAGTTGTTGGGAAAGGGAAGCAAAAGCACTTCATAACCACTGTAAGTGAGCTAGAAGCCATTTAAACTCAGCGTAGTGTACTCTCTCAACAGCAAATGTGGGCTGAGTTCGTCTGTTGTGAAAGTGTAGATATACTTGTTTTTTTTTTAAAAAAAAATAAATAAATAAATAAAATATTTGTTATGTTGATCAGTCTACTGAACATTTCTCTTAGTGACTGCTTCATTACTTGTCTTGTGTTCTCGTATGTCAATAGTCAGGGGTATACTTGTAGGGAAATTTCTGTTCCAGCAAAAAGTAGGTTACTTCTTCTTTATGAAGATGATGAATCAGATTTATGTTACTTTTTTTTCAAATCCTGAGTAGACAAAGTTCGGTACCACTCTTGCTTTAAAGGGCTTACTAGTTAGTATATTATCGTTATATTGTAGTTGTAAAAAAAATGTCCAAAATGGTTATGAGTACGTAGACAAGGGAGCATTCATGACCACTGGCATGGTACAAGGGTATATTTAAATACTATCAACAAAATTTTTCAGGAAAGGTTTGAGTGCACGGCAGGATAACAATCTCAGTTTATAATTATGCATGCTAATGTTCGTTCCATTTTACTTAAAATAGATTAAATACGTTTACTAGTGTTAGAATCACAATGTGCTGTTTTCTAGTTAGTGACACGTGGCTTTACAATTCAACTAATACAAGGCTCCTTAATATACCTGGTTACTCCGTTCTTCGAAAAGACAGAGAACATCATGGTGGGGGAATTTTAATGTATTATCTTGAAAATTTAGATGTAAAACTAGTTGAAATACCTAACTCAGATCAACTAGTATGCCTCACAATAATTGTCAAAATAAATTCGCTACGCATAGGTATCTTATCAACCCAATGTATAGACCATCAAGTACCCTCTACACCAAATTTTCTATTCTTGAGGATCTAACTACACATGTATATCCACAAGTTGATTGTCTTTATATACTAGGTGACCTTAATTGTGATCAGCTCTGTCCTGACAAAGCCGAAACAAAATATTTGAACCGTATCCTGGATACGTTTGGGCTTGTCCAACTCATTAAAGAACCAACCAAAATAACAGAGTTCGGGTAATCATTACTCGATCTCATTATTACCGATAAAATTGACATGATAGCATCAAGTGGCGTTAGTCCATCCATTGGATCGTGCGATTACTGGGTGACACATGCTATCCTGTACATTGAAAAAACGCCAAGAAAATATGGCCTCTTAAATTGAAAAAAAAATATTTTCAAAACATTCTTTATCTTTCATAGAACATAAATCTAAAACTGTTTCGCTTAGGGAAACATCATTAAACAATCGTCAGAGGGTAGTAGCTTTCGAATGCCACCACAATCATTGATGTATTTAAAAAAATAACGGATATAATCCATTTTATATTGGGTCAAATGTCACGTTTTCATCGATAATGTTCGAAATAATAAAAGTGTATCCGTCGATGTAGTTCCGGGAACTGTGAGTCTTTTGATGATATGAACATGTGACAACAACCAATATATTCCTTTTGACAGGGAGAATTGCTGTTCACAAGGCATTTATATAGTGTCCATGTCCGAGGCTCTGTATGAAGGCATAAATCCAAGATAGCCGCGATGGCCAATATGGACAATTATGAACCAATTTAATTTCTACCTTTGTAAGCCTCGTCAAAAAAAAAAAAAAAAAATGACCTAAAAGAAATTGTTATAGAAATTACTTTTTTATGAACAGAATTCTGAACTCGATAACCTAGACTTGTGTGCCTTAAACAAATTGGAAGAAATTATCAGGGCATGTAAAGAGAGGCTAGCGAAATCATCCTGTACGGCTAAACTGTGGATACAATATCTTGATTAGATTGCAACCTTGCAGATGTTTATAACAGCTGAACGAGAAAGAAATTGGGAATTGCATCTCGTTGCACTTTCCAGGATGTTACCTCTTTTTGCAGCAACCGTGCATGATATGTACTCCAAATACGGTCACCTCTACCTGTAGATGATGTCCGAATTACGTGTAGTCCACCGATGTCTATATGATCAGTCACACCTGTATGGCAATCATGTTGTGCGATGACTTCTGGTCATTGGAATGGATTGTCAACTGATCTTGCAATAGAGCAATGCATGATGAGAGTTCTGAAAAGTCGAGGAAGGCTGACACAAGGAAGAGGCATGTCGGAAAACGAGTGTGCAACATGGATTCACAATTTGTACATGTGTGGACCCGTACATGACGCAATGACTAAACTGACGGGAACTGAGCACAGGCAGTCTTACAAACATGAAGGTATGTTCCTGTAAAGAATAGCAAGAGACAATAAGGACCTGTAGTCCTTAATTACTTGGTTGGATTATTACTCCCCTTTCTCAGACTCAGACTCGTCATTAAGGAACATTGTAACAGGACTTGCTCTTGGTGACATAGAGACTGGTGACATACATAGAGCATTAGAACAACTGTAATAATGCTGATAATGTTGGATGGGCTATACAGAACTCCATAGATGGGAAGGAATGTGCCTAAACTGTCTTGAAGAAAAGTGATCAAGGGAAAATCTTGTTGCGTTTAACCAAGAGTGTACGAATTGGGAAGGAATCCGTTCATATTGAAGAATCCACTCTGTTTTGGAGGTTGAGTACAGTGATGGAGAAAGAGAAAAACTTCATGAATAATTTCGTCCATGAACTTACTGAAACACCGACAGCTCTATTTAAGATGAGTTCATGTGGGGTGGTAACAAAGCAGCTCTTGTGCCTGCTCTCACTCAAAACTTAGAGAATACCTCTGATGATCCGGAAGAAGTATGCGCTATTGATGGAGGCTGCTTGCTTCACCATGTAGTGTGGTCCAAGGTTGGAACTTGGGATGATGTGGCGACTTCGTACTTGAATTACCTGAGTAGCTACTTCGGAAGAAACTGTGTAATAGTCTTTGATGGGCCTTCCATTAAAGATCACGAGCACATGATCGAGCTGCACAGTCTTTTGCATCTGACCTTCACATTTCTTCTAGTACTGCGGTGTACAAAAACCAGCAAGCTCTGCTCCACAACGGATGAAACGTGAAACGTCTCACATTATTTCTGAAAGATATATCTATTTCAAGCTAACGGTTATCAAGTGCACATGACAATCAGTGATGCATATACATTAATAGTACCTACAGCCATCACCTTAGCCCGAGTTCATCCAACTGTGAAAGTAATTTCAGATGATATAGATATACTTGTACTACTAATTCACCACTCAGACGAGGCAGCGGGAAAACTACTCATGCAGACACGCTGACGAAGAAAAGATCACAACCTTCATCTATCTACGACATACATAAAATAAGGAGCCATCTTTCAATCAACGAGGGTGATCACATATTATTCATACACGCCATGAGTGGTTGCGACACAACTTCTGGGCCCTATAAAGTCGGCAAATTAAAAACACTTAAAGCTATGAACGCAAAATCACGTCAGTGGGCCGATACCTTTCTACTGGAGAATACAACAGCAGTTACTATATCAGAAGCAAGTCAAAAGTTTATTGTATGGTGGGACAAGCGAAAATGACTCACAAAGTTGAGATATTCATTACATTTGAAGATGACAGCAACTCTGTCCAAACGACTTCCACAGTTGTTGTCACCGACGTGCAGGTCATCACATTTTCATTGTCTTTGTCTTTATAGGCAGGTTTAGGAATGGAAAAATCTATCCATGGACGGACTAGATCCCGAACTGTGTGGCTGGAGCGTTGTGTGCCTATTCACAGCATTATGTTCCTATTCAGACCGACTTTTCACCAGGTCATGACAACGTCCTGAAGATTGTGCGTTGTGGATTTAAACAGATCGACGATAAATTTTGTAGCGGAAATCAGTTTTCGTGCTGTAAGCGTAGCCTTACATGCGTTTCTGCATGAAAAAACTGTCATGGGAGTGACTGAAGCAATTGTAAAACAGATTTATCATTACAAACAATCTATGATAACTATGACGAAGATGACTGCTGATCAAAATGTACTGATGTCGATTCATTTCATTCATCTCCCGTTTATTTCTAAAAAAAAAGTTCATGAATTTTAAATATTTAACATTACTTCAAACTTTTTATTAAAGTTTTTGATGCAACATATGATGTGGTGTTAAGTCCATTTTCAATAAGGTTTATTTATGTTCAGAGAATGAATTCTTCGCACCAAAATATATAAACTGGATGCTAAAGCGCATTATAGTTGAATCATAAGTAAACCCAAAAGTGGAATGCGACTTGATTTACAATCCATTTTATGCACTTTGGTGTGGAAGATCAATTTTCTGGTTCTATATAAACATGTTTAAAAATGGTTCTATATAAACATATTTTCCTTCCGCCACCTCATTGACGAAATTGATTTACTTATTTTAAGGTAAAGTAAGTTCATGATCATGATTGTTTATGCCCTACTTGTATTGTTCATGGCCGTGAATGTCGGATGAATAAAAATATCAAAAATCAATAAGTCGTATTTTGTATCTTTGCCTACTTGATAATTTTTTGTTTATCTGCGCTGAAAAATTCCAAATTGTTATATCAAGATAAAACACCGCGGTCATCTTAGATTTATGACGTCATACAGAGCTTCGGACATGGACAGGATATAAACACCTTGTGAATAGCAATTCTCTACCAGTATGTCAAAAGGAATATATTGGTTGTTCTCACATGTTGCTACCATCAAAAGATTCACAATCCCCGGAACTACATCTAAGGATACACTTTTAATAATTCGAACGTTATTGATGAAAACACGACATTTAACTAAATATAAAATTGATTACCTCCGTTATTTGTTGAGATACATCAATGATTGTGGTGGCATTTGAAAGCTATTGAAATACCCTCTGAAGATCGTTTAATAGTGTTTCCCTAAGCCAAACAGTTTTAAAGCTATTTTCTATGAAAAATAAAAAAAGTTTTGAAAATAATAATTTTTCCAATTTGAGAGGCAATATTTAAAAATGACGGCATTATTAGGCAAATGTTTATAATTACAATAAAGCTTCAATGTATTCTCTGAGAAATAAATCAAGAACAAAGTTTCTATCTTGAACGGTAATGAATTTATAAATTTTTTAATTTAGTAAGTCGAAATTAGTTGGAGACCATATTGATGACGACACTATGGATTCTCCCCAACTTGGAAATCTTTGTCATTTTGCCAAATTACTTTCTTCATATTCCTGAGCACACAGGCAACAAATAATTTTTATGACAGTTTCTTCTAGCTTATTTCCTATTTTGACTATACTATTAAAAATGAATGATGATTAAGGTAAGTGAATGACAATGGAAGAATTGGTGGAATGATAATGCGGGAGGAAACGGGAGTATCCAGAGAAAACCCAGGGACATGATGATGTCCACCACAAAGTTACTGGCCCGAGGATCGAACCAGGGATCCTACACATCAGAGATATACTGCACCACCATGCACTCCCAGAGTGGATAATGTTTAGAAATTTTAGAGAGCAAGATATGTACTTTTCCTCCCTCTTGAGTTTGAGAAGTACATACGTTTTAATCAATAATACAGTATTGCGTGAATTTGTCCTTATTATTAAATGTTCTGTCGTTTGGAAGATCCTGGGACTAATGAGGTTTCCTTTTTTTTTATTTTGGGTTTGGGCTTAGAGATTTTTGTTCCATATTTCTCGATCTTCAGTTTCTTCTTTTAACTCTCAACATTTTCTTCTATTTTTCAAATCGTCGATTATTTGTGTTCTTCTTCCTATTCCTAGCTTTCCTTCCATCTTACCTTCTACAGAAGTATAAAGAAAACAATTTCTTTCAAAGATGTGTCCAATCCAATTGGCCTTCCTACGAAGAATGCTTGCTAAAAGCATCCTCTTCTCTCCTATCCGTTTTAAAACATCTCACATGAGTGAAGAAGCTTGCCCTGTTCTGGCAAAATCTGAAATGACGCTGCTGGGTGTGGGTTTCCTCGGGCCTCCCACTTTCTTTATTCCACTATTTCATCCATTTCTCATCCTCACCGTCCCCTTTAGCCTAGCTGGCATAAACGTAGGACGTAAAACTCAAATATTTCATTTCATTTTCAGATCTAAAATTATCCTTAATGCTTAAACAAGTTCTACTTCACTAAAATATTGTCCAAAATCTTACATCAGTCGATAGAACCTGTCCTGACTTGATCAAAATAATGTGACTTAGTGTGTATTCTCATGTGTGGTTTTGGAGAAAATAAAAATTCGAACTTTTTGTGCCTTGCCAATAATGATGTACAGTTATTATTTTTGAAATGAAATATTTCAAATTGAAGTCCTACATTATACCCTTTAGGCTAAGGAAGGCGAATAATTAAGGTTGGTTTAAAGGGACAAGTTTTGCCGATAGATATCGCTACAATCTTCGTATCTCTCTCATGTTTTTTTTTTTTTTTTTTTTTTTTTTACCTTTCACGAAAACTCACGATTTCTCTTACAAATTTCAATCTAAAGACTTCAAATTTTTCGGGAATGAACTTCATAATCTATCGAAGGCAACAATCTGTGCCGATTTCTTATTTAGAATTTTCTTCATTGTTGAAACAGTATATTGTTAAAGATTTGGATATTCAGTTTCAACAATTAAGCTATTTCAACAATGAAGAAAATTATAAATAAAAAATCGTCACGGATTGTTCCCTTTAATAGGTTATGAAATTCCTTCTCTAAAAATTTGAAGTCTGTAGTTTGAAATTTGTAAGAGAAATCGTGAGTTTTCGTGAAAGGTAAAAAGCATATGAGAGAGATACGAAGATTGTAGCGACATCTATCGGCAAAACTTGTCCCTTTAAACAACCTTAAAGCAAGTGAACGATTAGGAATACATGGTGGAATGGAAATGTGGGATGATACTGGAGTACCACGAGATAACCTACGGATACTATGTTCTAAACCACAAACATTCGTGTCCGGGGATCAAACCAGTGACCCCACGTACCAGAGATAAGCGTTCTACCAGTCAGTCACGGTTCCTCCCACCAGTTATTATTTTGCTGGAAGAAATATTTTTTTCTGATCTGTATACGTATGTAAAACACACTTTGTTAGTAGTGCATCTATGGTTGTTTGTTTCTTCCTAGTGAAGAGTGACTCCGCGCAGCATAGTCACTCATGCTCTTACCTTTGGTGCTAGTGGTCCGGGTTCGATTTCTGGTGGAGACACTCAGTTAAGAAAGTGTAAAAGAATTTTCAGGCCAGCAGCTCCGTGTGTGTTTTTTCTGAGTTTTACTCATTCACACCAGTCAAATGTCGGGATTATACCTTACCTAATGGTCCCAGGCTACTTCCCTCCCAATTTATTTCTTCCTCTGCAATTCCCTAGGGACGTCATTCGTTATACGTGACTAGTTAACATAACCTGAGATGTCAAGAGCCTAGAAATATAATAAATAAATAATAAATAATTTTCCTAACGGTGACACTATACTGATTTACGCTCTTAACCTTGTAAAATAATATACAAGAAAATGCAAAGAGTAGACATCATAAAGACAATACAATATATTTTGTTAAGTCCTTAAATAACTACTATTACAGTTGGAAAACTTTCTTTATTGACAAAAACAATCGTATAATTTAATTTATTTGCTGGAACGTGATATAGAATGTCTTGATTCTACCCTTATTCTTCGTTTGCGTGTTTCGCGAGCTTTATAAAAAAAATCGTGCTGAGCATCTCCTAGAATTCCCTGGACCATCTACAGCATCCGTTGAAGGTCAGTAGGAGTAGATAGTAGATGGGTGTGGGTAGTATTTCGAACTGCGTACGTGTGTGTGTGTGTGTGTGTGTGTTTCTACTCTTGGTGCTGTTGATCCTGATGGAAGCCAACATCAGTCCGCCCGAGTTATAACTCTGCTAACGGCATTACGCCAAATTACAATTTAATACAATTTACACTACGTTATTACTTCCTTTAATTGAGTCAGTGCGGTCTAACCTGATTAACAGAAGAGTTAGCTGGACAAATTGAACTTGAAATCTAGCCTGCATTGCACGCTATCCTGGGTTCCCGTGCCAGGGTCACCCAAGGGAGCAGGAGGGACTGCGATGCAGAAGGGAAGGAGGCAAGAGGGGAGTATTCCGTGTGTGTGTGTGTGTGTGTGTGTTAGGGTAGAAAACGGTCAGATGTGGCTCAGAGTAGCAACTCAACTCATCTCCCAGCATCCCGTCCAATGCATCTCCCCCCCTCCCCTGCTGCTGTCTGGCAGGACTTTTCTTCTCTCTGTTAACTTGCGTTTTGCTTCGTTCTACACTGCGGTAGAAGACACATTATTTTCTTCTCAGTGGCGTGGCTGAAATTTTATCCTAGGGAGGTTTAATGTATCATTATAGTATACTTACCTTACCAACACAGGTATCTCTTTTCTTTAAACGTCATTCACCATAGTCTTGTACTCGAACGTTGACGTCACTTTGATTTATGAAGCTTATTTTGTTCCGTATATATACGCAAGTTAGTTTTAAACTGACGATATTCTCAAATATTAAAAATCTTATAGAACGGTAATGTACGATGGTCCCTCCCTCCTTATATCTGTTGACCCTCCCAAAGAAATGAAATGAAATCTTTTTGTTTAACGTCTCACGATTATACCTGTTAAGCTAAGGGAGACAATGGTTTAAGGTAGGTGTAAAGGGACAAGTTTTGCCTATAGATGTCACTACAGTCTTCGTATCTCTCGCATGTATTTTTTACCTTTCAGGAAAATTTACAATTTCTCTTCCAAATTTCAACCTAGAGACTTCAAACTTTTAGAGAATGAACTTTATAACCTTTCAAAGGGTACAATCCGTGCCGATTTGTTTATTTAGAATTTTCTTTATTGTTGAAACAGTTCCATTGTTAAAGGATTGTATATCCATTTCAACAATCAAGCCATTTCAACAATAAAGAAAATTCTAAATAAAAAAATCGGCACGGATTATTGCCTTTGATAGATTATGAAGTTCATTTTCTAAAAATTTGAAGTCTGTAGGTTGAAATTTGTAAGAGAAATCGTGAATTTTCGTGAAAGGTAAACAATACACGGGAGAGATACAAAGACTGTAGTGCCATCTATCGGGAAAACTTGTCCCTTTAAACCAACCTTAAAGCAAGTGAGTGATGATGGAAGAATTGGTGGAATGAGAAAGTGGGAGGAAACGGGAGTACCCCAAGAAAACCCACTGACATGATGTTGTCTATTACAAACTTATTTGTTCGGGGTCGAACCAGGGATCGCACGCATCAGAACATCAGGCAGGATGAAATAAAGTTACAAAAGGTCCAAGAATTGACAAAGTATGAAGTGGGGAACAAACCCAAAAGTGGGAAACATGTGGAACAGAAGAATTGTAAAGAGAAGAAGGAAAGAACAGAATATAAACTAGACTAAAATAAAACATTAACATACAGAATTCTGTACACAAATAATAATAATAATAATAATAATAATAATAATAATAATAATAATAATAATAATAATAATAATAATAATAATAATAATAATAATAATAATAAATTCTTGAAATGAAAACCGAAATAAAAAGACGCTACTTTTGTTTAGTGTTTAGTGTCAGTGCTAGTGTCACATTGTTAATTGTGTGTCTTAAATGTGAATGTTTCGTGCGATCTCAAGAAGTAAACAAATAATAATAAAAATGAAATAGTAAAAGACAAAAAAGAAAAAATAACTCAGAAGAAACGTGAACAAAACCATATTTGTTTCACATTGTCTCTCTTGCCGCTATATTGTTATTAATGTATATTCTTTTTAGTTTATTTTCAGGTGACGGTAGAGGAAGTAACCCAAAATAGTGCAATTGATGAAAATTTTAATGAATGACAAAATGGAAAAGAGAAAGGTTATCTTATGTATAAATGTTATCTTATGTATAAATGTTATCTTATGTATAAATGTTATCTTATGTTATCTTAAAAATAAACAAATAAAACTAATGAAATAAAGAATGAAGAAAGGTATACAGGGTGAACGGAAACTATGTGGACAAACTTCAGCAGGTGATTGGAGACACCTGTACTAGAAAAAAGTCCTTGAAATATATGTGAACTGGTCAATAGTTTGGGAGAAACAGAACGCCGAAAGCGTAGGAAAATTAATTTTAGAGTTCCATAGCTCCACTATCCTGAATGACAGAGCTAAGGCAGCAACGTCACGTCAAAGAAACCGAACCTACTCTATCCAAAAATGCCTATGCTAAAATCGTGACATTTTTGTGCAAGGGATTCCCCCAAGGAAGTGGGGAATCCCCGGAAATTGTCCGTCGAAATGTGGGTCTAAAGCTTCACGCTTCGAAGGTTATACGAACAGTAAGTAATGATTTGTTGCCGGAAATGTCATATTGCCAACATTGTCAATATGGCGCAGGAGTACATTTGCTATGTATGTTATATTTGAATGAACAGAGGAAGGAACGTAGATATTGTAAAATCTTTTTCAATACTTTTTTATATTATTTTACTCGAGATTTCTTCATAGTTTATTATTAAAACACTTACTAGCATATCCTCAATTTATTGTTCTAACAAACCAATATAAGTTGCCATTAAAATAGTTTAGAATGATCGAGCCCCTGTGATTACCACAGTATTTCATATCACGGACCCCCCCCCTTTACGAAATTCAAATTCTGGTCACACTGTAATTTCTATGGATGGCAACACTGAAAATTCTTCCGATTCGTATTTTCGGGTGTAGAATAACATTATCTATTATTGACGTAAGTTACATTTCATTATCTCTTTTCATTTACGAAAAACAGGCAAAAGAAAAATTGTTAGCTTTTGAAAAATATTTAGTAGTCTACCCCCTTAGAAGTGGTAGATATTAACAACTTCCAGTTTTAACTTCATCACTATAGAGTAACAACGCTAATAGATGGCGAGTGGCGTTTATTGTAAATAATTAACAATATATTCCATAATAATTAAGAATTCTTAAAGAATATATTCTATCTCATATAGAAATCAACTACCACTTTTGGTTTCAATATTAATTGAAAAATATTACGTTATGCAAACAAACTTCTTCATGTGATATATACCTCACATTGTTACTCGCTAACGAATACTAATATATAGCACATAGCACTGGACCGCCCATACCTATCTCGGAACATTCAGATTGACAGTAGAGTGTTCAAGGATAATAAAAATATTAACAGGATTTCCCTTTCATTTCAATAGGATATGTCGGGACCGCGGTGGCTCAGTGGTAGAGTCTTCACCTCTGGTGCTAGGGGTCCCGGGTTCGATCCCAGCCCCCTCCAAGTGGACTTTGTGGTGGACAAACACCGTGTGCGTGGGTTTTCTCGGCGTTCTCCCGTTTCCTCCCACTTTCTTCATTCCACCATTTCATTCATTACTCATCATCACCGTCTCCTTTAGCCTAATCGGCATAACCGTGGGACGTAAAACTCAAAGATTTCATTTCATTTCATTTTCAATAGGATATGTATGTCAGGGAAAAGCATTAACACTTCCGAAAGTTATCCCGTGATTATAGCTTAGAAATGTCCGACAGGACCTTAGTGAAACGGTTATCAATCACACTTTCATTAGAGATTGGTTTTGGTGTCTATAAATTTTATTGTTACTTAAGTATACTAAAACTTCAAATGATTTAAAGGAATAATAATCTTCACAATGCGCGCCCTTGGAATCGTGCCGCCCAGCGTCACGTTCTCATCCTTCCTACACTAATATTGCATTTGTGTGTTATGTTAGACCTAACAGATATGCAAACGTCATTATGTGTTTGAGAGCAATCTATGCAAACCCGCCATCCAAAGCAGCTAAGTGGGTTGCATAACACTTGCGTGAAAACTAAATTATCACGCATTACGTACTCTCAGACCCTTTGTAGCCTAATCCTATATCTTGTAACTGATTACCCAGGATTATCGTCAGTAGTTAGAAAGAACTTAAAAAGAAAGGAATATTTCATTTATTAGTTCTAAAAATTAATGTAGTTTTCCATCATTATTTCATATAATACAGTAATAATGCGAAAAAATGCAGCAGAAACATTTGAATACATCACAAACTCATGCTGTATAATGGCTCCCATAGACTATGTAAAAAAGACACAACAATGTTGAAAAAGTATTCTCTAGTTTTTGGCACATAACATGTAACTAATCGCCGATGCCAAACTATACTACAAATACCAGCCAAATCCAGTACTTGAAAATGATAAATACAAAACTCTACGGGGATCAAGAAATTAGTATAGATGTAACAGTACCTGCAAATAAACCCGAGATCATTATTATGAATAATATGGACCAAGGAGTGACTCTCATATATGTAGCACTATCACTGACTCATAATAAACGTATAACATTTAGTACCAAATAAATAAATAAATAAATAAATAAATAAATAAATAAATGAAAAACAAATATAAAGACTTGGCTGACGAAATCAAAAAGTTATGGAAATGTCAAAACGTTACAGTAAGAGAATCATTATCTCAACTATAGCGATTGTCCCTGTAGAACTGTGATAGAACTTGAACAGATAAACTCGAAACATCTAACAAATCTACAAAAATCAGAAATATTAGACATCTGTTATATGGCCAGGAAGTTCTTTGGAGAAGAACTCTTCAAATAATTTACCTTTGCCAGAGACGGCAGTCACATTATTACGCTGAAACCGGTTTAAGCTGAGATACATTATATTATTATTATTATTATTATTATTATTATTATTATTATTATTATTATTATTATTATTATTATTATTATTATTATTATTATTATTATTAAAAATAAGTGAAATCCTAAAAAACTTAAAGGTGGAGTCTTAAATTAACAGCGTATACAGGAATTTGTTTTTGGGAGGGACTCAAAACTTTTTGCAAAGTCCAAATTTAATATTAGTATAAATTATATTAAAATTTGTAAAATTAGACTAAAATTTATAGAAAAGCCGGGATTTCGGAAGGAGACTCGGAGCCCAGGGTCCATTCCTTACGTGTGTACCTGCAGATTCGACATTGAGTGGGTTTTCTGGCTTTAGTTGTGGTGATAGACTTTTCACTTTTCTCAAGAACTATCACTCTTCCTTACCATCATTACTAATTCATCCAGCAGAAACGTTTTTTTTTTTCGTTTAGATACTTTCTATCGATAGAAGAAGTGAAAATAAATCCCAGTACCGTGGCGTGGAAAATCAGCGCCCGGGGTGAGAGTATACGACGGTGACCCCCTTACATATGAGTGAAGTCGACAGACCAGCCGCGACATGGAAAAGTTTCAGAAATAAAACCTGCTTTTCTTTGATTTTGAGCACTTTTTATTACTTTTTCCTTCCTTTTTATAAAAAGATATATCTTTTCGTTTTTTCCTCTTAAATTTTGCGCCCCTTACTTCAGCGCCCGGAGCTGTCGCTCCACACCCCCCACGGCACGGTACTGATAAATCCCCCCTACTAATGTGCCCCGATCAGGTTTTCTTTCAGAAAATTTTGTTCGCGTGAAGAGTAAAATGAAAATGTAAGATACTGCACTGGGACATTAGCCTATTTGCTAAAAGATTAGTGCTATTCTGTAAAAGCACTGATTACGATTTATATTTAATTACAATTTAATTTAACTTAGCTCCGGGGGAAGGGAGGAGGAACAGCTTAGAGATAACACTAGTCCCAGTTTGGAATATTTACTGCCGAAGAAAGTGAGCCGTAGTCGAATAGATTATAATATGATAACCATAGCTAGCAATACTATCCATGGTTTTGGATTGATTATTTTAACAAAAGAAACACTGACCAAAGTTTAATACCCACTGTATTTTAAATTATAATATGTAACGGTTTCGGATATCTGACATATCCTTCTTCAGACACTAACATAAATGAAAATACAGACATATATATATAGTCATTGTTAGGACAAGGTTTAAATTCTTTTAACAGACATGTATATAGTCATTGTCATAAAAAAAATTATTCTATTTGCTGACGCCTTCAGCCAATCCCATAAGTCTTCATGTTCACTTTCCAACTAATCACGTTCCTTCATTTTTAGTTCTTATAAGGGCTTTTTTTATTTTCCTCTTGTCCACGCTATCCAAACTTCTTTGCCATAATTCACTAATAGGTAAGCCCCCTGTTCAGTTCATCAGTTTCTCTCTTCTTACCTTCTTTATCCAATCTGCTTCTTTCCACTTCCTTATTATCATTCTTTTCTCCATTTCCAATACTTCCGTCTTATCCCAATTAATTCTGTGATTAGTCTCTTTAACATGTTTGTATATGGCGTTGGTATCTCTCTTCCTCCTCACATCATCTTTATGTTGTTTCATCCTTTCTTTCATTCTCTTTCCTGTCTCTCCTATATATGACATCGCAGTCCCTGTAGATGACTCCTTCTTCCTCTTCATTAATCTTTTTGGTGTCTTTTCTATTCTTCTTCTTTATTGATATTAATAAACTTCCTCCACTCTTTCTATAAGTTCTGACCCCTTCTTTCTTCAATAAATTTTTCAGTTTCTCCTTTTTTCTCCCTAACTTTCTATACCATGCCATTCTCTACTCTCATCCTCTTCTCTCTCTCTCTCTCTTCCTCTTTCTACGTTCTTCTTTCTCCCCTAACTCCTTCTTTCTGTAACCGTTCTTCTCTAACTGTCCGCAGAATTTCTCTATGCTCTCCTCCCTTCCTTCCTTTTCGTCATCCAGTATTTCTATTCTTCTTATCATATTTTTTATGAAATTTCTCTTCGAACTCCTATGCACGTCGCTCCTCTCATGGCAGTACACCCCCGCTGAGCTTTGTCATATCAATGACTATATATATGTCTGTATTTTCATTTATGTTCGATAGTGTCTGAAGAAGGATATGTTAGATATACGAAACCGTTACATATTATAATTTAAAATACAGTGAGTGTATTTGGTCAGTGTTCCTTTTGTTAAAATAACCATAGCTATTATAATCAATTTATAAATTCTTAAATTTTCATGCATATGTTAGTTGATACGTGAGAGAGCACACCAAACCTGTCTTTTTAATCATACACTAATAGAAACTATTTTTAAAAGTACACTGGGAAAAAATGTAGGTGCTGTACTTAAAAAGGTAGGTTACATGCGTAATTCCTGTAGTTTCTTGGACTTAACGTACAGTAAACATATAACTGAAGACGCAGGTTTTATAATACTTTCCGTATAAGTGTTCTATCTATACGTACTTTCCGTATGAAACAATATAGGCAGTCAGGATCTCACATACAAATGGACGTATATAACATATAGCTGACGAAGGTAACATAAGTATATGCATGTGATATACGGAAAACTGTTCTATGTCAGACATCGTACAACGGCCTGATGTAACATCTAAGGGCAGTGCGTATGTAGTATATGGATAACGTATGTTCCATACTGATTTCTGAAGGAAGCAAGAGGATTCTGTATATTTGTATCCTCGTCGCCATAAGTGCCTTTACATCGCAGTGACGGGTATGTGACCGCGCAGTACTCCAAGGAAGGGATGGTTGTATAAGAATTTGTGATTAATTTTGAAGAGTTTTTATTTTGACTAGGGAATTAACATAGGTGAAGGGAGTAAAGACACAGATTTGAAGCATCAGTTCACTGTTATTGAAGCATCAGTGCACGAAAAGATTCGTATTCTCAGTTTTTCTATTTATTGTTTTATATGTTAAGTTAAACACCACAATATGTATCACTGATATCGCAGATCGTATTATTTTTTAAAATCGTGTTTGCAACCTATTGTCAAAACATTCATCTCCAGACATGATGTAGAGAGAAGAGAAAGAGATACGACATCTGTAATATATGTATATGTGATTCACTAAGTAACTGTAGAAATTAGTTAAAGGTCACATAAGAGAGCGAAAAGGAGGTCTAGAAGTCTGAACTTTTTAGAAACGTCCTAGATAGGTGAAAATATAGTTAAAAATTGCAAAGGGTATTATGTAATTTACCTCTCTTTTCTTATATTCTAGTATACTTTTTCTTTCACATCCAAAGATCCCTATTCAGATTTACGAGATAAAGGTGAAGAGAGAAACATTTCCATTTCAAGAATTATATAAGGAAAAAAATCTTTTGACTTAGACTAGATTCGAACTCGCAACCCTTGAATCCATGGCTCAGCGCTCTACCAATTGAGCTAACAACTTCGGTTGGAAAAGCCTGATTTCTACAACTACTGGTTGCTGAATGATGTGTATTAACCAAGTTTGCCGAGATAATTGCTTCATATAGCTATTGCAATAATAATAATAATAATAATAATAATAATAATAATAATAATAATAATAATAATAATAATAATAATAATAAAGCAGAAGAAGAAGATCAGAATTTAAAAAGTCGCATATGTTAAAAGTTTGACGTGCAGAGTAAGTCCTAGTATGAGATTTTATTAATTATATATAATAAATGTAAGCGTGGTTTATTCGTGCGTGCTATTCAAACTGCGTAATTCACTACCTAGTCCCATAAGGGTTGTACAGTATGGTACAGTAGCCTTGCGTCCTCCAACCGTGAAGAATGTTTCGGTTTGAACCTATGCGTGTCCTAAGAGGAAGGAGGGGATTGAAAGAAAGAAAAGTGGTTTAGAAATTATGCAAACGTAGAATATCTCACGAGGTGAGGTGATATAGAGTTCAGCGTGTCTTTCAGCTACTACTCTATACAAGACATGCATATACGACTTAACGTCGAACCCGAACCACACGACTCCTGACGGGAATCGAAACCCGTATCACCTCTAGTTCTATTATGGGAGACACAGGAACATATAAAAATAATCGAAAATGAACGATATTAATGTTAAATCCATAGCTTTTGAGTACATGAAGTATGTATGATACCCTCTATATCGTTCACATCAAAGTTTAGCATTATCGCCATGGAGGTTTAATTGGAGGGGTGAAAATTAAAAATTCCTAATTGAAAGATATGATTGTTTATTCAATAGCTTTCGGGGTCGCTGAAATGAATAATTACACTCCCGATACTATTAAAGCCCAAAACTTTACTCTTTCGTTAGCAGGAAGTTTATTCATTTACTTAACTCAGGACACTTTAAAATTAAGGATATGAAACTCGATGCATATATTTCTAATTCAAAATTATTAGATACGTATTGTAGCTTAGACTTCTAAGGAGGGGAAGGGACAATTTACGCAATGATTTCCCTCACATTCGAATAAAATACTGCCCCATTATATTGCGAAAACTCATTTCGAGTGGTGTCATTGCTAACAGTTTTCCGTATTTGTTTATATCCCTACTCATTTATAACAGTATCTCACTTTTCCTGTGACGGGAGCAACACCTAAGCGAGCATTCAGTAAAGTGAATGCCATTAAAATCTATATTCATAGCACAGTGGTGCAAATAAAGTTGAGCTCTTTGGCAATCTTTAGCATGGGAAGCGAATAAAGCCACCACATTGGAAAAGTAGCTAATGAATTCCTCTCCGAAAAAGATCACCCGCACATTTATTTTACAGGTGGTATAGCTATACTTAAGTTTGTTGAAATTGCTCCAGTGGGGCGAGACACTGAAGTCATTCGTAATAAGGGGGGAAGGGACACGTAAAAGTAGTCAAATATGAACAATATTAGTATCGAAATCATAGTTTTCGTGGTCGCAGATGAATAGTGACGCTGTCGATGTTGCTTAGGAACAAGTTAAGCCTTGGTTGGCATGGAGGTCAGAGTGGGAGGGTGACAGGCAAAAAATAAATAAATAAATAAATAAAATAAAATCGAAAATATCCTATATTTGTGTCGAATATATATTTTTCGGTATCTCTGACATAAATAGTAATATTCCAGATGTGGTATATGACCAAGGTCGGCCCCATTTGCATGCGGTTTCAGAGGAGAGAACCGGTGAAGATTTCAGAACAGTTCCTTTGACTTAAGTTTCAGTACACTGAGAGTGAAGAGTGGTAACACACAAATACTGGGGAACTGTCGTTGCTCCAGGGAGGCATTACCCCCTGATCAGTCCCTAAAATTCTTACTGCTTTACAGGGACATCGGCAGGAATTTATTTCAGTGATCGAAAGCATTTTTAGGGGTAAATTGTCCAGATGGTAATGTATACGTATACTAAATTCATTTGAAATCCCTCCAGGAGCTCATGTAGCATCGTACGTTCAACGTACTTTTTCTGAGTCAAAACTTTGTCTCTCTCTCCGTCTCTCTGTCTCTGTCTCTGTCTCTCTCTCTCTCTCTCTCTCTCTCTATATATATATATATATATATATATATATATATATATATATATATATATATATATATATATATATATATATATATATATATATATATATATATATATATATAACAGTAACAGGGTCGGTTGTAGACATTTCGTAACTGTAAGCAAACAATATTTAGGCGCCCCGCCTATATGATAATAAAATAATAGAATGCTGTAATGGACAAAAATTCTTCAGATAATTGTTACAATTAGAAATTTCTTCAATATATAATAATTCAGTCTTCCTGTGAGTATTAAAGGAAAATGGCGAAATTAAACCTAATTAACTGTGGATGAATCATGACCAAAGTTCCAGTTTTAATAATTTATATCTTTTTTTATTAAATAAGCACAGGAAACAACTAAAATGTATACCTAAGATGTATTTTGACAAATACAGTTGAAACAAAAGTCGAAATAGAATAAAACTAATGAGCTTCAAGTCTAACATTATCACAGGTTTGATTTTGACAAAGAGATATGCTCTTACACTTCATTAAAAGTATATTTAAATAGTGTTTTCTAGTGATACAAATATGGTAATTAGCTTAATTTCTCGTTTTCTTTGTTACTGTAAAGTTCATGTTATAAAGACACTTTTCTGGCTTTCAATTTGGCACAATCTCTTATTATTGCATCCATATCAATTTCATTCAGAATGTCATTTTCAATGGCCATCAAAGCTAGTCCATTTAATCGTTCTTGAGATATACTTGATTTCTAATAATTCTTTATTAATTTTAGTTAAACTAGTTCAATACACAACAAATGACAAAAGTGTGTGTCTTAATTTATATGTAATTTGTCCCCGATCAGTGGCAGAACTTTAAAATCAGGTTTCTCCGCAAAAATTCTTTTCAGGGCCCTTTATGCCTATAGAACAATTCAATTCTTTCATGTTTCTTTCCAACATAGACGTTCGAAATCAGGCAGTAACACTATGTAAACACAAGCAATGATGCACCCAAGATTTTTCTTTGGGGTCCGAAGAGTTTTTCGGAATAGCCTACAAAATGCAAATAATTTTGTGTATTTGCCCCCTGAAATTGTGCTAATTGGGAGATCCAGACTCTCAGACTACCTGTTCAGTGTTTCGTCCACACATATTTTAGGGGGCCACTCCCCCCGGGAGGAGATCAAAATAATACGTCTATAATATAATAATAAATAAAAGAGTACCAGCAGTGGCCCTCTGAATACTAAGTGTGCCCCCCGGAAGATTTTTTCTGAATGGAAAACTGCACCTATTAGGGATGCGCACGATACACGATTTGTGGCTGTCTCGTCTCGAAAATGTGCTGTAAAAGTGATGGCTCGACTCGAAAAATGTATATTTCTCTATTGGAAGAGCCGTGTCTCGACTCGAATTTAGTCTGGAAAATCCTGTCTCGACTCGTCTCGTGCACATCCGTAGCACCTATGTCGGTACATCCCTGAACACAAGTAACTAATAATCAAAACTCTACTTTGCATTAGAATTATTACTAATTTAAAATATAGCTCCATCTAAATTTATTAGCAGAAAATGGATTAATAATTATTGTGGAGTGGAGTGGATTTTAGTTTAGCGTCCCGTTCAGCAGCGAGGCTATATGAGACGTGGATCTACTGATTAACGTGGAATCCGAACCACATGAGCTCCCGCCGGGAATCGAACCCGGGTCTCCCACGCCAAAGGCGCGTACGCTAATAATTATTGTTATCTGTCATAATAAAACGAGCATCTGTATACGCTGCTGTGATTGAAAGTGAGAGTACTGAAAATAATACTTGTCATCCAAATGACCTTTCGTCGCTTTCGATTTTATCCTTTCAAGTTATATACTTATATGCCACGGGAAAACTAATTGTATTCAAACAAATTTAGAAATACACGAAATTTAATTCAGACCCGTAACCGAAATGACCGTATCGTTCCATTTTAATTCAACAATTAAATTACTGTAATCAGGTAAAATAAATTTACAGAGTCAAAAGAATGTCGACCTGCAAATTCTTTCGTTAACAGTGACTGATATTGACAACTCCCCACCTCAATATTTGTATGATTTTGTCCAGCACTCGAAAGAAACTTTTTCGATTCCCGGCGGGAGCTCATGTGGTTCGGATTCCACGTTAATCAGTAGGTCCACGTCTCATATAGCCTCGCTGCTGAAAGGGACGCTAAACTAAAATCAACTCAACTCGAAAGAAACTTTTTAGAGCCTTCGGTTGCCTCTTATCTTCTTTCACGTTTTGTAGCTTTCTTTTACTATAAAATGCTCACTTGGTTTTATATCGTTGGTCGAGTAATGAATGAAATGGTGGAATGAAGAAAGTGGGAGGAAACGGGAGAACCCCGAGAAAACCCACGCATACGGTGTTTGTCCACCACAAAGTTCACTTGGCGGGGGCTGGGATCGAACCCGTGACCCCAAGCACCAGAGGTGAACGCTCTACCACTGATTCGTTAACTTGGTAGACGTATATGAAGAAATCACTAACAGAAAATAGCTGATAGCTAACCATCTCAGCGACCTCGAAACTATGAACTCTAAATGAACATCGGTTGTCGTTTTCGATCATTTTATATGTTACTCCCTTCCAAGGTGTCTTGCCCCTTATCCCAATGCATGAAAAGCAAATGATATTTTCGCAAACAACCAGGGGCAGGGAAGGAGTAACAGAACGCACACAACTCGCTGTATAGCTTTAGGGCAAATACCTAAAGGCACAAGCAATAGGGCACTTGACCAAGAGCAATGTTGCGAAACATAAGACAAGATAAGCCCACGCTCAGCCTTTTCGACAAAAAATCACTGACCCTTCGAACAAGATAATATTGTCGCGCTCTCAGAGTCAGGTTTTAATTGCATTTGTGTTGAAGTACGTTTTCTTTGGTTTTTAAACATTTGATGAATTTCTTACACACCGTTGTGTATGATATTTTCTATGTGGAATATTATTGTATATTTTGTACTGTACACGTTGTGTAAATAGAACTCATCTGTATTTCTTACATTGACTTTGAAAACTTTAGCAATGCCCTCATGCGCTGTGTACGGCTTTAAAATGAACACACGAAACAGAAAAGTTGGTGAAGAGAATGTTAAGTTCCGTTCATTTCCAAAGCAGGGAGATATACAGCAATTGTAAAGCAATAGGGGTGTAATTTTGTCATCTGTGGTTGGACCCAAAAAGCCGTAGATCCACGCTGCTTATGCCCTTAGCAGAGCTGAGCTGATTTTGAGTTTAACGTCCCGTTCAGCAGCGAGGCTATATGAGACGTAGATCTACTGATTAAAGTGGAATCCGAATCACATGAGCTCCCACCGGGAATCAAAGCTGGGTCTCCCACGCCAAACGCGCGTACGCTAAGCTTGTGCCCTTGTTTTATGAATTTTACCAAATTAATGAATATCTACATATTTTAACACAGTATATGAGTTCTTTGCTATACTGCTTCTGTAATAATATTTTTGTCATTAATTTGCTTATTATGTATCTTTCTATATAAAATAACTAGTTCTGGCTGGCTGATTGATCAACGCTAGGCCAAACCGCTTAAGCTAGAAACTTGAAGTTTAGAAAGGGCATATGATTTGTAATGTAAGGTCCCACTAAAAGAAGAATATTTGGAAATTTGAAGGGAAAAGGGAGAAAGAGGAGTGGCAATTATCTTTAAATGCCCATACCTTGGAATCTTTGAGTGTTAACGACATGAAATTTGGTATATGGACTTCTCATTTAAAATAATTAGATATGTATGTAAGCGCTTTTATGATATTTGCCCTAGGAAGGAAGAAAATAGGGTAAAGTTACAATTGTTATAATTGGATGGTCATAACTCGAAAATCGTTAAGGTTATTGACATGAAAATTGGTTGAGTTGATTTTGAGTTTAACGTCCCATTCAGCAGCGAAGCTATATGAAACGTGAACCTACTGATTAACGCGGAATTCGAAATATATGAGCTTCCACCGGGAATGAAAATTGGTGTTTAGGTTTTGCAAGTAAAACAATTAAAGACATGTTTCTGCGTTTTTTTCATTTTTCCTTAGAAAAAAAAAAGGTTTAAATTGTAATTGGTAAAATAGAATGGCCATATTCCAAAATCCCTTAAGAGTAGAAACATCTTGATTAAATATGTATTTCAGTTTTTTGATATTACGGTTAGAAGAAAAACAGCAGGAAGACAAAGTTGGGGGTTGAAATTGTTAGAATAAGATATGCCATATCTCGAAACCACTTAAGATCAGAGATCTTAGGGATATGAGAAGTGAGAGGCCGGACAAAGAGCAAATGCAAGCGTCTGGAGGCGGACTCCCCGTCTAGCCGAAAGCAAGTTATGCAATTAAAAAATTTGCATCAGTTAAACTTTACACGGCGGTTTCTGGGTGTTGGTTTTTGAAGCTCCAAGTTAATCACATAACTTCAATTTACATGTGTTTATTTTCTAAAATTCAGCAGTTGTTTATAAGTGGGTATTTTGGACTCAAATTTTACATTTAAATTCATATGTTTTTTCGTTATTTATATCTGGTATCAACTTTATTTTCTTTATCAGAAAGATAGAAGATAATTTATTAGAATATTTTCATAGTTGAGGCTTTTGTTATACAGTAATGTCAATCTTAAGCACTCTCCTTTAATATGTCACATTAGGGTGGGCCAAAATATAAAACGAACAGTAGGCGATTGTCCACAAGGTTTATTTTATTCCTTGTGATGTATACAAATAACCAACGAAATTTCAGTACAATTAAGTCATATTTACAGGTCGCTTCATTTTTGCCTTGTTTTAGTTATTGTAGGATTAAAAGTGGATCTGAAAAGGCATGGGGACGCATTCGGTCACGCTGTCCCGCGTGCCTATTTTTGTCATTTGTAATATTTTAGGAAGTAGGAGATGCCATGTATATTTTTTGAAGTGAGGCTAACGGCGTCCCCCCATTCCCCCTCAGTTTTACCCCTGATTTGTTGCCAAAACTTTTAGAAAAATGTCACTATTTGTATCTCAATTTAAAAAACGCTTTCTTCAGTGGAGTGGAAACATTTTTAAGATGGTTTTCGACCAATCGAAGAATAAACTGTTTCTGTTCCTAGTCTTTTGTCAAGGCTTCATTATACTTTTGGATGAGACTGATACCTCTTTCAGCTACATTACTCACCACAGCCATTTATTTTGATAATTCACAAAATTCTTGAAAAAAAAAAGCATTATCTCGGCAGCGTTGTAGTGTTTGTTTGAGGAAAGATTGAGACTTCTCTTTGCCTTTTTTCATTAGGACATCAAATATTGAGTGTTCTTGCTGTTACTAGATCCTCCAAATTAAGATCTTCGGGTTTCTTTGTCAACTTAAGTCGTAGTGGAATGTTTGGTTATGCTGGCCGCTGCAGGCTTTGGACCATCTTTTCCTTTCTTTCTTCTGATACTCTCTCATAAAAAAAAAAAAAAAAAAAAAGCTAATTCTGATAAAAGTGCAGACAAAAACGCTGCACATGCACTACTAGAAATGCAATCCTCTGAGTAAGTTTTCAAAACTGACATAAAGTTAGTCATTGAGAGGGATTTGGTTGACAAGGGGAGCTTCATTCCACTTTTTCACATAAACAAGGCTGACAAACAGCGCTAAACATGTGATAATTTACTTTCGCGTAGTCATCCTAAATTGAGACTTAAAAAAAATTCATTGTTTAAATGCCTTTCCCCATCCATCTAGCGTGATGTTTTGGGTCTCGAGCTCGAAATGACTGATTGTCGTTGCATCCACCAAGAAATATGAGAAATAAACGCAAAAGTTCCTTATAATCATCTCTAGGCTTCTTGGCTTAAGGAGCACTTGGTAAATATTTTAACATCTGATATGTTTGTGCTTCAATGGATTTCGTGCATAGCATCTGTGCATCACTGGACTCTCAAATAGGTCGTCAGTTATCTTTGTAAATCATCCTGATTTACTGATGACCACTGTTTATGAAATTGTTTGAACGATGAAGTTGATAGACCTTCTGCCGGACTAAACAAACATTTGAAGATACTAGAGAGGGGCCGTGGTGTGTCAGTAGTAGAGCGTTCACCTCTGGTGCATGGGGTCCCGGGTTCAAATTCTGCTCCCGCCAAGTGAACTTTGTGGTGGACAAACGCCGTGTGCGTTGATTTCCTCGGGGTTCTCCCGTTTCCTCCTACTTTCTTCATTCCACCATTTCATTCATTTTTCAACATCACCATCTCCTTTAGCCTAGCCGGCATAATCGTGGGACGTAAAACTCAAAAATTTCATTTTATTTTTTAAGACACTAGAGAGGACTACCTCCATAACATGATGACACCATCTAATGATCACAATGAAAGCTACGAACTTATCCGGCTATCCGGCTATTAGCACAGCAACTGTGTTAAATTACATTGTAGTCTTGACGCCTATAATATAGTATACATGAATATAATACCCATTAGGAACCTAATATTTTTCTAGTGCAGCATATATTTACCTTAAATTTACGAATGAACGAGTATATACGGAGAAGGGTATACGCTATATTTTTGAGAACGGTCCAGCGTATACCTCAGAAAACTTCTAGCGTTAGTTCATTGGTAATACTACATAAACAAAAAGATTTAAAATGGAGCGACCTGTAAATATTAAGCAACAGAGCTGAAATTAAGCAAGTAAATAGGTTATGGCTAGAGGAAAAAATAAGCCTTGTGGACTATTATTTTGAACAAGTTGAATTTTTGCATTTGATTTTGGACCACCCTAATGTTACATGTATCGTTAAAAAAAAAAAAAATAATCCTATTCTTTCTAAAATTATTTATGTAGATCAAACAAGGAACAGAAAGAAGTAAAATTCGTCCTTATCCGTTTGTATTTCAGCTGCTATTTGTTCCTTTCGTTTTGTAGAAAAATCAAAGTACAGAATTGTGCAGGAAAATTGCTTTTGAGAAAGGAATTAAATGAAGATTGTTTAGAAAATTGAAAGGGAATCACTTGCGGTATCGGCATTTGTGATACTGCAACAATTGCGGTACTTCGAGTATTGACTTTTGTGGTATTGGGACATTTGCGGTACTATTTGAAATAACTTCTTATTCTCTTTGCTAAGAGAAAATATTTTCGAGTGTTCAGTTACAGGATAAGCACGCAGTATCAACTGCTACACAACGACCAAATTTTATAACATTGGTGTAGCTAGCACTTTGTTTTAGGGGAAAATAACATGACTGTTTTAGGGGACTCGGGTTTTTGCATACTAAAAGCAGACTAAAAATCTTCTTTCAGAATATGAAACCATTATTAACTCACATACATACATACAAACTTTTCTCAGAACACTAAGAACATGTAAACTCAAATATAAGGATCAATTATACAGAAAAGTGAAAAGAAAAACATTTACTAGGATACATGGTAGACACATCCGAAAGATGTAAACAAATGCTTGTTTCTGATTGGCCAAAACTGGAAAATGTAAACAAATTCTTATCTCTCATTGGTCAAATGCCTATCCATAATATTTAAAGGAAACTTCTAGAAATGTTTATATTTTTGTTTTCTTTCATAGCTTTCATTAACACTTTTCCAAGAACTACAGATAATTATGATGGATAGATTGAGACAACTTACAATCACAATAATAAAAACAATAAACAACGTAGCCTCTATTCTGGAAGAAACAATAATTACTCCAACTTTTGAATGTGTACCATTTTCCTCAAGAATTTCTTGACATCTTTTGAGGATACATAATCAGTTAATGCTTTTTCTATTCTTCCGTCCAATTCTATGTACGGTTGTTGTCTACGTTTCCCTTCAATGTTTAAAGGTCTTCTTTGATACAGCTAGCTGCTGTACACAGCCTCATTTTTTAGATACTTCTAAACAACACACTTAGGAGTTCATTTACTTATTAATGATTTGATTCTGTAATTCCACCTTCAACAGCATTATTCGTTCTGTGCTCTTGATTCAAGTAGTTTCACATGAATATGTCAATACCAGTATTATTTAACCGGCATTATTTCTTAATCACTGTTCTGCAAGATAATCTAAAAACCTAAAGTCTTTCGTGATGTGATGCATCTTCGATAATGGAAAGCCACCCAATAGCAATATCATCTACAGGGAGAAATGGTAGGGCAAAAGAAATTCTGAGGCGGAGCCTCACCTCTGGAACTGATTTATAGTTGAGTCCTAATTCCTGAACCTTCCTCCACAAGCACTGATTAAAATGGAACTTACACCAAGTAATGTGCGTTTCCTGGAACAGTGTTCTTCGAGATGTTATTGCTTTTTGCTCGAAACGTAATTTGCTTAATTTCGGATTCCAATCATAATATTAACCTTCACCAAACTGAAAAACTCTGATATCTCTTACTATCTCTTGCTGGTAAAAGGACGAAGATCCAAGAGACAATATTTGTTTCCTTCAAGATATGTTCCCGTTCTTGAAATTTCAATATTGTCTGTACTGAAAACCCTGCTGAGAAACGCATGGTTTCTTAGATGTTTCGATTATTGTGATAGTTTCCATTAAGCAGCCCGCGTGATCTCCTCTTATATATTCATGACCTACTAAAATCAGCCAAACAGAATGAATCACATATATTAGGCTGTTGCATCTGCATACCCAACCTCTTTATTAATGTATTCATTCTAATTTAGATTAACGGGGCTGAAACGGATGATTTCGGCGCACGTTCCACGGTGTGTATCGCAAATGTCCTACTGTTTAAGGGAAAGTTTTGAACAGTACCGCAAATATCCCAGAAAAACTGGTGTTCTGGTTTTACCGCAAATGTCCTGATACCTAGAAAACTAATGAGTTCAAGCAATGACCATCCGGATTCTCTAAGATTTAAGTACAGATAAGAGGGTATATAATGGAAAAGCATTCTACCTAAAAATATTGAAGCCATTGAAGAACCTTATACACAGCAGGGAACAGTAACATCTGCATTAATTGAAGATATATATACTTGAGAAACTCGGCACTACATGATGAATTATTTACAACAGTACCAGTGTTGTCAACGGCTTGAGCGGATCGGATCACGGCTCAGTAACCACCGAGCCGAGCCGAAAAGTGAGCCAAGGAAAGAACATCATTAGAAAATTAACAGGCATCATAAAAAAATGAATTTGTTAGCAAGTGTGAACCGGAGGTTTTAATATTTTATCCCATTTAGAACATACATAAGTATAAATTAACTAAACAAGCAACTGAAAAGTTCTTCCTCCGAAAGAACATTTTACAAGCAAATGAAGAAAGTGATGAAGTGAGAAAATTAAAAGTTCTGGAAAGAAATTCTGATTGACAAACGCAACTGGATTAGGCCAACTGGGGATACAACTTAAGGAAAAAAAAGAAAAATGAAATCTTTGAGTTTTACGTCCGACGGTTATGCTAAAGGGGGTTGGTATGATGAGTAATGAATGAAGTGGGAGAACCCCGAGGAAACCCACGCACACGGTGTTTGTCCACCACAAAGTTCACTTGAAGGTGGCTGGGATCGAACCCGGAACTCCAAGCACCAGAGGTGAACGCTCTACCACTGAGCCACCGGGGCCCTTAAGGAAAAGGAAAGAAAAGCGCACCACAGACAATAACTCTAGAGTTGTGGGGAAAGTTGTCCAAATAGACTTTTCTTTTTATTGACATTTAAAAAGAAATAAAATATATTTCCATGACGGAATAAAATTCCACTAATATAATAGACATCTAAATTAGAAATACCAAAAGACAGCTGAAAGTAAGAAGAAAACAGCAATTTCACATCAGGTTCCAAAGAGAATACACAACAGCAAGCGAGTAAGCAGACAACAGCGTTACTTCTCCTGTGGTTCTGTCCCGAGCGAGTGTCAAAGGTGACGTCATTGCACGAGTAGGACAGAAACGCGTTCAGTGATGAACTCACCAAGGCAGTTTACTCCACGGAGTCCGACACTCTATAAAGTGCCTTTTATCTATACAGGATTATGCGCGATCAACATTATAACTGTTACATTTTTCATTCTCTGTTGCAAGAAAATAATTGACATAAGAATAGGACCTGTACTTAAACGAAAAATTACATAAACGGTCTGGTAGTTTTAGATAGAACGATCCGTCAACTGGAGGTGGGGTAAGTTCTCAAACATGTAAATATACGACGTCTTATGTAGGTGCACTACGCAACCAGTTACTAGAGAACAAGCCCCGAAGTAAGACTGGTATCAAAACGAGACTACTTACAGTATTAGTCCCCTTTCAATCGACAAATAGCTATCTCAGTCTCGTCTCGATAGTTCCGAAGTAAATTGTGTGAAATTATTGCACACTAAATTCGACAGTAGATTAATAAAATATACCTCCAAAAGTTCTCCCTATTACTTCAGAATATATCCTGGATGCACCATTTTCTACTAGATAAAGTATGAATTAGCAATTCATATACAATATTCAAAAATGCATATGTCTATTTCCATTAAATATAACCATTAGATATATTTGAGATTAGTTTTCCCAGTAGAATACGTATTTGAATCGGAATGAAATAGTACGAATCCATTTCCAGCAGGAACAACTGAATAAACTTGCCGCTAACGAAGAATAAAGCCTTGGGCTTTCTTGGTATCTGGAGTGTCATTATTCACTTCAGCGACCCCAAAACTATTGAATAGACACTCATATCTTTCAATTACGAATTTTTAGGACGTCGAAAGCTTTGGATTTAACGTTAATATCGTTCATTTTCGATTATTTTTATATGTTCCTGTGTCTCCCATAATAGAACTAGAGGTGATACGGGTTTCGATTCCCGTCAGGAGTCGTGTGGTTCGGGTTCGACGTTAAGTCGTAGATGCACGTCTTGTATAGAGTAGTAGCTGAAAGACACGCTGAACTCTATATCACCTCACCTCGTGAGATATTCTATGTTTGCATAATTTCTAAACCACTTTTCTTTCTTTCAATCCCCTCCTTCCTCTTAGGACACGCATAGGTTCAAACCGAAACATTCTTCACGGTTGGAGGACGCAAGGCTACTGTACCATACTGTACAACCCTTATGGGACTAGGTAGTGAATTACGCAGTTTGAATAGCACGCACGAATAAACCACGCCTACATTTATTATATATAATTAATAAAATCTCATATTAGGACTTACTCTGCACGTCAAACTTTTAACATATGCGACTTTTTAAATTCTGATCTTCTTCTTCTGCTTTATTATTATTATTATTATTATTATTATTATTATTATTATTATTATTATTATTATTATTGCAATAGCTATATGAAGCAATTATCTCGGCAAACTTGGTTAATACACATCATTCAGCAACCAGTAGTTGTAGAAATCAGGCTTTTCCAACCGAAGTTGTTAGCTCAATTGGTAGAGCGCTGAGCCATGGATTCAAGGGTTGCGAGTTCGAATCTAGTCTAAGTCAAAAGATTTTTTTCCTTATATAATTCTTGAAATGGAAATGTTTCTCTCTTCACCTTTATCTCGTAAATCTGAATAGGGATCTTTGGATGTGAAAGAAAAAGTATACTAGAATATAAGAAAAGAGAGGTAAATTACATAATACCCTTTGCAATTTTTAACTATATTTTCACCTATCTAGGACGTTTCTAAAAAGTTCAGACTTCTAGACCTCCTTTTCGCTCTCTTATGTGACCTTTAACTAATTTCTACAGTTACTTAGTGAATCACATATACATATATTACAGATGTCGTATCTCTTTCTCTTCTCTCTACATCATGTCTGGAGATGAATGTTTTGACAATAGGTTACAAACACGATTTTAAAAAATAATACGATCTGCGATATCAGTGATACATATTGTGGTGTTTAACTTAACATATAAAACAATAAATAGAAAAACTGAGAATACGAATCTTTTCGTGCACTGATGCTTCAATAACAGTGAACTGATGCTTCAAATCTGTGTCTTTACTCCCTTCACCTATGTTAATTCCCTAGTCAAAATAAAAACTCTTCAAAATTAATCACAAATTCTTATACAACCATCCCTTCCTTGGAGTACTGCGCGGTCACATACCCGTCACTGCGATGTAAAGGCACTTATGGCGACGAGGATACAATATACCGCGGTCCGGAGAACGGATTTTTTTCAGTGTAATTTTCTTAAAGATATAACTATTTTTAGTTTTCTGCGCGATTTATTTTATTTTGTTTGTTCGTTTATGTGTTTAAAAGAGAGCATTCTTTTTAATATATATTCAAGGCTCCTCTTTACTCAACTTAGGCTTTCGGTTATCTGAATACTTCTCTGAAATGCGTGACTCGTTCTTAACCAAATTTAACAAGTTGATTCAAGAGTGCGTGTTAAGTGTTGCAAGATGTTGTATGTACCGATCGCACACATCATTGGGGAATAATTACCGAAAAATGGGATGATCACAGATTTAACTTTTGAAAAGCTTTTGGTGCGCGAATTCTCATTGTAAACAATGGAAAATAGAATTTTCAACATTAGCAATAAGGTGAAGCAATTTTCGTTTCGTTCTGCGAACACAGTTTTTTCAAAACCATTATTCTTTTCGCTAATATACCAAATTCAACTATTTGCATGTCGTGTTGATTCATGAAAACAATTAACGCACTAAAAAAAATCTATGTAAATCGAAAGGTCGATGCTCATCAAGTTACTTATTAGTATAATTTTCTTTATTTTGTTTATTTTTTTAAAAAAAGAAAGCAGTTTTATTTTTTAAAAATGTGCTTTGAAAAAATCTTGAAAATCTGGAATTTAGATCTAACTTATGAACGTTAGCCCCCCTGTATACTCGATAACCTTGCTTTACTAAAGAATGAAGCTGGTTGCATACGAAAAAGGCTGGTATCGATCTGAGGTACTAATTAATAAAAAAAAAAGTATATATAAGAGACATACAGAAGTAACAGTGGAATCTTATATTGTCACCTGCTTTACAATAAGTAACTTGGTTCATATACTAGTGAAAGTCAATTGCAATCATTCTGTTTTACGTCCCACGTTTATACCCTGTAGGTTAAAGGGAACGGTAGTGATGAAAATGAATGAAATGATGGACTAAAGAAAGTGGAAGGAAACAAGAGAATCCCGAGAAAACCCACGTACATGATACCTGTGCACTACAAAGCCCACTTGGCGTTAGCTGGGATCGAACCAGGGACTCTACTCACCATAGATGAACGCTCTACCACTGAACTGCCGCGACCCAACCACACACTACTTGATGATCTAACATCACTTGCATACGACCCATAGAATCATAAAGTCTCCAGTTGTTATGATAGTAATTCGTTGTTTGACAGTTGTTTAAACAGGTGTTTCAAGTAACAAGCAAAATAGACAAAAATGGGATTTCTGGCTTTCAGTTCTTTATATATACAGGGTGTTTAATAAGTAATGGTCATAAATTAAACCGTAGATAGTACACGCCAAAACTAACAAAAAAGTCTTAGTAAACATGTGTCCGCAAACGCTTCGTAACGGAGATAGGGGCTGTTGAAAGTGTGGGAAAATGAAATTTAGAGAATGAATATCTCAAAAAGTATGAATCGGACAGAGGGCGGTCCAATGAATAACTATCGAAGTCAGACCTGCGCTATACAGAAATGCATGGTTGATAACTATGCAATGCGTGCGCAAGGGATTCCCCAAAGAAACGGAGGGATTTCCGGAACGTGTGCTATAGGCAGTGGACGTAAACCCAGGAACGAGTACAAGACGTGTGGAACTTGCCGAAGGCGTATCCAATGCTTTCGTATGGCACATTTTCCATGAACAGCAGTTGTACCCATACCATCTGCAACGTGTCCAACCTCTGACCCCCATAGACTTTCCGGTGAGAATGCAGTTTTGTCAGTGGCTCCGAAGACAAATTACTGGCAATCATCATTTCACTGATGACGTCCTATTTACTGATGAAGCACAATTCACCCAGGATGGCATTGTAAATTTTCACAAATCTCATATCTGGGCCACTGAGAATCCACTTGCAATAGTGAAGTTAGGACATCAACGTAGGTTTTCCCTAAACGTGTGGGTAGCACTTAGGTGATCAGCTCGTAGTGCCATTCTTTCTTCCTAATGCATTAACTGGGATCCCATATTTGAGATTTCTCCAACACGATTTTCCGCTTCTACTCGAAGATATACCTCTCGATAGGCGTTAGCGACTGTGGTTTATGCATGATGGAGCGTCAGCATATTTCTTTAACGTGTCAGAGAACATTTACATGCCCGATTCGGACGAAAGTGGATAGGACGTGGGGGTCCTATTGCTTGGCCACCGCGCTTCCCGGACTTAAATCCTTTAGATTTCTTTCTCTGAGGCCATGTGAAATCGCAAGTTTATTTTACCCATGTTGCAACATTAGAAGACGTTCGAGAAAGGGTTGAACAATGTTGCGGACATATTCAACAGGATGCCAACATGTTATCACGAGTACGTGGATCTTTGCGAAGACAGGTACGAGCATGCATTCGCATGAATGGACGACACTTCCAACATTTACTTTAATGATTAAATAGGTTAATTTCTTATGCAACTCTTTTGAAGTTACACATCTGGGTATTTACTGTTTACCTTATGATTAATACACTACACATTACCAACATGACGATTTCTGTTTGTTGATATGGACAAACACGACATGTCCATCATTTTTCGCTTGTTGTAATACACTTACGCGTTCAACATGTGGAATGTTTCATATTCCCCTCCCACATACACGAATGTTGTAATGCTTTTCCCATTGCAACCAAGTTTCCGGATAATCGTTAATTGCTTAGCACATAATGCTTCATCATTGCCTTGCATACCGTTTGATTTACCTAAATGCTGCTACACTTGTACGTATGCATTAGTTGTCGGAATTCTCTCTGGAGCCATTTACAACGTACATCACCACACTTCGATTGCCTCCCTCATTTCCTGCTGGTTATGCAACAACACACGGCACGTAAACATTGTCCGCCATTTTGTATCTTTTCGAACTTTCGATCTGGTACCACGACTTATGAATTACTGGTGGATAGACTCGCTCTCGATGTTCATCTCGAGCCCCATTTCTTTGGACAATTTTCCAGGAATCCCTCCTTTTCTTTGGGGAATCCCTTGCGCGCGCATTGGAGAGTTATCAACCATGCATTTCTGCATAGCGCAGGTCTGACTTCGATAGTCATTCATTGGACCGCCCTCTGTCCGATTCATACTTTTTGAGATATTCGTCTCTAAATTTCATTTTCCCACACTTTTGACGCCCCTATCTCCGTTACGAAGCGTTTGTGGACACATGTTTACTAAGACTTTTTTGTTAGTTTTTTCGTGTACTATCTACGGTTTAATTTATGACCATTACTTATTAAACACCCTGTATATATATATATATATATATATATATATATATATATATATATATATAGTGGCCTATTTTAATCTTTCCACGGAAATATCTCAAAAACGGTTGAACATAAATAAACTAAACAAAAACTCAAATAGGAAATACCATGGAACAAATCGAATGGTGATGTTGCGGTGACTCCCAGGGGCGCTCTTCAGGGGGGCCGGAGGCCCAACTTTAAAATTTTAAATAGAAACATGGAGCGAGTGACACCTCATTCGATAGATCTTTAAAAACTAAAAAGCGATGTGGCAAAAGATTTTTCATATCAATCACCGTATTCAAAATGACCCCCAAGATATGTTACCTGTATCAGATAAACGTCCAGTACCGCCAATATGAAAACGGTTGAACATAAATGAACCAAAGAAAACCTCAAATAGGAAAGCCGTGGGGCAAATCGAATAATGTTGTAGTGGGTTCCCCCAGAGCCGCCTATCATGGGGGCCCAGGAGCAACTTAGAAATTTTAAACGAAAATATGGGTCAAGTGATACCTCGTTCGATATATCTTTATACACTAAACAGCGTTGTGGTAAAAGATTGTTCATATGGGTCACCGTTTTCAAAATGGCCGCCAAGACATGCTGTCTGTATCAGATAAAACGTCCAGTACCACTAATATGAAACCGATTGAAAATAATAACGGATGAACAGAATAAAACTCCTATAGGAAATCACAGAGAGTATTTATCATTTCACGGCTCGAAAATGATAGAACAGAAGAGAAGAGAAGATGAAGAAGATTTCCGTGGAAAGATTAAAATGGGGCACCCTGTATATATATATATATATATATATATATATATATATATATATATATATATATATATATATATAAAGGGATACAGCGAAGGAAATTCATGAAAGGATTTGATCTATGTTGGATGATTCATATCCTTCTTAAGAAACTGTTCGACTTTATGTAAGGGAATTTGAACGTGATAGAACAAGCAATGAAGATGCACCGCCTCCTGGAGCACTGAAACCTGCTGTGACACACGAAGTCATGGATAAAGCCCATGGCTTGATTTTAACCGACAGACGAGTAAAAGTGAGCAAGTTAGCAGAGGCCACAACCACCTCAACTGAACGAATTAACTCCATTTTGGGTAATGAACTGCACACAGGAAAAATGTGTTTACTCATTCCAGAGGATAGAGAAAGCCATGTTGCTGAATAAAATAGAACGAACTTAAAATTCTTTTGCATCCTACTTATTCACCAGATCTAACTCCTCGAACTATGCTCTATTCCCGAAACTTACAGGACGAAAGTTTGGGTCAGATGAATAGGAATTAAATGTGTAGTTTGAAAGTCTCAAAAAAAAAGAAAGAAAGAAAGAAAGAAAAGAAAAGAAAAGAAAAGAAAAGAAAAGAAAAGAAAAGAAAAGAAAAAGGAAAAAAGAAACTTATTTTCGCTAAGAAATCGTTCGTTTCTGGAGAGACGTTGGAGCAAGTAACCTGAACCTCGAGGAAATTATGTCGAAAGATAAAGTGCGTTAAAAAGCTCAAATTATTTGATACTAAACCTAGTTACTTATCAAACCACCCTCGTATTTCACCGTGGAAAAAGTCGTCAAGGCATGACGTCGGTCAAGGAGCTACAGAAAGGTTACAAGATTAGGAGACACGCTGAATAATTGTAAATTAAAGAAAAGCATCTAAAAATATATAATTGTTAATTTTTTTCGTCTGTTGTAGTTACACAGTTAATTTTAATTTCTTTGCATTTCTATTTCTCTCTTCTCTTCCAGTCAGAAGGCATGGTGGCTTACTGGTAGAGTGCTTACCTCTGGTGCGTGGGGTCCGTAATTCGATTCCTGGTCAAGTAAGTTTGTGGTTGACAACATCGTGTGCGTGGGTTTTCTCGGGAAAACTCCCGCTTCCTTCCTCTTTCTCATTCCATAAATTCTTCCAGCATCATTCAATTGGTTTAATCATCTCCATTATATAAAGAAGGTATCATCGTTGGATGTTAAATTGAAATATTTTATTTCTTTTTTTCTCTTCCAGTCGTTGCTAAGTGTAATGATAAACCAGTTCATGGTTGAATACATGATTTAATTGCAATTTACTGGTTGGTATAAATAGCAATTTCTTCAGTTCTACAGTACCTCTGCAATCATTATATATGTATGAGGATAAACGTAAGGGGCACAGTGGCTCAGTAGTAGTGTGCTTACGTCAAATGCATGGGAATCCTGGTTCGATCCCCGACCAACTAACTTTGTGGTGGACAACCTCGTGCCCGTACGTTTTCTCGGGGCACTCCCATTTTCTGCCACATTTTCATTTCACCGATTTTTCCATCATCATTCACTTGCCTTAATAATCTGTATCTTGCGTAAGAATATATGCCTTATCTTTAAGTTTTAGTCCCATAGTTATGCCAGCTAAGCTAAAGGAGACGGTGATGATGAGTAATGAATGAAATGGTGGAATGAAGAAAGTGGGAGGAAACGGGAGAACCCCGAGGAAACCCACACATACGGTGTTTGTCCACCACAAAGTTTACTTGGCGTGGGCTGGGATCGAACCCCGGACCCCAAGCACCAGAGGTGAACGCTCTACCACTGAGCCACCGCGGCCCCCCGTTAAACTGAAAGATGTCATTTCATTTACGAGTGTAAAAAATTTTAATAGAAATAAATTTTCCGTCGCTTTTGTATAATTCACGATAAAATATCTTTAGTATTTGTGTTAGAATATTAAAATTCTAAGTATGCCTGAACATAATTGAGGCGCTTATTTTGAAAAGAGAACATTTATGTCTCCAGTTGTTTGCTAAGTGGATCTTAAATGATTTCTGAACCTATGGAATGAACTCTGTCGGATTAAGTAATAGTGGTTATGCAAACCGGAAGTTTTATGGTAGAAATCACAAATGTAAATTTAATCGTGTCTATAAAAATGGAGCATATCGTCGCTGCGCCTCGAAGAACCGCTATGTGTTAAAACCACAACTTTTCAGGAGAAGCAAAAAAACATTCCACTCTTAAAATTTTGCCAAATACCTAAGTATACACGGAAACACTTGAAAATATAATAAAATTTGTTCTGCGTATATTATGCACTGGACATTGTTGTAGCTTGCTTCAACAATATTATATTACTATTTTTGTGTTTACGTAGCACATGTCGGTTTATCTTTTGCGCCTTTATAAGCACATAGAGAGAATCAATACGTACGTGATTAGAACCTGAAGTCTATCTATTATTTTTTTCATTCAATATTCACTTATCACATTATGAGGGGCCGCTGCCTGGCAGCTTGGAGGTTTATTTGCACAGCATAATTCATTTTCGACCAAATCACATAGCAGTTCTTCGAGGGTTAGCGACGGTATCCACCTCATTCATTCACTTCTACAATAATAGTAGCAATCGTGAAATATTAATTTCAAAGACTGAGAAACCGTTAAAGGTTAATTTCATAGAAATAAAAATTGAAGACGAAAATGTTATATTTTGAAAATAAGGTAGTTAATTACAAATACAAGTTTCCTGAGACGAGACCTAACAGAAGTTAGTTAAATGGTGACAGGCCCGTATCCACGGGGGGGGGAAGGGGAGCCGGGCCTCCCTAAACTTTGGCTGGCCCCCATAAAATTTCACGGTAGGCTTGCAAATGAACTATAATATGGTTATGAAGTATAATATGATTGAGTCGCCTCCCCCCCTAAATGTTTGGACTGGCTACGGGCCTGAATGATTGTATAACTTGAAACGCAGAACGTACAGCCAACTGTGAAAAATCAAATTAACGTCATCCGCTCCTAATTTTAAAAAAGATCAAAAATAATTGTACATCCCCTATTTTAAATCTTGAAATACCTAATTCAGCCTGACAGAAATACCAGTCATTCGGAAGAATGCCGGTACCAGTCAGTTGACAACTCTAGTATGTACTGTCCAGTGGCGTATTTAGGATTTTGTTTCGAGGGGGGTTTTGCTAACTTTCGGCGGGGGGCTTTGCCTGCAAGATATTTCATATACTTTACTATAGTAAGTAAGATTTGGCGAGGATTAAGCCCGGAAGCCCCCCCCACTAAATACGCCACTGGTACTGGCTCTCTGGATAACCGGTCAAATGCCCAGTGTGCTCCTCTCTTTATGTCTCCCCCCGCCAAAAATTTATTTCGTAACAAGACATCGGATATTTATGCAATTGTATATTTTGTTCGTTTGTATCTCTGTTAAACTTGGTAGGGGTTTCTAACACCAATAATGCAGCTCCAACTTCAAGTTTTTATAGTGCATATAGATAAATGTATATTTCAATTATTATGAGCATATTCAGTATAATCTATAAATTTTTATTTCAGATGCATGCTTATAGCTTGAAATAAATCATTAAGTTTTAGTTTACATTTTCAATGCATTTAAATGTCTATGCAACAGGATGAGTTTTTGCATAGGAGGATGGGAGAATGCCTAGTTAATGAAGGACCAATAACATTGTTTGCCCAAATCAAGAGAACATAGGCGCTTACAATTGCCAAGACGTTAAGTGAGCGAAATCTGATGATGATAAGAACTCATTCTAATATCGTGTCGAGATCAATTCAAAAACAAGAGACGCGAGGAATGCTGTTTAGTAAATGCTTAAGTTGAACATGATGAAGTTCAACATGAGTTCCAGTCAGTTCCTGGTAAAGTCGGGCGCTCAGTGGGAAAGAAATTGACGGATTTTCTTTCTAGAAAAACTCCGATTACATAAGAATTGAAGCAATGGAAAGATATCTTCAAGGGTTAGTTTCCAACCTGGCAGGAAACATAGATACTGAACTTGCTCCTCTATATAAATATTGTCCAGTAACACTACCTATTTGATGTTAAAACAGGTCATTTTCTGGCTACAAATGTAATCAAACTGACACCAAAAATGCAGAGAAGCATCTTGTGATATACTGTAAGGTTAATTACGGGAAGGAGTAAGTCCTTAAAAAGGAAAACTTTTTTTCTACAGTGGATACGTTGAGTTGAGTTGATTTTGAGTTTAACGTCCCTTTCAGCAGCAAGGCTATATGAGACGTGACCTACTGATTAACGTGGAATCCGAACCACATGAGCTCCCGCCGGGAATCGTACCCGGGTCTCCCACGCCAAAGGCGCGTACGCTAACCGCTTAGCCACCAAGGAGCTCTACAGTGGAAAAGTGAGACTTATTATTTTGTGTAAAGTAAATGCATTCTAAAATACAATTGTGGAGAAAAATTAGAAATGAAATGAAATGAAATCTTTGAGTTTTACGTCCCAGGCTTATACCGGTTAGGGCAAAGGAGACGGATTACGACAAATGAATGAAATGGTGGAATGAATAAAGTGGGAGGAAACAGGAGAACCTCGAGAAAAACACGGTGTTTGTCCACCACAAAGTCCACACGGCACGAGCTGGGACCCCAAGCACCGGAGGTGAACGCTCTACCACTGAGCCACCGCGCCCCCCAGGATAAAAATTGGAGTTCGTGTTCTCATATGACTGTGTTCATTTTAATCTCACAATTTGTGTGTGTTTTAAAAAGTTAGAAGTATATTAACTATAAATACCATAAAAATAATTTTTGAAAGGAAATCTCTAAAAGGTAAAATACACTTTCGATGTCACATTTCACTTATAGAACTTTGTCAAAACTTTAGTGTATATTAACTGCATATTTTAACACATTTAACAGCATAGTTGCATGCTTATTTCATGAATTTTAAGTGCATAAAAATCCTATGTCTATTAATACCTAAAAAAATAAAAAAAAAATCTGAAAGATTAACAATCTTTTCTAGATCAATATGTAAAGTATTGTGATTAGCGCATATTGTGAATCTTTATTGGTAATAATTTTTCAAGACGCTTGTACGTAAAGTTGGCTAGTGGTTTGATGCCCTCCAAATATCTGTACCACCGTCTCTTCCATGGTACCAGATCACTGAAGAAAACTACCTAGATATAGTGTCACAACTACGTCAAAAAAAATATTTTTCAACATTTTCCTGCTTTTTAATTTGAGAATATTGTAACCCTGCCCTTAACCTTTCAACTACTGTATTGAAGTCATCTTGAATGAAGAAATTTGGAATCATCTCGTGTTTTTAGACTGATAGTTAACTTGCAACATAAAGAAAGAGGTTTTTTTAGTTTAACGTTCCACGCTTATCTACCGAGGCTAAGGGAGACGGTGATGATGAGATTGGTGATAATGATGGAATAAAGAAAGTTGGAAGAAACTGGAGAACCTCAAGAAAACCCGCGTACACGGTGTTTGTCTACCATAAAGTCTACTTGGTAGGATAGAACAAGGGACCCAACACGCCAAAGGGCAAAGCTTTACCACAGAGGAACCGTGGCCACGAAAAGAAAAAGAAAAGAGGGAAGAAATAATACAATACACTCAAATCTTAGCGTTTTTTGAAAAAAGCAATAGTACCATCCAATGGCGGATCTTGAGGGAAGTGACGTCAACAAAAATTAAAAAATTAATCCTATAAACTAAGGGAAGAAAGCTCACATAATACATTCGTTCTTGTATATAGCTTATTGGCGTCACTTAGACAATCTTCTCTCCCCTTGATTTCCAATACCAATTAATAATGTAAAAATCTATTCATATCGGAGGAGGACGATCCCCCAAGCAGGATCTGAAAAGTACTACTGATACAGCCTTCTGAAGCTGTATAAAGATTTCTTCTTATAGCTTGTACAGATAAAATTTAAATTTTCACTATGTGACTTCCCTCAAAAGCCGCCACTGGTCACTTCCCTCGTGCTATGGTTTTCCAGTCACTAAGTGAAAGCACACATAGGTATGTATACAAGCCATAGCAACAAGCACTTCGTACGTACGAGCACAGTTTCTGTATACCAGACGAAAAATCTAATTGGCAAATGCAACAATCTTCTCGGTTTCCAACCAAAAGAATCGGATCGTTTTCCCGAAACGTTATTCATTGTTTTTTTTCTTCTACTCGTATTGTCGCGTTAATTCCACGTGGAACAATATCATCCTGTATTCTTTACCCCCTCCCGCTCCTCAAAAACAAAACAAAAGTGAAAATCGTTCTGTTTGATATCTGCACACTCGACTGATGCCTTATCTTTCCCCCACGTGGTACAAGACCAACGAGTACGGAGAGTTAGCATAATCAGGCGCCTAGGCCCCTCCCTTTGTTGTGTGACGTCATCAAGAATGGGGCGCGCGCGAGATCCGAGATGTAGAAACGCATGCGTAGAGCCAGCATCCCGAGTAACACAGAATATAGCAATGATTCAATTAGGTTTCTTCGGTCGGTACAAAGGGGGGAAGAATACGGAGAGTACAGGGGGTAAATTATATGTGTTTGTGTGTGCGTGTGAGTGGATCAGGCGGGGGGAAGGGGGCGGAGGATGGTAGGCATTCACAGAAGCTCGTGTGGTGTGGTTATCGGTTGTAAGCGAAGACTCGTGAGTAACTTGTGTCAGTTTTCAGAGCCGGTCACTGCAGTACGGTGAAGTCTCATCACGCATAGAAACACACACATATAAAGACTGTTGTTATACGTACTTAAACGCGTGTACGCATTGACATATTTATTACTTTTATTATCGGATTGCAGTTTTTTTTTTATGTTATAGAGATACAAGTGAATCCAAAACAAGTTGGAACTTTGACTTTATTGGAACGTGTTTGTTTTTTCTCTAAAGTTTTGTTTCTTAACGTTTCGGAAACACGTCGGAAAACATCTTCTCGTATTGGAACAATAGCAAGGTAAGATATTAATGTTGTTTCTCTGATTAAACATTTTCTTTTTTCACTTGACACGTGAGTATTAATGTTATAAGTAAACTGATGTTCATAATTTAAATAATTGCAAAGTCGATCCTTAATAGAACATTTTTTTATATCATAGATCATAAGATCCATTATATCTCAGGCAAAAATATTCTTGTACGCCTTATATCTGGAGAACTACACATAGTGTACCCAAGCCCAAACTATCACTTAATTCAGTATGATGTGCTTATTCCATAAAGAATACAAAAACTCGATGTCGGAGCCCTTCAAAAATTTTGTGGCCCGCGATCCAAGATCCAATATATATATATATATATTTCAATCAATCAAAAATTTTCTTGTAAACTTTATATCTGGAGAACTACATATAATGTAGCCAAACCCAAACTATAACTTAACTCAGTATGATGTGCTTATTTTATAAAGAATACGAAAACCCGATTTAGGGGCCGTTCAAAAATTTTGTGATCCCTGATCCAAAAACTAATAATTGGCCAAGATCGCAATCTTTTGATCCATTTTTTTGTCATTCATAAAATTCTTTGCCAAGATCGCATTTTTTTGATCTGCTTTCTGGATCATTCCTAAAATTATTGTTTAAACTGAAATCAGGATTTAAAAAAAAAGTCAATGTGACACAAAAGTCAAAATTTCTCTAATCAATAGGAAATTTGTAAATATTTCATCAAACACTTTATATAAAATGTATTAATGAGAATTTAGTGGATAGGTGTCCGCTAGGCAATAATATATATTTTCAAGGGTAAGATTGTTGATGAAACCAGTACCTCATTAAAGACGCTTTTCACACTTGTTTCCACGTTTAACTTAATAAATAAATAAATAAATAAATAAATAAATAAATAAATAAATAAGAAATAAAAGAATATTATAATTTTTCTGCATAATGTTCTAGTAACAACCAACTGCGACCAACTAGACAAACTAGCCAATGATAACTAGACAAATGCAAAATGCTATTCAAACACCTAAATATTCTTCCAATTCCTTCATTGTACATTATATATACGAAACATTACTTTTGGTCCACAAGAAACAAAATCTGTACAAAAAGAACTCAGATAAATATGGATATAATACAAGAACGAAGTCACATCTCCAAGATCCTCTTCATGATACAACTTTGTTTTAGAAAACAATCACATACAAAGGTGTACAACTCTTTAACTCAGTGCCTAATCAAATTAAGTCTCTTACCAAACATGAAAGTTTCAAATAGCCAGTACTTATTCTGTTGCTAAATCACTGCTTTTACAGTGTGCAGAAGTATTTGCAAATTGATTCATGTTCTGCTAAGTCGCAAGTGCAATTTTTGTGCATATTATATTTTGCTATTGCTGTATGGATGAGTGATGTGTCCTCTTCATAGTAATTCTAAGGAAACCTCAATATTTTATCATGTTTTTCTCTCATCTATAAAATATTGTAAAAGTAGCCATGTTTTTAGTATAATATATAACCACAACATTGACATGTTCTATACCATAAAAATATGGCAATCAGCCAATGTAAATGGTCATTCAACGTAATAAAATTCAATTCAATTCAATTTTTAACTAACATTAATTCTTGCTCAGTTCTCAATTTATGCCTGTGACTTTTTCATTTACTTTCAAGGCATATTCTTTGACAATGGAAAACGTATCGACAATACACATTATTTTACTAGGTATTTGTGAGCAATAAATAATTACGCTGGAAAATTTTGAATAATTGAATACTAATAACCATAATAATACCCTGGACTGATAAAGACCCTTGAATGAAGTGACTTAATTGGATTTTCTTCACAATTTGATTTGAATAATAATGTGTTTATTGTTTTACTTCAAAATTTTAGTTGCAAAAATTGTTATAATTATACTGATATCACTATTAAGAATTTTAACAAAGTTGCTAAAATTATTATTTTCTTTTAAATTACAGATCAATTTATTTTCAAACGTTGTTAATTGCATCTTTGAATTTGATTAATTTGTCTTCGAATCTTACCATTTTTATCTTTGAATCTTACCATTTTTATATTTGAATCTTTTCAATTTAAATTCGAATTTTATATAAATTATTTCCGAATTTTATAAATTTATTGTCCATATAATCTTCGGAATATTTCGATGAATTTTACTTTTGTTATACAATGCATTTCGCTTTTATAGGACATGTTTTGTAACTAACTAGAGCTGGTCCTATAGATTGGTTACCCCATGTATTGTGTATGTCTTTATGTGTACTAGAAAAACGAAAATAATTTTTAAAAAATATAGAAATTTAATCGAAAAATCAGTCTTAAGATACGAATTTATACATAACATCTTTTGCATAGTTCTACTACTGAATTTATAACTTTTTTCTTCAAGAAAATCTCGATATTCCTAATGTACTATGAACATATTACAACTTTCAACAAATTCCAAAGAGATCAATTAAAATTATTTAATTGTCATTCGAAGAATTTTTTACACAACTGGATATTTTATATAGACTGTAAACATAAATATTCCACTTGAAAAATTTTCTTTTTCATTAATAAAGTTGTCTAATTACTTTTGTGTAAAATTACGTTGAACTCCTAGCAGAAATATTGTTGACAAACTATCATTTTGAAATTACAAAAATTGTTGCACGAAGAATACAATTAACTTTAAAACAAATAATGATTGGTAGATGTTTTTCTTGACCATTATTTTTCAAATAAATTATTATTATTCTGATACTTGATGCCATTCTTTGTGTTACATTTATTGTAAACTTGCTGAAATGCCCATTCTTCGCATGGGTCAGATAAAATATCTATGTAAACAAACTGAACAACGAAAGGAAAAAATATCGATCATTTTCTGCTACTTTTATATATCCCGGTAAACACCATCTGAGATATCCTGGTTCGAATTTTGAAAAATAAATGCCTCTGGTTACCAGACGATGAAGGTTGTATTTGGAAATCAACGTCTGTGGGAGTTTCATCATTGATCACAGCGACCGCGAGAACTATGAATTTGACACTAATATCGATCATTTTCTACTACTTTTACATGTCCCGATAAACGCCCCCCTGAGACCCCCTTGGTTCGGATTTTTTAAAAAATCGCTTCGTCCTGGTCTGGAGCCTAAATCAAGGTACCCGTGACCAAAATTTGGTAACTTTCGGTCCAATCGTCTGGTCCCCAGGTCGCACACGGATACAACAACAAACTCTTTATTTTATTTATATTAGATTAAAATGATGGATGGCAGGAATTTTGTCAGTGATTCTTATTAATTTTATGGAAAATTTTAAATTTTAATATACGGTATCTTGGAATAAACTAAATTTATTAATAAAAGAGTAAACAGGCAAACAAGATAAAGTATCACGTCATACTTAAGCACAAATCATTCAGTCACATTTTGAATTTTAACTACTTGACATAAAATATCTGCTGATGATTCTAAGAGATGAATGTTAGTTTAGAGAGGAAAAAATCCGCTGAACCTAATCAAAATATTTTTGTTGTATTACATAAGAAAGGAATATGGTTGTGCTTTTGTGTTTTTTTTTAACCCTTTCATTGGCAAGCATTGATAGCATTACCATTAAAATATTTAGTTTGTTTTTATGATTGAACCATGTCTTCCTGATCATAATTTCGTAATTTTTAAAGTATTTTTGTACTTTGGTTAATAAATACAGGGTGTTTATTTCAAAGCAACGCTACCACAAAGTAGGTCTTATGTGTAGCTACTAAGGAGCATTGCCCTATTATGGTCAAATATCATAAGAATACTCTCAGTAATTACCAACACTTTCGTTGAAATATTTTCCTACAGAGCAAGAAAAAACAAAAAAAAAAAAGATAAATAAAAATAAAATAAAAATAAAAATAAAAAATAAAATAAAAAATAAAATGAAATTTCGCGGAACGTAGCAGATTCTACAATACTACATTTGACTGTCCCCTGTTGACGAAGATTAGAATTATCTAAAGTAGCGACCACCAAATCATGTATATGAATATTGTATGAAAGCAATAATGCCAATTAAATGATTATTGAAGTTACAATTCGTGCGGCTAACGCAATAGAATACGATGTTGCTTGAGAGCAACACTGCTCAATAAAGGATTAATGAGGATCTGTCCTAAAATATATATTCCTCTTTTTTTTTTCAAATTCCTAGGTATTATTTGATATCACCATTAGGTATTTAATAAAATTACTTTACTTAATTTCAAGTAACTTTTTATTTATCAACTTATTTTCAAATACATTTTTCCAAACTGGACGAGATTTTTCTTCTATAACACGCAATAAGACGGAAGTAGAGACATCCTAGGAGGCTGACAACCACTTTGACTATGTTCATGAAGAATGTTTTGAATCCAGTTTGGATAAATATAAATTCTTCGAAGTCATGGCTAATACCGGTAAATTTGGGAGTGGTAGCAACATTATCTACAGATTTTACTTTGTTGCTCAAAATCGTTAAAGACCCGAAAGATATTGTTGTCAAGCTGTCCGATGTTTATTTTGGAACAAATATGCTATAACTAATGTTTAAGAAAATATGTCATACTTTTTATCATGTAACTTTAGTTTTGGTTAATGGTTGTCAAAATAAATTTATAGTTTTTATACTATGATGAAAAAAAAACTTTTTTCCAAATATTTCGTATATTTTCTAATCATCATTTTCCCTCTTTCCTAAACATATATATATATATTTTAAAAAATAAAGATTCTAGATACAGAAGAATTCTGTAATATTGTTAGAGGAATGAAACAGTTCTGAAAAAATGATACCAGTGGCGAATATTGAGGGAAGTCGCATCGGTAAAAAATATATGTTATCGCTACAACTATGGACGAAGAACTTACCTAATCAATTTATGTAATGTACACAATAATTAGTACGTTAGATAACTTTTTCTACTTAGTTTGAAGGGATAAAATTTTGTTTTTATAACGATGCGACCTCTCTCTAGAGCCGCCATTGGATGAAACATATATTTAATTGGAAGATCTTGATTGAACTGAAAAAAATAGGCGTTCTTCTGAATAAATCCTCATATGCGTAGTTCTCAATAAAATTGACGTGAACGAATTATTTCATTAACCCTTGAAGGGCCAAGCTATTTAGCACCCGTGGAGTGCCAAGCGGGGTACAAATTGGACCACAACGTATTTTTGTAGTGGCACGTGTTTGGTCGTGAGGATTTATAAAAGTCATCGTTTTCATCACTTTGGTAGTCAATTTTTTCTTAAAAAATTCTTTTCGTCCTCACCACACGAAGAATCATATGGAAGAAGCCCCGCTTTCGTGTATTTCTTGTTCGGTCAGGGTTGCACAGTTCATTCTGGAGCTTCAGCTAGCTGTTGCACAATGATACTTAATGTCATGTGACAAGTTCAATGTTTACTAATGTAATTTTACATCATTATTCTCAGAATGTATTATGTTACGAAGCAGTAGTGCCAGTTCAAATGTAAAGGAATGAGCCTTGTGATAATTTAAATTATTTCCACGGAGGGCCGAGTGGGGTACATTTTGGATTTCAATAAAGAATTGGCACTTTTTAAAAAGAAAAATAACACTTTCTATGCAAAAATTATTTCCTTACTATATTTTTCATTTATTTAAAGTCAGTTATAAGAAAAGTAGAAAATTAACAGTCATTGCTTACAAAGCTATTACAGAAAAATATAAGTGGGATACAATTTGTATTCTGCTTGGCCCTTCCGAGAATTAACATGCAAATTAATTGTATATAAGAACCGTGTTATATCTTATAGCGGTAAAACTAATAACCATTCGTTATTAAATTTCGGTAAAGAATAACGTAAAACTATATATATGGTTGACAATAAAACACCTACCAATTATAATGATTGTAAGGAAGGAAGTTGTCCCTCACTCGATATAAATGTTATTAGATGTATCTATTCATACTTTTTTCGAAAAAAAAAAAGATGCATGATGATTACTGCATGATGATTACTGCATGATTTTTCTTTTACCGAAAAAAAAGATAATCAGTATTGGAAATCCTCATATGGGAACTTGAAAAAGGAATTGAATGTTGAATTTTAGATTTTTCACTTAATTCCGACGAGAAATAAGTGCCATATATGACACACTTACAACTCATAAAGAACATGCCAAATGATACCAAAATCTCTTATTCACACACGTCAATATCTCACACAGCAGACAAAACAGTCATTTGATGCCTTTGATAAATCACAAAAAAAGCTAAAGTGAAAAAAGGGTATGTGCCATATATGGCACGGCATGCGGTAAGGGGTTAAATTATCTATTCAGGTTTTTATTAAAATATAGAACTTGTGAAACTGAATAATCATCACCGGCAAGATCTGACGCAAACTGCGTCATTACAATTGTATAGGCTTCAAAACTACTGAAAAACTAAAAAACAATGTATTAAAAAATTGAGAAATATATATATGGAGAACACGTTTCAACCAAGAAAAGTATTAGAAATGGAAGGAAGTCGAGTAAGTTTATCAGGTTACGCCGCTCTGTTTTTTTTGGGGGGGGGATAGGGGCGAGGTCAGTCGAAGAATTGCTAGATCATTATTAGAACAACCCACGTTATCGTTAATTATTTTGATAATTTATCTTTAATTTTTTTTAAAAAATAAGGTCGTAATAAGAGTTATTACAACTTATTACGCATTATTTTAAATTTCTTTTTAACTCAAATAGCTTAGCTCAAATATTATTCTAAATAATTTATTTTCTATCTATTTAATAATATGTCATACATATCTATAAATGAAACAAAACTAACCGAGATACCAAATATAAATTGATAATATTTGTGTTACATAGTCGAAACTCTTACACAAGTATTATTAATATTTGGTTTGACAACACAGCATTGCTGCACGATTTGCAAATAAGAACAGAAATAAAACATTGAACTGCTGAACAAAACTGTGCTATTGATAAAAATAAATACTTTACATGTTACGTTTCCATCTTCTAACCAAGATCCTCATCAGACATACTCTCTGAGTGTATATCTGATGAGGATCTTGGTTAGAAAATCGAAACGTAACATGTAAAGTATTTATTTTTATGAATATCACAGTTTTGTTCAGCGATTCGGTGTTTTAATTCTAATAGTTGGTGCTCTGGTCATTTTTTAAAAAAATAATACTGTGAATATTACTGTTATAATGAACAAGATACTTATAAAGTAAAATTAAATACTGAAATCAATATCATAAAAAGATTTTTTTCTTTTTAGAGTAAAGTAAATTTCATTTGAGAAATAGTATAAAATAATATAAACACACACTACCAGTGTTTTTTCCAGACATGTTTTTGGGGAGGCACTTCCCCCCACCCCGAAGAAGACAAAAATAATACGTTTATAATATAAGAAAAAATAGAATAGTACCAGCTGTGCCCCCCCGCAATAATAAGTGTGCCCCTCCCGGAACATTATGTCTGAAAGAAACACTGCACACTACAGTTAAATAACAAGGCAATATGTTTGAGTGCTAATCTATTCTTCTATGTCACGCTCAGTCTCTGCATCTGTACAACACTGAAGAGGTCGATTAATTTGCAAGTTTTAGAATCAGTCTCAAGCTTCTTTTCTGTCACCCACCATTTTTTTAAAAAAAAATCAAAATCCAATTGAGAACAGAAAATTTTCTCTTAACTGAAGCAAATGATGAATTGCTTCGTATCGAACTGTATACTGATCATAAAACTGCTAAATTTTTCATACTGTAATAAGATTTCAATTGAGGAGTTTGATACATTAAGGGCGTAAGTCTGAAACATGCAGTTGGAGAAAAACGATGTTGAAAATTTAAGTAGTGTCTTTTTCTTACATAAAACAATGTAATATCCACCATTTTGTTCCGACAATGAATTGAAATGTTACCAGGAGGCTAAACAAGCATGGCAAAAGCCACAAATGCGTTTGATGCAAAAAGACCGTAAACTCGCTTACCCCCTTATTACATCGAACTCCTCAATTGTTGTTCTGTTCTCCTGCTCTTCACAGAACTACAAATATACAAGGGCGCCGATCTCTCTGTAAATTTGGAGGGGCCCATTCAGACGCAGAAGGTATATATATATATATATATATATATATATATATATATATATATATATATATATATATATATATATATATATATATATATATATATATGAAGATTTTAAGACAAATTGCACTCAAATTATGCCAAATATTGTATATTCACAAATATAGTAGGGGGCACAGGCCCCCTCGCTCCCCAGGATCGGCGCCCTTGCAAATATTTATTTTAAATTCTTAACTTTGAGGCTAGAAATGACAATCATATGGACTACAACTGAAGTCCACATAACACATTTCCTATTATTGAAATGTCTATTAACATTTTATTGTTGTTGAAAATGAAACTTAGTAAATTTAATTATTGGTTACCATAATTAAACTAACAATTAAACCAGAGGTTAATTTTCCACAAATGATGCTTTATTTTACATATTATGTTCTAATACTTACTTTTTTCCTAAACTATGTTTATAAAACTTTTTCTTCCCTGGATATTTGGAGAACCAAAATCATGTTCAGAGTAACAACCATATGTCCGAAGTATTTTTTCTTTTTGTTTTGGGTTTCTCAATCTGGTGTTCGGGACCCCTAAGAGCGTCGCGAGAGGAATACACGGGAGGGCACGAAAAGAGGTGAAAAATGTATGATGAAGTGAAACAATTGATTATTTCCTAGGCGGTGCCAAGAAGATGTGATAGAAGGCGAGTCGTGATTTAAATTAGGGTGAGAAACGCTGTTCTAGTCTTTAGGAACTATATTGGTGATGAGCATATCTACTTGTGCAGAAACATTGATTTAACAGCGAATTACACTAAATGAGACCTATTTTGTCAGTAGTTCGTTGGAATTCTAACAAGGATTATTGCAGCCTCTACAGCAAGACATTGTAGTTTCACTTAAAGAATCTCACAGTATAGTAGAACTGGATGGGTCGAAGGAAAAAAAAAAAAAGTTTCCGCATGTCTTCTTGGAAAATTTTCATCTCTTACAAACATTCCAGTTTTAATGCAGAAATTGTATGTCCCCTTTTCTTCTCCCATTGTAACACGACAGAAAACATTTCAATTCATGTATTCTGAAATGAAATAAAATAAAATCTTCCAGTTGCCTTTTAATCGTGCCCGCCCGCTCATGCTTTCGGGTGCATGTTATCTGTTAACATTGATAAAGCCTTAACAACCCGACAACAAAATTGGAAATCGCTCAAAAATGTTGTGCAACGTTGACATCATTACCATAAGCATTTCTGTATCATGTCTATCTATAAGATTGTCTTTAACATTAAAATTGTAAGAAATTACTTATTGGAAGTAAATACTTATTGGAAAACTGTAAGGAAAACCAACTTAAATAAATCAGTCTTAGGAATCATATTTCATAATGTATCTGATGAAGGCAAAGATACTTTGCCGAAATTGTAACGCTATTATTTATTAGAAAATAAATGCCTTGTTCAGAAATTGTCTTTTATTTTAAACACGAAATTCCCAAACTAGAATGAGTGGCTTTTTAAACTTCACTTTGGTTACCTTGACATCCAGTTATATCGTAACAACTCAGCAATAAAAATGTCGGAAATACTGATCACTGAACGTCATTATATTCTCTAACTATTGTGCTGCGCTATTTATTCTACATTTATTGCGTTATTCTTGACAAATTTTTAAATGAAAATTATCATAAATGTTATTTTTAAAAAAATGTTAAAAAGAGAAACTTACTTCACTAGTGAAATATTTTTTCTGGATTTTTTTTGGAAATAAATCACTTTTTGGCGTATTGTAAGATTATTAATAAAATATGAAATAATAAGAAAAATTGTTTTAGATTTTTATAAAAGAAAATGTTGTCCGAAAAGCCATTGCTAACCAACCTCTTTTTGGTTCAGCAAATACTCAAGTGATCTCACTCCACTTTCCAGTATTACTTTCGAGCGATGATACAATAGAAGTAAGCAACGTGATCGAAAGAAAGAAAGAAAGAGAGAAGAAGAAGAAGAAGAAGAAGAAAAGAAAAAAATGAAAATGAAATCTTTAAGTTTTACGTCCCATGGTTATGCCGGTGAGGCTAAAGGAGACGGTGATAATGAGAGATGAATGAAAATGGTGGAATGAAGAAAGTGGGAGGAAACGGGAGAACCCCGAGAAAACCCACGAGCACGGTGTTTGTCCACCACAAAGTTCACTTGGCGGGGGCTGGGATCGAACCCGGGACCCCAAGCACCAGAGGTGAACGCTCTACCACTGAGCCACCGCAAGAAGAAAAGAAATTTCAGATTTCAGTAGGTTTACTTTCATGGCCCCTACAAGCCGAGAAAATAAATTTTGGATATCTGTTCGCCCCGATATAAATGTGTTCATTGGCTTAGAGGCCTATCCTTCAACACTTCCGTACCAAATTTGAACTTAAGATTTCCATAAGATTCTTCATTTAAAAAAAAAAAATCTTCAAGCCCTAAAATTAATGGTAGTTTACTAAAAAATGAAAATAAAAAAATTACAGTTTTCTCAAAAACGACTCATGATATTGTCTTAATATTTTATAAAGCGTAGATATTTCATTGGTAAGTAGACTATTATAACTGATTTTTCCTGAAAAAATTCATAAGGGGTAGTTTACTCTTAGGGTGAACTTGTCCGAACAATTGTCTCAAAAATGATTTAGGCAACTTTTCTTTTGTCATAAAATGGCAATAAAATTTTCATTAGTAACTTGACAATGTGGAATAACTCATTTGTCCTCAAAAATCCACAAGGAGTAGTTTACTCTTAAAAATGAGTTCTTTTCTGAACGATTTTCAGAAAAACGACGCAGGCAATTTGATTCATATTTCATTCAAAAATATTTCGTTGAAAATCTCACAATATGGTTTAACTCATTTCTCTTGAAAAATCCAGAAATCCAAAAATCTCTTGAATTTGTTATTGGGGGAGTTTTTTTCCCGGACGATATTTTCTAAAACGACTCATGCGATTTTGTTTATATTTCCTAAACACATATTTCTCATAAACTAAACACACTTTCTTACAAAGCTGTCTATAATGTTTATTATAAATTAATTTGAAATGTTACTGTTTCGGAAGTATATCACTTCCTTTTCAGACTACTAATCCAACGGGGGGGGGGCGGTGGCTCAGTGGTAGAGCGTTCACCTCTGGTGCTTGGGGTCCTGGGTTCGATCCCAGCCTCCGCCAAGTGAACTTTGTGGTGGACAAACACCGTGCTCGTGGGTTTTCTCGGGGTTCTCCCGTTTCCTCCCACTTTCTTCATTCCACCTTTTCACTCATCTCTCATAATCACCGGCACCACCCGGAGGGAAACATCGTCATCCACATTGAGATTATGTGTGAAGGTACTAATGCAATTCTAACAAACTTGACTTCTCTCTCATTACCTTTTCACTACATATGATTTTTATCTCGCTTGTTGTTTACGTCCGTATGTGTCATACACTGCACTGAAAAATCACTACAAGGTTTTGTCATTGTACCGCAAATGACCCCTGAAAAGTGATTTTGTCGTCGTAAGGCAAATGACCCAGAAAACTGGTTTCGTTGTTTACCGCAAATGTCCAGTACCGCAAATGACTAAGAAAACTGGTTTAGTTGTTGTACCGCGAATGTCCAGTGCTGCAAATGACTCAGAAAACTGGTTTCGTTGTTGTACCGCAAATATCCTTTCTTTCTTTCGGGTAAGTTTTCTTTCGGATGAATGCCTTATAATTTTGTTTGTATTTTACTAAAAATTTTTTCAGTAGTAACTACAGCTTAAAATCATCTAGAACAAGATATTAATGCAAGAAAGTTAAGTGTTGTGTCCCACACTTTTTATTAGCTATATTGAACTAGACTTAATTTCCGTGCAGTTTACCTTCCCTACATCCTACATTCTTTAGTCGGCATATTTCAACTGAAGGTTTCCTCTGAGTACTTTCCTTACTATCAACCCTTCCTTAGTTAATAGCGCTGATTCTTCCACATCTCATAATGTGTCCAATCATTCTCTCTTTTCTTTTCGAAATAGTATTCAATATTCTTTTTTCCTCCTACCATTTCCAATACTATCTCATTTAATACCTTGCACATCCATATCATCTTCAACATCCTTCTATAGCTACACATTACACAAGTTCTCATTCTTAACTTCTCATATTCTCCCAAAGTTCATGTGCTACGCACGTACGAATGCCACGCTTTACACATAGATTTCCATTCAGTATTGCTAATTATGGGGAGAAACTCGCTAAATCTAGGGTATTCAACTTCCAAGATAGCCAAAAAGAATCATTTTTCCAATTAGCGACTTTTTTGTGGCGATTTTTAAATGCTGGTTTGGCAAGTTACTTTACAAATCTAGCGATTTTTTTGTCAGTAACAACTTGTCTTTCCATAATCAAGCACTATTAATTAATTTGAAGAAACTGTTACATGTTTCTTTCAATGTCTTCTTGTTTATTTTCACAATCAGCACAAGCAAGGAGAGATTAGTTAAACATATAACGTTACCATCCCTCCCATAATCGCCTTTTGTTTTCTGTTATCTCTTGTTCTCTAACGGTAAACAATTCTAACCTTAATTTGTATAGCTTCCGTTGAGAGACACAAGTAATGTGGGATTAATACGAAGGAAATTAGCTGTAGAAGCGAGGCTTAAACTGAAGTGATTTTAGATGGTGATAATTTCTGGGAGTGTCCCGTGTTGAAATTCGCCGCCACTCGAAACTACTAAATACCCCCTACACCATTTCTCCGATCGTGCTCAACCTGGGTTACCACTCGGTTATTCAAAATTCCCTGGAGCAGACTGGGTCCCATCTTTTATCGCTTGATTCTTCTAGTATGTGACTAGTCAAACACAATCTTTAAAAAAATTCGGAAATTGCACTGGGGGAACATGAGTAATTTCGGAAATTTTGTAATTCGGTATGTAAAATCAAATGCAGGGAGCAGACTGGGCGCTATTTTTTCGCTTAATTCTTGTAGTATGTGACGAGTCAATACCCAAATTATCTATGTCTCTCCGCAGCAATGTCCAGAATTTTGGTACCATCTTGTTTGACTCGTAACATACTACAAGAATCAAGTGAAACAAGATGGGATCCGGTTTGTTTCCCTCTAACTGGGAAATTTCTCAAATCACCATTAATGATTGATTTTTTTCCTTTTACAACTCTTAACTTTTGTGTATTTTCAAAAATAGCACAATATTAGTACTTTATAAAGTTAATTGTGTCGGAAGTATTATGGCTTTAATTTTTTAGCGACCTTTTACCCCAAATTGGATTAATTTGACTTGCTGTGTCAATGTTTTGGCAATCCAGTTCAGTAAAATATAATAATAAATCGTAAAGGAAAAAAGAAAATTGAAAAAAAAATCTTCGGGAATATTTTTAAATTTTGTTCTATGTCAATTTGTTGTAGGGTTGTTAATGAAACGCTGTTTATAAATAGAAACAAATTAATTTTAGTTTTTTTTTGTTTTAGAAAATCGTTCCAATTAGAACTCAGCTTTTACAGTGAATCACTACACTTAACTTTCTCTCTCTCCTATTTGTTAGATTCAATCAAATCACGCTGCAGTTATTGCTGAAACGTTTATTTTAGAAGTATCAACAAAATTACAATTTGTGTTTCCGGAAAACTTGAAAGAAACTCTATCCAGAAAAGAAAGAGTAGTTATTGTGAAAATTTTATGAGAAATAAGTTACAGAATACAAGGGGGGGGGACCCAAAAGAAACCGGATTGAAAGAGCGCTGCCATTCCTGGGCGTAGCAGGGAGTTCTCCTGCTAGGTGGGTCTAGTAGAGACCTTCCCAGATCAGTTGGCCAAGCGGCAGGCCCGTAGCCAGCCCAAAAATATAGGGGGGGTGGTCGAAGTTTGGGTGCCCCGATCCAACCACATTATAGTTCATCACCATATTATAGTTTACTTGTAAGCCTACCGTGAAAATTTTAGGAGGGGCCAGTAAAAATTTAGGGTGGCCCGGCCCCCTAGACCGCCCTAAACACGGGCCTGCTAAGAGTCGTCTGCGTAGGAGGTTAACGTTTGATCGTATTATTGTTTTTCTCAACTGTTCTCGTTTGCCGCCTGCGAAATCGTTATGGCAGATTCAAAGGAACAAGGAGTGTGTTTGCTTCCTACTTGGAAAATCAGAAAGGAAAACTTACCAAATGCTTCAACAGGCTTTCAAGAAGGATACTATGAACCGCACACAATTTTCTGAGTGGTTTGGGCGCTTTAAGTGTGGTGAGATGAGTGTTGAAGATCGTGCTCGTTCTGGGTGCTCTTCATCATTTCGAAACGACGAAAACATCGAACAAATCTGCCCCAAAATCAGCGAGGATTGTCGTTTCATGATCAATGATATTTCAAAACAAGCAGGAGTGAGTTGGAGCTCGTGCCAGCGTGAGGTTTTGCAAATGAGACATGTTGCCGCTAAGTTTGTTTCTCGCCTGCTCACACAAGATCAAATCATTCGTCTGAATTTGAGCCAGGACTTGAAAAATCAGATTTTAAGTGATCCAAACTTTTTGACCAATCCGAGAATTAAACAAAATCTAAAAGGAAAATGTTTTGATGGTGTAGAGGCTGTAAAAAGAATTTCGCAGAGTGCATTGGGCGATATAAAAGTTCCAGAGTTCCAGAGGTGCTTCAAACAGTGGGAAAGAAGATGGGAGAAATGAATCGCATTTAATGGAGAGTACTTTGAAGGAGACTGAAAGAATTTTGTAAAAAATGTAATTTTTTTTAGAACGAAAGTCTGGTGTCTTTTGGGTTCTCCCTCGTACGTATTGCGTGTTTCATATTGAAATACAATTGTTTATGAATTGTTTATTTTCCATTGTTCAATCTTTGCCTTTAGCGTATTTAAATCTGATTTAAACTACTCTCTGACCAAAAAAATATGTTTACTGTAAAGTTACAATACTTTTACTGTAAAAGTTATTTACGTGTAACAGTTTCACCAACTATCCACTTGGCTTCATCAGACACTATCAATTGTGTCTGACGCAATATCTGATGATACCTTAGATAATGTCTGATGATACCAAGTGGATACTTGGTGAAACTGTTACACGTTAAAAACTTTTACAATAAAACTATTATTTTACTCAGAGAGTAGTTTAAATCAGATTCATTTATGAAATATCAACAAAATAATCGGCGTCATATCTGAGAAGATTACCCTTAAGAGTCCCTATCACTGCGAAATTAAAATACCGCTAATTTTACAGTAATTATGTGATATCTTCAAATAGAAAAAAGATAATCGAAAAGTGGATCAAGACCTCCCTAGACGATGTTATTTTGCATGACGTACCGTTATCACTAGTCACCTAGTAGCTTTCCGTTTGGTTATTTAGAAACGCGAAAATAAATGCCGGTTTTAAGTGTCTGGAAATCGAAAGCAGATAAATGAGTCATGATAACGGTATCTCAAGCAGAATAATATTGTCTAGGGAGGTCTTGTTTTACTTTTCGATTATCTTTTATCTATTTGAAGATATCATATAATTACTGTAAAATTAGTGGTATTTTAATTTCGCAGTGATGAGGCCTCTTAAAGAGTACATTATCTTCTCCGGACTTTCTTTTATGAGAAATCACTTATACCCAGAGTCGGATTTAAGATGCATCAGTCCCTAGGCTATTGAAGGTACGGGGCCCTTTATATGTCCAGCTGTGTAACCAGTCTATGCAGAACGTATGGACCCTACATATAGAAATGAGGAAATGAGTGATATTTTAGGGACCACGCTAGCAGAAGGGGGCCATTACCTACATCATAGGAGCATATATAACACACATTACTGTTGCTATATGTAGGTTTTATTTTATGTATTTTGTTTTATCTTACAGTATATTTTGAAATTGTACACCCAGTTCTCTTTTGCTTTAATTTTTGGGGCCCCCAAGGGAGTGTGGCCTTAAGCTATTGCTTGTTTAGGTTATACGTAAATTCGGCACTGCTTACACCATACTGTAGTGTCAGTAATCACATATGTGTTTATGAAAAATGCACAAAATCGTCTGAGTTGATTTAGACAAAATCGTTCAAAAAGTCTTATAAAAAGCAACTTAAGCCATTCTATACAAAATTGCACATTTTTATTTCCACCCTATAAACTATCCTTAGTTTTAGGAATAGAAAGAAAATTTGAAAAAAAAAAACTTATAAAAAGTTTAAGTTTAAAATTTGGTCTCGATACATTGAACGGTATTGCCTTTCGACGACTGTATGCAATATATCGGGGGTATGAAACATGTAAATATGTTGAAATGTCGAATTAAGAAAAACACGATCATTATACTTTATTTTCGCCTGTCGTTGCTCGAAAGTAAAAAAAAAAAAAAAAAAAAAAAATAGAAGAAGAAGATATATTACAGAGTTTGTTGATGAAATATCTTAACTATATATAAAACTACATGAGCTGACATAAATTAAAGAGGTACCGGTTGACGTGGAAATTTGAAGTTTGGCATGATTTTAGCTTTCCGGAGCTAACCGACAGGAAAATTGCCAAAAGTGGATATTTTTAGTTTTTAGGGGGTCTAAAGAAGGGATGAAGAATTTCCCCATGTTATTTAAATGGGTGATTTTTTGGACCTATAGTCTCATGTCTTAGGTACCGGTACTTGGAATTGGAACAGAAACTTGAAATTCGATATGCTTTTACGTTTTCGTTAGCGTTACCTAACTAAATAAGTAAAAGTAAAAATCTCCAACTGTAGAGTGGTTTTATGGAGAACTGATTTTTCCCCCCATGTTATTTGTATGGGACACCTTTTACACTCCCGAACTATTGGGCGCTTCCTGTAGGGCTACAATTATTAAATTCGACATGATTGTAGCTTTTTGGGACTAACCGAGAGAAAAGTTGCCAAAAGTGAATATTTTTTAATTTTTAGGGGTCTCAAGGGGGAGATGAAGAAATTTCCCATGTTATTTAAATGTTTTTTTGTTTCCTTTTTCTACTTATAATCTCATATTTTAGGTACTTGGATTTGGAATAAAAACGTGAAATTCAGTATGCTTATATGTTTTCATTAGCGTTAACTAAGTAAATCGCCAAAAATAAAAATTTCCAATTGTAGAGGGGTTTTATGGGGAACTGAAAAATCTTTCCCATGTTATTTATATGAGACATCTTCTACACCCCAAAATGTTTAGGCACTTCTGGCGGGATTAGAATTATGAAATTTCGCATGATTGTAGCCTTCCGGGTCTAACCTATAGGAAAATTGCTAAAAGTGAATATTTTTAGTTTTTAAGGGATATAAAGAGGAATGAAGAAATGCCCATGTTATTTAAATGGACGTTTTCTTATCTTTTATCAAAATCTTATCTTTTAAATAGTTGAAATAAAAAAATTGAAATTTGGTAGAATTGTGGATTTAAGAGATACGAGGCCGTAGGCCGAGTAAACGTGAGGATCAGGGGGCGAAGCCCTCAGCTGTGCCAAATTCAGGAAAAATAATTAAAGAGCAAATGCACAAAATTCATTCTTGATGAGAAGGCTGATACCTAAAAGATGCGAGGCCGTAGGCCGAGCAAACGCGGGGGTTTGGGGGCGGAGCCCCCAGCTAGCCAATGGCTAGTTTATTTCTAAAACATAAAGAAAATTGCTTGTGTCCTTTCGTACGAAATCATTCGGACAAAACTTACCCACGCCAGCAAACTACTTTCTCTGCAATTTTATAGAAAACCTAGCTGAGCCTGCACTCTCCACACAGCGCATCATTCAAATATGTGCATGAACTTCCTTGTCATTCCTCACATCTGTACATGTCACTTTACAGACACAAGTGAAGGACGTCTTGATAAAAATCTGATAGGGGTACCATAAGATGAGATTTTTTCAATATCACGAGATTTGAGCCTAATTCCGGTTGGAATTTCTAATTCATGTATGATCAGTGTTTTCTTTTTCTTGCATGCAGTATGTAATAAGTAGATACATAACACACACAATTAATTATGTCAGTGATATATGGTATTCATTGTGCAAAACACTCCGAACAATAAAGAGTCATCTTAGACTGGAGAAATTGTTATCTATCGTTTTTTGTTATCATTTGGCCATGAAACAAACGCCGGAAAGAAATACTAACACCTTATACAAATGTGTGGTATTAGAACGTATAACTTGTAGGATATGATGCTTTATTTTTTAAATCTTCACCACTTCCTGTATAACCCTAAAAAATGTAATAAAGAAATAACGGCCATTTTTTAAAATACTAAATTAGAACTGAACTATGTACACAAAATTTGCAATCAATTAGTGAAAACGGCATCTTTCTAGAGTTTGTGGTTTCCCGGACATCATTGTCAAAAAAAAATGGCCCCAAAGATATAAACCTCACATTTCAATATATGGATAAATTAACCCATCTTCTTTGGACTGTTAATGAAGTGATTATTTATGGAACATAAATAAAATCGCTAAAAACAACTCACCCGAACTAGTAACAAGACAATACCGAAGATTTAACCGTGGAATACGAATGATCCCGTGTTATAAAGACATTAATGACATATTTATTTGTAATTAATCTGCAAAACTTTTAGAACAATTTTTAAGAAAATAATTTTTTTTTAAAATTTTCTTGTCACTAAACTACTCTTACTTTGGTGCGTAGAATAAAAAATTCTAGCAGCGAAAGTTTTCAAAAAACTTGAGTTTATAGTTGGTTAAGAACATGTTGAAAGATGTGACATCTACTTGCTGCATATATAAACAAACAAGCGGACAGCTGGTCATCCAAACAACTATGACGGATAAGCCATGAAACTGTAATTCAGTTCAAATCTTGAAAATGATTTTCTTTCATGATCATAAGGTATTCTTTACTTGTATTATTATTACTCGACAATTAATGAATAAAATAATATTAAATAAGCAAAACAAAGATATGAATTCAGGAAACGTTGTGCGATTTTAGAGGAAATCTCAAATGGTTGCACCCAGGCCGGTAGCCAGCCCCAAAATGTAGGAGGGGGGGGTGATCCAAAAATATTGTAGTTCATCACCACATTCTACTTCATTTGCAAGCCTATCGTGAAAATTTTAGGGGTCAGTAAAATTTTAAGGGGGTCCCGGCCCCTCCTAGATCCCCTTGGATACGATTCTGGTTGCATCACATTTGAACTCGAATTTACAAGATATTTTCGGGGTTACCCATTTAGTTATTTTAAGGTGGATTGGACACATTTGAACTATTATTCGATAATGGAAATTTATAACTGCTCAAACTTTCAATTTTAACTTATTTCACTGTTCGTAGCACTGTATTGCATATTTTTTCTATACGAAATACTGTATTTAATTTTTTCTGTTTATAATATTGTATTGTGTTGGTGTGTAGTACTACTGCGTAAAATTTCTTTGTTTACAATAATTTTATAATAGCATAAATTTTCTGTTTGTAGTACTGCATAGTATGTAATTTTTCTGTTTGTAGTACTGTATGGCGTGAAATTTTCTTGTTTCTAGTACAGAATACTGTAAAATATTCCTGTTTGTAAAACTGTCAACTGTTTGTAAAACTGTCGAATGAAGGTTCAGTATGGAGATGGTGTTACGTCTGTGGCCGATGCTCCACGCCCCGGCCAGGCTCGGCGCGTAGTGACTCCAGAGACCATTGCAGCCGTTGAAGCCACAGACGTAACACCATTTGCAAATTTCCGGCACCATTCATAGATTTGTGGCTGTGAAAAACACGCATCGGCATTCTATGTCGATGTCAATCGGTTTCACACCTTCACTTCGCAAAAACCGAATCACAGAACGCTGCTCCTCGCTGGTGCATGTGGCTAGTGGGGCTGCCATTTTGGAACTGTTGTTGCGCCGGTGTTTGTCCATCTGCCGGCTGCTGCCACCTATGAGACATCTGGCATACTATCGTAAACAGGCATGCCAACTTACAGCTCACTGGCGCCATATGCGGATTTTTATTTCTACTTTTATGGTTTTCATTTGACTTACCCTCGTAGTACTGAAAAGCGTGAAAAAATTCCTGTTTGTAGTACTGAATAGCATGAAATATTCCTGTTTATAGTACTGTATAGCATCAAATTTTCCTGTTTGTAGTACTGTATAACGTGACGCTTTCCTGTTTATAGTACTGAAAAGCGTGAAAAAATTAATGTTTGTAGTACTGTATAGCATGAAATATTCCTGTTTATAGTACTGTATAGCATAAAATTTTCCTGTTTGTAGTACTGTATAACGTGACGCTTTCCTGTTTATAGTACTGAAAAGCGTGAAAAAATTCCTGTTTGTAGTACTGTATAGCATGAAATATTCCTGTTTATAGTACTGTATAGCATAAAATGTTCCTGTTTGTAGTACTGTATAACGGGAAATTTTCTTGTTTGTAGTACTGTATAACGTGACGCTTTCCTGTTTATAGTACTGAAAAGCGTGAAAAAATTCCTGTTTGTAGTACTGTACAGCATGAAATATTCCTGTTTATAGTACTGTATAGCATGAAATTTTCTTGTTTGTAGTACTGTATAGCATGAAATTTTCTTGTTTGTAGTACTGTATAGCGGGAAATTTTCCTGTTTGTAGTACAGTAGATCTTAGTTTAATTCCATTTTCCTACCGCGTACTGCATGCCTTGGCAGTGTGGATTTTCTGTGGCCATTCTTCTATTTTCACAGTTTAGTGATACATATTATTCACCGACGGCCATTTTATTGTCCTAATTATTTGTCTGATAAAGCTGGGTAAAAGAAGGAACTTGCAAGTAAGGTGAACGAAATTCAGTGCTGCCAGTTCATTATTATCATCGTTCCTTATCAGATCCTTTTATAATTGTCCATTTTTGTAATCTGTACATTTCTTTGGAGGAGACAACTGTCCCTTCCAGTGGCGTAACTAACGGGTCCGTCAAGAAGGGTCCACAACAAAAGGGAACTTAAAATTTACTTTTCAGATTTCATATTACTACACACTTTTTCCTCATTATTGGTCTGCAGTGATGTAATATTTTCAGATTATTGCTTAGAAAGGCATTCAATTTACTGCGTAAAGACTGTATAGAGTTTGGAATAATAAACGTATAGGATTTGATAATATTGAATAATTTTCACCTGAAAGTAGAGGTGCAAAACGTCGGCCTTTTCGGGATGGATTTTTTTTTTCTTCATAAAAAGCCAGCTTTTTGGGGGGTGAGGGAACTCTTTTTAAAACTTTTTAAAACTTTTTCTTTGCTTTCTTGTTCAAATACTAATTTTGTTTCCTTGTAGTGGATTAAAAAACAAGAAAATACGTTTTCAACAGACAGTATTTCTAAGCACTAAGGTCAGTCTGGACTAACTGTCTTTGTTGTGCATTGCAGTTGTTGCCAGCAATTGTATTATTTTAGCGTTACATTCCACGTATAGATTAGTATATTCTTTCTGTGCATTATACTATCCCGCTAATCTCAACTGTAGTGCCGATAGTCTATCAAGCAAGGATGATACCAATAGTTATTCCCATAAGAGATACATGGGGAACCGACTTTTGATTGTCCGCAATTTGCGATTACATGGATATATCACCGCCATTAATGAGATGAATTCCTAATTTCTGACCCTCCACCTTCTGACCAAAATTGATGGTGATATAACAAATGGTTCCTGAGTTTTTATGTCTCCCAGACAAACAAACGGACGCAGGACATTCAGAGTAAATATATAAACGAGGTTTGGGTAAAATCAAAGTCCTTAATTAATAATCAAAATCAGTGGATCTATATAGAAGTTATGCGTAAACATACAAAATATATACTATAGTAGACTCCCGAGTTTCTATCCTAATGTGGAGGAAGGGCAGGCTGGATAGCAAAAAAGATGGATAGGCCAGAGTTCTATGAACTGATTTCTTTGCCCCACAAAGCAGAAGACAAATATTTTATACCAAAACTCACTGTTACAATACAGTACGTATTTTTCTCACTTCTTATTTGGCTCAGTGTACTGTACAAGAACAGCGACAAGCGTACTGTATTGAGGTCCGTTACACACTGACGAAACGAAACAATGAATACGGAGCAGAACGCTGCTCTTTTCTTATCACAACGTGTACTTTGCACGCGATACGTAGGAGGATCGTAGCAGACGTCCGCTTCCAATACCTTGGCAATGTTGCCAATGCAACGCCTTGCCCTCCCAGTAGTGCATATAGTACCGAGGCCGGATAGTCGCAAGCCTGATACTCGGGAGTCTACTGTATAAGTAAAATTCTTCTTTAGTAGTTCGTTTGAAAGGAATGTTTTTTGTTAAGAGGCTTCATCCCGGCAAAATTAAAATACCGCTAATTTTACAGTAATTATGTGATATCTTCAAATAGCTAAAAGATAATCGAAATGTGGAACAAGAGCGGTCTAGACAATATGATTTTACATGAGATACCGTTGTTACGACTCACTTACCTGCTTTCGATTTCCAGCCATTTTGAAAATCGGCATTTATTTTCGGGTTTCTAAATGGCTGCAAACGGAAAGCTACTTAGGTGATTCGGGATAATGGTACCCCATGCAAAATAATATTGTCTAGGGTGCTCTTGTTTCACATTTCAATTATCTTTTATCTATTTGAAAATATCACATAATTACTGTAAAATTAGTGGTATTTTAATTTCGCCGGGATGAGGCTTCTTAAGTTCCAAGATGAGGATGAGTACGAAGTTTTTAGCCATTAGAGCACTGTTGCAAGTAGATACTTTTGTCTTCCTACGTCCTAGTTAAAACAATTGTGCAAACGCATAGAAATGTAGAATAGCATTATTCGCTCTGAGGCATGAAACTAAATTAACAGATGATTTGGAAGATAAATTGAAAGCGCACGGAGCCAGCAAAGACACAAGACAAAAAAAAAAAAAAAGTTCATTTCTCTTTTCAGTTTTCTCTAATTAGAAGAAGTGACAACTTAATTGACAGATGGACAGTCGCAAAACTTCATTTCCCGAGTTTGTCCTCACAACTTCCAGAACAATGACCTAAATAAACAGGAAACGCATCAAAGGAAATAAAGAAATACAATAGCTTAGGCTATATATTAGATGTGTAAACAGTTGACGAAAGTCTTGAAGAAAATAACCAATATATTTGTTATTTAGATTTTAAAGCCATTACCTTTTCGTAGTCATCATCATCATAGGTATTCTGCCATTATTGACAGGTTACTTGGCTCAGCTTCCATGTTCTTCCGCTGACCTCATCGTCATCAGGTACAATTTTCTGTTTTGATACCGTCCATTAATTCTAGTCTTCTTCTCCCCCTCCCTGTTGTTCCTGCCACCATACCCTCAAGATGCATTTCCTTCTTAGCCAATGTCCCAACCAGTTTCTCTTCCTCTTCTTAATAATATCTAAAATTTTTCTTTTCTCCCCCACCATTTCTAACAGCCTCTCATTCGTTATCCGCTCGACCCAACTAATTCTTTCCATCCTTCTCCACACCCACATTTCGAATGCTTCCAGTCGATTTTCATGATTTTTGAGTAATGTCCATGTTTTTTTTTTACCCTTACAATACAATACTCTACACGAAGCATTTTATGAGTCTTTTTGTCAACTTTTTATTCAAGGTTTCACAAAATAGTATTTTCGTCCTCCTAAAGGTTTCTTTACTCGCTTACTGTTTCTTTCCCAAAGAGGGCAATTGCTCTCCCGAGTTCGACTAATACACATATTTTAATATGTACATCAAGTATAAAAAAAAAAAACCCTGGAAACTGTTATGTCGGTTGGTAACCTTGCTGTCCTCCCTCCGCTATCAAAATCTGAATTGATGCTACTGTTTCACTTCAATATAAATATTTATACAATTTTGTTTATAACAGTTCTAAAGTGTTTTCATGTCAACCAAACAATTTTTAAGCTACCAGGATAACTTTTTTATAAAGAATATTTTTTCATCGAAAATATATTTAAATATTTTGCTTCATTTGTCTAACATGCATTACAATACTTTTTGGAATTTTATAAATATAGCAGATAGGAAGAATTAATTCCCTATTAAAAATTGTTTATATATTTTTAAAACTTAATTTTTTGTATAAAGAAAATTCATTTTGTTCCTTACAATGGTAGAATTGTTATGTGTTGCCAAAATTCCACATAAGCGCCACCACTATCCATCAATTTTCGTAAACGGTTTGAAATGTTCGAGGAAGACTACATACTACAGCGGTACGATTGAAAGAGTACGCGTGCAAGAATATCCGCACTTCATCATTTTTACTACACGCCATGCTAAAACCTTATGTATGCGTAAATAAAATTGCTATAAATAAATAAATAAAATCTTGATCCCTATCTCCAAATAAATCTACAAGTAAATTGTGCTCATAACCCTAGAGAAGACGTTACCTTCTGCTGTCCGCCCATCTTAGGATGGGGGTGAAATTGCATTTTTTTTTTTAAAAAAAAAGTGCAAGAACTTCGACTAAGCATTTCTCAACCACTTGCACATTCTTCTGTGTCTTGGATGTTGAGGTGCGACCGCATCTCCTGATATCTGTGTACAGAAACTGTGTCCATTTGCTTTGAGAGGCAGTTCTTTATGGTCTTTGAACCTACTGAGGTCCTTTCACACTTCGCCAACATGTTTGTACTTGTACCATGGATTATCATACTTCGGGCCAGGATACCAGTTGAACCCTCTCACGCAAGGTTAGACGTTGCACCATTGTCCTGCAATGACATAAATGAGGTATCATGTAATAAATTCCATATCATTGTAAGGAACATTTTTTTTGTTTCACGAAAACAGGTTAAGCATTGAAAAGTTATAAACAATTTTCAGTAGGGAGTTAATTCCCACCTACACTGTACAATGGTTAGGCTTGATATGTCCCTATAAAAACATTAAAAGAAATATAAATCTTGTAACGATAATTTGTATAAGTATGTAAATGTTATGGACAATGGTCCGGTACCAATCTTTTATGGCCAGAACTGTACATTATTTTGTTAAGTTTTGTGGCCAGACAGATTTTTCTAGGCAGTTAAGATACGAGGGGGAACCCAAAAGAAACCGGATTGAAAGAGCGCTGCCGTTCCTAGGCGTAGTAGAGAGTTCTCCTGCTAGGTGGGTTTAGTAGAGACCTTCCCACATCAGTTGGCCAAGCGGCGTCTGCGTAGGAGGTTAATGTTTGATCATATTATCGTATTATTTTTTTCTCAGCTGTTCTCGTTTGCCGCCTGCGAAATCGTTATGGCAGATTCAAAGGAACAAAGAGTGTGTTTGCTTCCTACTTGGAAAATCGGAAACGAAAACTTACCAAATGCTTCAACAGGCTTTCAAGAAGGATACTGTAAATCACACACAATTTTTTGAGTGGTTTGGGCGCTTTAAGTGTGGTGAGATGAGTGTTGAAGATCGCGCTCGTTCTGGGTGCTCTTCATCATTTCGAAACAACGAAAACATAAAACAAATCTGCCCCAAAATCAGCGAGGGTCGTCGTTTCATGATCGATGATATTTCAAAACAGGCAGGAGTGAGTTGGAGCTCGTGCCAGCGTGAGGTTTTGCAAAGGAGAAATGTTGCTGCAAAGTTTGTTTCTCGCCTGCTCACACAGGATCAAAACATTCGTCTGAATTTGAGCCAGGACTTGAAAAATCAGATTGAAAGTGATCCAAACTTTTTGACATTTTCCGAGAATTAAACAAAATCTAAAAGGAAAATGTTTTGATGGTGTAGAGGCTGTAAAAAGAACTTCGCAGAGCGCATTGGACGATATAAAAGTTCCAGAGTTCCAGAGGTGCTTCAAATAGTGGGAAAGAAGATGGGAGAAATGAATCGCATTTAATGGAGAGTATTTTGAAGGAGACTGAAAGAATTTTGTAAACAATGTAATAAATTATTTTTTTAGAACGAAAGTCCGGTTTCTTTTGGGTCCTCCCTCGTATAATACATAAGGAAGGCATTATGAATGGATGTAAATTCATTTATAAGGAAGAATTTTAAAAAAAAATATATATATAAAGTCAATGTTGAAAAGTATTCGAAAATACCTAAGTTTAAATGTATTTTATTCTGTGACTTATCACTGAACATTCATGGACTAAGTTACGTCTTAAGCAGTTCAATAATCCTATTTTGACGAACTTAGGGCAAATATGTAACTAACTGTCCAGAATAGTTGAACTTAGTAGTATAAATGTTCCAAACTTAAGGAAATACTTTGTTTGGAAGTAGAAGTAATTATAACTCAGTTAATTAAAAATAATATTTTAATTATGGTCTTCGAAAACTACTGCATTAAATGTATTAATGACGTGTTATATTAGAGCACATGTATTAATAAAAATATAAAATTTGAAAAAGAGTAGGTTCGCAGTGGCTCAGTGGTAGAGCGTTCACCTTTGGAGGATGAGGTCCTTGATTCAATTCCAGCTCGTGGTAGTGAGATTTGTGATGGACAAACAACGTGTGCGTGGGTTTTCTCGAGGTTTTCCCCGTTTCCTGACACTACCACCGTTTCATTCCACCATTTCATTCATTTCTCATCATCGCCGTCTCCTTTAGCCTAGCCGGCATAACCTTGGGACGACGTAAAACCTAAGCATTTCATTGTTTTGAAAAAGAGTGGAATATATTTTTGGCTTTGCACTCTCTCTGCAACAAACAAATTCTGTGTGTGCGCCTAATGAGAGGTCAAGTTGATATTAATTTCTGCTCACTTCCACAATATACAGTGACCAGTGGCGTATTTACGATTTTGTTTCGGGAGGGGCTTTGTTAACTTCCGGGGGGGGCTTTGCCTGGAAATGTGAAAATTCTGTAAGATATTTAATTTACTTTACTATACTAAGTAAGATTGCGGGGGGGCTTAAGCCTGGAAGCCACCCCCCTGAATACGCCGCTGACAGTGACAGATATTATTATTACTTGTATTATTATTTGAAGGAAAATATGTAAACGGCATACAAACATTATAGGGTTATTGTAAGGAGATTTCATACACTATGCCATATATATATATATATATATATATATATATATATATATATATATATATATATATATATATATATATATATATATATATACCGATTTCAAATTTCTTTCACTATTTAATTGTATTAAGATTATGCATACACGATGTTTTCTTTCTTTTTTCTTTCCAATCTTGTTAAATCAATTGTATTTGGTAGTAGCATGTGCTTGGCTGGCCGGTGAAGAAGTACAAGCCATTTATCAAACGCAAGTGTCTTGTTAGATCTTAACAACCCAATTACATTTAAATCTCACCATTCATTGACACTTGCCCGTTGTCGAATCAAGCCAACAGCCATGTTGACACTGGATGACAATCCGGATTGACGTTACCAAGCGACGGCGGACAATCGCTTCCGCAAGCAGGATTCATTAGCTACAATTCAAAGAGGGGAAGAGGGGACGACAGAAGAGGGGAAGCACTGCTCTAATAAATCATCGTGTTATACACTGGCTATGGATAGACTCGAGTTCATCTCCAGCCAGAATGAGTAACCCCTTTCCTCTGTTGCTTACGTTACAAACTCTAACAATTCATTACCACTTTGGCCAAATAAGACTTCACTAACCTTACAGATTCTGTGGGTTAAAAAGTCTAAATGCTCATTGGTGCAGAAAGAAAAGTTCGATATACAATTTTATCCAGTGTCAAGACAATGCAATTAATAACCACCTTTTTAAAATTCCACTTTATAGAAGCGAACTTCTATCATTCTACGTAATCAGCATTTGCACCTTGTCCATTTGTCCCACTATAACTTCTATAAAATTTATTCGACTTTAATGAACTATGACTTCCGTTTTCACTAAAGTTTCTAATATAAGCCTGTTGGTGGAGCTTGAAATCTGTTATGGGCTAAAGGTGGATAAAACACCCACTGCAAGTTGAAAGTGCTCCCAGGGCCTTATTCTGTACGAGCCTTTTCAAAAGCTGCATGACGTAATGCAAAGCAACACTTGCAAATAAATTTATAATTGGTATGTGTATTATCGCCAACTAAAACGCAAATTTTGCCATGCTTTGACGCAAACCATTACGTGAATGTGATTTTAGAAAGAAATTGCCGTCATAATTTTCGTTAACAGAATGTAATATGCTGTATATTTTATTTAAAGCTATCTATGTTATGTAAAATATACATTTTTAATATTCAATTTTGGTGCGATATAAGCAGTGACATCTGTAAGAGGAGTTTCGGCATTTAACTCACACCTTGAACAAGATATTATGAAAAAATAAAAAAAAAAACTGATATTAAGATGAAAAGTCTATTTTGTGGGGCCTTAAATAAAGAGTTGAAAAAAAGACTCATAAAATGCTTCGTGTGGAATGTCGGACTATATAAGCCAGAAACATGAAATACACACAAATGATGAAAAACATATTACGCAAAAATGATGAAAAACGACTTTCGAAATATGAGTGTGGAGAAGAATGGAGAGCATTAGCTAGGTCGAGGGGAAAACGAATGAAAGTGTGTTAGAAATGGTGCGGCGGGAAAGAATTTTAAGTATTATTAAGGAGAGGAAAAGAAACTGGTTGGGACATTGGCTTAGAAGGAACTGTATCATGAGCGACGTACTAGAGGGTATGGTGGCAGGAAAAAGAGGGAGGGGGCGAAGGAGGTTACAATTGGTGAACGATATCAAAACAAGAAAATCGCATGTGAAGACGAAGATATTAGCGGAAGACAGTAGAGCATGGACGCTTCTCAATTGCGTCAAATGACCTGCCAATAAAGCCAGAATACCTATGATGATAATAGACTAATATTAAGATAATTATCGGAAATCACAATTGTCCCGAAAAGATATGATATTTAGAGCTTGATACCCTTCTTTGATGAAATTCTTGGTACACTACTGAATATAACAGTAAGTTCCTTCTAGATTTCCCATTTATTGTATAATAAGGGAAAATTTAGGCTATCTTAAAATATAACTCATATATTCCACGATAATTTATGTAAAAATTTAATTGATTCATGAAACATAACACATGTTTTCTTTGACACAAGAGTTATTGGCAGTGGTGTATTTAGGGGGTGGCTATCGGGCACAAGCCTCCCCCCTCGAAATTCCATGTACAACAATAATCCTTCTTACCACTTCTAAGGAAAAATATAAGTGTTTATTCACGTGTTCTGCATAGCCCCTCCCGAAACAAAATCGTAAATACGCCACTGGTTATTGGCGTGGCTTTAGGCTTAAATAGTGTGGGAAAACTAATTCAACTTAACTTCAAGAAACTGCTTCAAGGTTATTTTCCTTAAAAATCATAATAAATAAATGAGAAATCGATAATAAATAACGTAAATAAATACGAAATACATAATAAAATAACAGAAATAAATAGGAAATCGAAAACAAAATAACGTAAATAAATAGGAAATCGATAATAAAATAACGTAAATAAATGGGAAATCGATAATAAAATAACGTAAATAAATAAATAGGAAATCAATAATAAAAAAACAGAAATAAATAGGAAATTCATAATAAAATAATGTAAACAAATAGGAAATCGATAATAAAATAACGTAATAAACAGGAAATCGATGTTTTATGAAACATAACATGCATTTTCTTAACATATGTCATTTTGGTTGGAATTTTAGTTACTGAAGGGTAAGAGGAATCAGAGATTGAGTGGTAGAACGCCCAGCTCTGACATTAGGGATCTCTGGTCTAATCCCAGGTCATGTGAATTTATGGGAAACAAGATCGTATTCGTGGGTTTTCTCGGGGTTCTCCCGTTTCCTCTCACATTCTAATTCGCATGTTTTCATAATCATTTATTTTCACCAACCATCTGCCTATTTTAGCCTAAAAAGCATTATTCCGGGGCGTGAAACTGAGGATTTGATTTTTTCATACTTAGCGATAAGATAGTGAAAATGCACGCAATATATTGTTTTACCTCCTTGCTTTATCGAATGGGTTTTCCATATTCCCCACCTACTTTTCATGTAAGAAAGATGTCCTACCAATCGGTCTAAAGTAACAACTATAAACATGTAATCTGTACACAGTGCGTACTTTAAAGATAAAAATAACGTCAATCAATCATAGCATAGTATGTTGCTTTTGCAGAATAATTACAGAAACTCAAAAGCTACGTCTTCTTTTAACCATTTTCTTCTTATTTTTCGCATATAACTCAATAAGAAAAGTGTTTTAGAATCTTGGTGAGTAAGTGACCAAGTGTGGTATTGCGACATGAGAATATAGGATTTATTCAAAGTTAGGAGGCACCTATTCATTTAAATGCATGTTTGGCGATCGTAGATTATCAAATTGAAAATTTTCAGTACAGTCAAACTTTTGCACTTGTTTTGTGCTTAGAAATGAGAATTAATTAAATAACTGATCAACACTTTCCAAAAATGAATGAAAAAGATTAGATTATTCCTCTTATTTGGATATGAATTACTAACAAAACCGATTTTTTTAGTATCCTAGGGATGATAATATTTGTTTTGGAGAAAAGCTAGGACATTTGAAGTTTTGACGAATACGGGAACAGATTATGAAAATTTGGGACTGTCGCGGTGAAACCGACTGAGAGCCCGATCCATAATAGTTATGATTTCTCCACTTAGCAGTGCTTGACTCAACTTCTTATTTTTAATCCTTCGTGGCATGCGGTGGAAGAGAAGTGGGAATAAAGTAGAATATGGATGATTCAAGAAACAAGTGCGAAACACGATTCGCAAAAACAAACAAATATGACGTGATGGTAGTCTATACAATAAATTACAGTTACCTTCCCGCTTGCAGAAGAAATATTATGTATAATATTCCTAGTCTTTTTTTGGCTTTTGTCTGCAGTGTTCAAATACGACATTTACTTATAATCGGTTGAGATTCTACAACAAGACTCATATCTTCTGCAAACTGTTTACACATTACCCTCCTACTGAAATATCACCATACTTTCTACTTCATTTTGTTTAACAAATTTTCAGATGCATCCTGCGGAGATAATTAAGAATAACAACAATCATGTAAGAGGAGGTGGAAGGTTGCCGAGCAGTGTTCTATGGCATGAAACACATAAAACACACAAAACAATTTCACAGAAAATCAAGTATAAATCAAGTAGTGAATATATAAATGTCATACACTGTTAATGCTGCATTAAATGTTAAACTATTACTGAAATAACATTATGTAAGAAGTCAAAGTAATAATAATAAATAAAAAATAATGTTCAGGTGTTGAAAGCAACTCCTAATTAGTACTAACAACTCGTACAACTCTGCTTATTGATTTCATTCACTGGATATACTAATGTAATAATAATCTGCAGTAAATGAAAACTTAAATGAGCAATATATATTATTCAGAAATAGCTAAAATGTTAGATTAGGTTATAATCTTTCTTGCAGGACTCCCTTAAACCCCTGTAAAAATGTTAACATGTTCTCTAGTACCTATGATATCCTTCATACATTAAACATATGATGTATATTTTTGTTATCATTTTCAATAAAGGAACAAATACAATAAAGAAAAGTTTCATAGGAGGAAACTTTTCTTCATTGCAACCTTTATTGCAGAACAGTCATCAAACTCCTTACGAATGTGATGTCACAATAGAAGTATCAGAATCTACCTCTGTTACGTGGACTCCTGTTGTCTTCCTTTGAAGTTCTTGCTATGAAATGTTCTTTGCTACATATCCTTTAATTATAGATAACCAACGTTTCTTTACTATTGTGCAGGTTGCATAGAAGATAGGGAATGTTATAGATTCTAAACGTGATGTGGATAGCCATTGTTAAAGTCACCGTTACCCGTGAAGATGTTAATGGATTGGCTCCATTCTTAACTCAGCTGAGGTAGTAAGAAAAGCTACATATCCTTTTATTATAGGCAACCAACATTTCTTTGCTACTCTACAGGTTGCATAGAAGCCAGGAAATGTTTTAGCTTCTAAACGGGATGTGGATAACCATTGTTAAAGTCACCGTTACTCGTTAAGATGTTAATGGATCGACTCCATTAATTAACTCAGTCGAGATAATTGTAGTAAGAAAAGCTACATATCCTTTATTATAGGCAACCAACATTTCTTTGCTACTCTGCATGTTGCATAGAAGCTAGGGAATGTTTTAGATTCTAAACGGGATGTGGATAGCCATTGTTAAAAGTCACCGCTGCTCGTGAAGATGTTCGGGATTGACTCCATTAACGAACGTGGCTAATCATTCTAGCTATCTATTACAAAAAAGGTGGAAGTGCCTCAGCGGTAAATCGCTTAATTCTGGCACGTGGAGTCGCCTGTTCGATTAGATTAGATTAGACTTTTTAGTTCAGCGTCCCTTTCAGCAACGAGGCTATATGAGATGTGAACCTACAGCTGAATAATGTGGAATCCGAACCACATGAGGTCCCGCCGGAGATCGAACTCGTGTTTCTCACACCAAAGGTGCCAACGACAACTGCTTAGCTACGAGCTACGAGGAGGCTCCCAAGGTTCCATGTTCGATTCCCTGCCAAGTAAGTTTGTGGTGGACAACATCGCATTTTTTCAAAGTATTTCCGTTTCCTCCCACTTTTTCATTCCACCAATTCTTCCAACATCATTCAGTTGCCTTAATCATTGTCTCCCTTAGCCTAAAGGATATAATCGTGGGACGTTAAACTGACAGATTTTGTTACAAAAGCAGTTAAAAGAATAATCTTCTAAGGTCTACCAGCATGATTCTAATAAGCTTTAGAGTTAGAAAGATTACAATGGATGGCAACTATGCCAGGCAGGAGAACTGTATTTTTGAGAGTGAGAGAGAGGGAGTAGAAAGAGAGAGAGAGAGAGAGAGAGAGAGGTCAAACTCTAATGGTTCATATCCTGAGTGCGGTGCCCACACGATCCCTTTACAAGATCAACACAATTAAAGTTCCTCCAACCGCTTTATAAATGATGGCCTCTTAGCTATAATCGAATTTTAAAAACATTAAAAAAAAATACTTCAGGAGTCTATTGTTACTAATAATACAGTATAGCATAACTGTAACAGTCTTTTTACTTGTATTTTTAGTATTTTTCTTCCCTGGATGAACTTATATCGATTAAGCAACTCGTTGATTTATGACACATACAGGGTAATTACAAGTGCGTGGAAAAAATTTTACTCATGTAGTTCAAGTGAGCTATTCGTTTCAGAAAATTCTATGAGACAACTATGCATTGGGAAATTCCCAAAGTTTATTTGCATTACGAGAAATCGCATACATTGAATATGGGATTGAAAATATTTTCATTCGATAATAAAAATTCTTGCAATGTAGGGGGCAGGATGTGGTATTGTCTAACGTCACATGCTTATGCTCTGAGACTAAGGGAAAATAAAGTGAAATGAGATCTTTAAGTTTTAAGTCCCACGGTTATGCCGGTTAGGCTAAAGGAGACTGTGATGATGAGAAATGAATGAAATTTGTGGAATGAAGAAAGTGAGAGGAAACTGGAAAACCCCGAGAAAACCCACGAGCACGGTGTTTGTCCACCACAAAGTCCACACGGCGGGAGCTGAGCTGAGACTAAGGGACACGGTGATATAAGATAGATAGTAACAATGGAATAAGGAAAGTGGGCGATTCTAGGCAGATAGTGTTTGTCCAACACAAAGCTCATTTTGCACGACCTGGGATCGAACCAGGGACCTAGGGCACCAGAGATGAGCAGTCAACGACTGAGCCACCGTGGTGCCCTGTAGTTCTTATGATTTGAATAAAATATTTTGAAATAGCCAAACGATGTTGTAAATCTGACATATTTTGTAGCATTAGTATTGAAAGACAGCATCCTACACATACTTTCATAAGGAAAAATCGCAGGGCTTAAGGTCTGGTGGCTTAGATGACCAGTTGAGATGCATGTCATCAGTGTTACCTAGTTGACAAGGAGTGAGATTATCTCGCTTAAAAAAAGATGTCGTTCAAGATATGTCTCGTCTCGGAAAATGTATGTTTCTATTGAAAAAGTTTTGTCTCGTCTCCTATCTTATTACTAAAATATGTTGGCAGCCCTGTGTTTCATTTAATGTTGCCCATGAGACGAGACACGACGAAAAATAAAATTTTTATGTTCCGTCTCAAAATTTTCTGAAATCTTGTCTCGTCTCTATTCTTTATAGACTCGAAATCGAATACCAAGTTATGATTCGGTTACCCCATCTTCAAGGAAAATCGACAAAACGACATGTGAAGAGATGACAGCTGTATATGATGAGGAATGCCCATCGTACGACACAGTAAAACTCTGGAAGGCGAGAAGTCAAATGTGGTTGCATAAGTTTACAGGATGACCCAAATAGAAAGTCACTCGTCAACTGTTACAGACCCAAGCATTGTGGCAAAAGTTGCACAGACAGTGGTTCAAGATAGACAGACGTGTGAGTATATAGGTAATCATTAGGAGGTCAGAGACATACGCAGGAATTTATTTTAGGGGGTACAAATTTCAAAATAAGTATAAATTATATTATAGCTTATAAAATTATAGCTAAAATTATACTAAAAGTACAAAAAAGTTGGTATTTCAGGAATGTCTGGACCTCTAGGACCCATTCCTTGCGTTCATCGCTGATAGGAGTTGAGTTGATTTTAGTTTAGCGTCCCGTTCAGCAGCGAGGCTATATGAGACGTGGACCTACTGATTAACGTGCAATCCGAACCACATGAGCTCCCGCCGGGAATCGAACCCGGGTCTCCCACGCCAAAGGCGCGTACGCTAACCGCTTACATCGGTGATAGGAGTTCCGTCCAGATCATATTACATGACATTCTGCTTATGACCAAAGTAGCAACAAGATGAGTTCCCTGTTATTGACACCTTTTCAAAAACAGTAACGTGTGCAATGTAGACAAATCAATTTGGAGCTGCATCACAACAATAGGGATGCTTTTTGAACAGATTAGTAACTAGGAATAAATGCTGAGTTTACTTTGACCTTACAATCAGGCCCGTATTCAGGGAGAGTCTAGGGGGGCCGACCCCCCTAAATTTTTGCTGGCCCCCTTAAAATTTTCATGGTAGGCTTGCAAATGAACTATAATATGGTGATGTATCCAGAGAGAGTCTAGGGGGCCGGCCCCTAGACTCTCCCTGGATACATCACCATGTTATAGGGGGCCGGCCCCCTAAATTTTTGCTGGCCCCCTTAAAATTTTCACGCTAGGCTTGCAAATGAACTATAATATTGTGATGAACTATAATATGGTTGGATCGGCCCCCCTATCTTCAGCCGGGCCCCCTACATTTTTCTGCTGCCTATCGGTCTGCTTACAATCAAAGAAACATGGAAATATACCATACACTCCCCAACCAAAAAGGCTAAAGTATAGCTTTTATTCAGCAAGGTCCTGTTGTCGGTATTTTGACACCATAAAAATGTGATCTTGACTGATCATATACAAGAAGACCCTTCCATCACACTAACATATTACATGATTAGCATTAGGAATTAGATTTCTGGGCTTACGGTGTTTATGACTATGTTAGTCCGTCACACATATGAGGGAAGACGTCTCTCGGCGATCACACTGCTCGAGGAATTACAGAGGAAGAAAAGAATGGGGAAGGAAGGGAGTGCCCTGGGACCAATATATTAGTTACCATCCCACATTTGCCTGGTGTAAATGAGGAAAACCCAGGAAAAACCCACTCAGGATAGATGGGCTGAAATAGCTGTTACACCTTTTCGACCGAGTCCACAGAATCGCAGCCGGAACCACTCGTACCAAAGGCAAGAGTGTTAGCGAAAATATTACAGGAACCCACTACAAAAGTTACAGGATACTATAAAAGCAAGCAGACGATGGTTTGCTCCCTAAAAGTCTGTCGCGATCAATACACCAAGCAGCAGAAACATTCACTTTTGCGCGCCAATGTGGTTACAAACTTGCCACATCCACCATATTCGTACGATCTGACTCCATAGGATTACTTCATCTTCACAAGTATGAAGAAATACTTAGATAAACATTTTGCGAATGAAGAAGAAATAATTAATGCGATGAAAACCTGATTTACCTTCAACTTCGCAGATGTTTATGCAGATAGTATTAACAGATTTATCCATTGTTATTGAAACTAATAGTCATGAAGAAAATACGCACCAAAATGTGCTAGGTGATTACTACAAACTATCTTTGTATTACAATATTGCATAGCATTGAATAACAGTTTTTATCTTTGTTTCCATGTTCACTGATGACTTACATATTCCCACGCCTACATATATAAGGTCCCTAAGTATTAATCTCCCTGTGAACTACCAGATTTTATCTGTTAATTGTCCCCGCGGGTACCTAATCGCTAACATTCTCGTCTTTGGTGCGCACACTCCTGGATTTGATTCCTGGTGGAGACATTCGGTCGAAAAAATGTAAAAGGTTTTTCAGGCCAGTCATTCTGAGTGAGGTTTCCTTGAGTTTTCTTCATTCATACCAGGTAAATGCCGGGATAGTACCCAACAAACAGCTCCCAGTTCGCTTCCTTCCTTCCCCAACCTTTTCTTCCTTCCCTCTCCTTGGATAGTGTCATCACAGAGGGACATCATCCCTCATTTTGTGTGACGCGCTAAAATGAGGCTGAAAGTCGATAAGTCTAAGCTCATAATTCCTAATCCTAACCCTTATCTCTAAGTTTTCAAAATAGCGTAGTGTAGGCCAATGATGGGCAAACCTTTTTAGAAGATAGCCAAAGAAAAAAATGTTAAATTGGCCAATATAATTATTAAGATCAACAATGGCACATTTTACAAAATTCTTTTAAAACTGAACCCTATTAATGGTTAAAATATTATGAAGAGAATCTGATGAACGAAATTATGACTGAATTTTTAAAAGCTTCTCACATGATTTTTTGGGGGGGAAAATGCCCTCTCTCTGGAGGAGACCAAAGTAATACATCCATTCCGAATACTAAGTGTACCCCTGGAATATATTTTCTGAAAGAAACACTGATCAGGAGTCATGTAGCGAGCCGAATAGAGCCTTCCAGGGGATCGTATCTGGCCCGTGGGCAGTAGTTTGTCCATCACTGATACAGGCTATTACATTTTCAAGATAATATATCCACTTGGTGGTTTGTTTTCGTAGGATTAAGGTAAAATTATAACCTAGAATCCGGTTCTATTTTCCGTCCTTTTCGTCTTGTACGAGACCATCCATGGATGGAAATCTGCCCGTTACGTCCTCTGGCAATGAAGGTAGCAGAACGTCGTTGCAAATAGATTGCATTAAGCCATTCCAGCCGTCTGATTTTATTACGAAATTTTCTCTTCTCCCCAATGAGATTTGCAAAATATGTAGATAGCTTGAAATGAGAATTATGTTGGTTTCTGAATGAGAGAAATTCATTACGCTTAATCAATTGCCCGCTAGCTATACACTTGGTGACAGATTTTCTTACACTAAGGGAAAGGAACAAGGGATTTCGTCTATTTTTATTAGCTTACGAAATCGAATTTTCAGTGAGATCATAGTTAAATTTAATTCTAATGTATTGGAAGTAGAAATTACTTTATTTCACAAATATCTCGTTAGATGTCAGGTAAAGTGAAAGTACAACTCGCTCAAGTTTTACATTTACTTAAAGGCTATAAACTATTTAATAAAAATATCAAATAAACGTATAAGATACGATTTAAAATCCAAAGACTAAAGCTGTGCCTAATTGGTATTCAAAACTACAATTCATTACTAAAGCTACCACCACACACTGAACTCTGTTGCAGGATAACAAAATACTGAACGGTTACATACTTATTAGAAATAACGAGCAATTAATTCACACATATTTTTAAATGTGTAATTTCCGATTTTTAGTTGAATGTGTGCTTTGAGGATGTCTGGGTACCGTATTTTCATGTTGATCCATTTTCTCATTGAATTATGCAATGCCATAAGAGCATAACTAAAGATAAGGTACGTGGGCTGTTCAATATACAGGGTGATTCAAAAAAAACACCGACAACGTTTAGAAGGCGATTCCTGACACCAAGACAAGACAAAAAGTATAGACCAACCTGGGTGCACAAATGCTTCCTTTCGGAATTATAGACTGCCGAAAAGCAAAAAAAAAAAAAAAAAAAAAAAAAAAAAAAAAAAAAAAATGTAAAGGTCCATTGTTACAAAACTATGGGACTTGCCGTAGTCGGGTCAAGACCTCACTTAGGAACTAATATGTGCGCTATCCAAAATTTTATGTTTCAGAATCCTAACGTACTCACGCAACAATTTTTATAAAGGCACTTTGGCTACGGGCATATAATTGGAAGTACTCAGCAACTACCTCTATAAACATTGAAGTGGAAGTACCACATGATTCTGAAACTTGGATATTAAACTTGGAAACTAAACAGAAAATCGTGTGATTGTCTCTAAATCAGTTATTCAACAAATAAGGCCTTTCGACGCTAGAATTATATCCCATTTACACCAAATAAAACTTTAACAGAAAACTGTTCGCACTTTTCTTTTGAAATTTTCTGTAGTACTTGGCACACTTAGAAATGAATAGTTTTCACTTTGCTGTTGGATAATTCATGCTGATAAATCTATGAAGTATGAAGGAAGTGCTCAAACTACGCATCGCAGTGCCTTCGAGCATCTTCAGTCTTGATTTGGGATGCCTTGACATATTTGTTTATCGCATAACAACTCTAATAAACAAATCTAGTTTAAATCATAAGGTAATTTTATATGGGGAGAAAAAACAAAATAGAATTTCTGACAGATTTAAAATATAATTTGACAACGAATATTACAAAAACGTAGATTGATATTTTAGTCTTCTAGAGTTTGCTTTCAAAAATATTTGAATGGTTGTCGAGAAAACTAAAGTACTAACCTTTCTTCAATTGCCCACGTTTAACAAAAAGTACGTGTAATATGGACAAACGTTATAAATAAAACCAACGGAAGCCTCTAGTATAATTTAATTATCCACAAGGAATTAAGACCAAATGAGCGGTAAAACAACAATACACAATATATGAAAATATTTAAAACAAAATACACAATGTGCATTGTGATGTTCTAAGCTACTACAATGGGATAAATTGGAATGTATATTGTGTGATAAAAGTAAAATGTAGGTTTTATTCATATGTTCCATTTCATTTCCAAGGTGAGCGTCATCTGCTATTGTATTTGGGTTAGAAAGCTCAAATACCTATTGTGCGGAACCGATTGATTGGCTTTCTCAAATATGTCGATTTTTGCCAACTTTGTGATTATTAAGGCCCGGATTTTTATGTAGTCCAAAGTACCGAAATATGTACATAAATATGTAGCAAAAATCAATGAAATATGTAAGAAATATGTTAAAAATATGAAAATATGTAAAAATATTTTTTCGTGTTTATTTTGTGTCTGTGCTATTTTCTTAGCTAATTAATATACTGTAACATATTTATGTAATAAAAGCTTAACAAGTGTAAATAACTTCCTACAGATACGTACAAATTTTCAGAAGAAACAAATGAAAATATGTATAAAGAAATTAAAAACCACATTATTGAACATATAAACACAAAAAAATATTTATTTAAACAAAAGGCACTTACTTTTGGGACGAACAATGAACCACTAAATAATTTTACGCAATGGAAAAACTTTGTCACTAACTTGTCACTGATACGTTCAAATTTTCACTAAGAACAAATAAAATTGTCTCGTGGAGAAATGAAAATAACATTATTGAATATCAAAAGAGGAAAAAATATTTAAAATAACGAGCGCTTACTTTCGGAGCGCACCATGAACCACTAAGTATTTTATATGATGGTATTCGAAAAAATCTCTAACTTGCCACAGATACTTCAAGCTTTTACTAGTAACAAATGAAATTGTCTCTGAAAAAATGAAAACCACATTATTGTATATGATGAAAAAAAAAAGCGCTTACTTTGCTGATGCTCAATGAACCACTACATACTTTTCCAATTGTTCAGGAGCTAGAGAGTCGTTGGTCAGTCAGGATCCTTTTATAGGCTGAGAAAGACCTCTCCACGTCGCAGGAAGTGACAGGCGCGAACTTCAGCAAATGACATTTTCCAGGACTGATTTCCTCAGGTGCCTCCGTTTCTTCTCCTGCATGCAGTCCTCAATGTTAGGTATCCTGGATTCCTCTTCAAAACTGACTGGAACTTTGGGGCAGTTTTCGCACCTATTTCTCCCTGCACAATGTTGAGTTTCTTGTATTTCCGTAGAGGTTGCACATACAAAAGGTGAGAAAGCCAGCCAACTGTATGCGTTTTAGTTTGTTTTGTCGGCACACATCCGAGCGGCGTCTGCTTGCAAAGGCGTAAGCACAAAAATCCTTATATTGTTTTCTTTATTTATATATAAGAAAACAGATTTTTTTCAGGATTGGAAGCGGTAACTGACGACGTTTTTTTTTTTTTTTTTCATATTGTAGAGTGTACGATTTGGTTTAACCCAGCTTTCCCTCAATGCAAATCGGTTGAACAAAGTGAGAGAAAAAAATACAGATATTTGAATAAAGTACTTTTTGAGTTGTTATTACATATATAAGCCTACTTTTATTTGCGTATTATTTAAAGAAAATTAGCGAAAAGGAGCCAGAAAACTGAATTTATTTTAAAATATGTACAGTGGACGGAAAATATGTAACAGACTTCAAAATATGTAAAAATATGTAACGTGATTTTGGTTTATATGGCTCCTTACTTCGTAATTTGCGAACATTTCATATTTTCACCAGCGTACATACAAAGGAAAAAATATGTAAAAACATAAAAATCCGGGCCTTAGTGATTATATGCTGCAAAATTTCAACAGTTTAGTGCAGCGTTTCCCAACCGGTGTGCCGCGGCACACTGGTGTGCCATGAATGGGCCACTGGTGTCCCGCGAGTAAATCGAAACAAAATTATTGATTCTACAGCAATTAAATTGCAAGACATATGGAAAAATGTATATTTGTATTTCACATTACTATGAACCTCTAATATGAATCTACAATATATTTTAAGTTTTATACCGCGTTACTTTTCTGTACATTTTTAATATTGAAAAAGGTATTTGTTATCATTGTTATGACGTTATGACGTTATTGCTTCTTTATTGTTGCAGACTATTTCGTAACTTCTAATTTTAAAATATTCAATCCTTTCGACAAAACAAACATGCATACGAGTTAACTACCTTTGTGTTTTAAAAGTAAAAGAGATTTGTTTGTTCGTTCATTATTTAGTATTCTTCCTTGTTAGTGAAAGTTTGGATGCAGTTTTCGAAAAAGAAAGCGTATTTTTAAGAACCTAAGTCCAATATTTCATTGCAATTGTTTTCTATTTTTAAATTAAAATGAAAAATAAGCATAATGATTTACCATAGTGGAAAACCAGTGATCGAGCTTTCCTCTCTGTGAGGAGATCAGTAATCACAGAAAAAATATTATGGTATTTTATATTTAAATATAATAAACTCTATGAGTGTGCCGCGAGAATTCAAGTTACACCCATAGTGTGCCGCAAGTTGAAAAAGGTTGGGAAACGCTGGTTTAGTGCAACAACGACCGTTGTAATCACGGATTTTAATACTTGACTCAAATTCTCAATGGTATTTCTTCAATGAAGTTCAGAGAAATTGTCAGTTGGTTGTAGCCAATTATTTAAAGTAAAAGAGAGGCGTACTTCTGTAAGCAAAATCATTTTTTATACTCACAAGTTTTTAAAAAAGTGTTTTATGATAAAAAATAAAGGTTTGTATAATATGAACCTGTTTCTTTGTTTATCTGATAATTCCTTAGTCCATGTTCATTACACCTGTTCATTTTATACAAAACAAATATGCCATATTATACGCCATGGCAGTTTAGTAATTTACAAAACTGCAGTTAGAACGTACTTGGGCACTTCTACCCTTTGCTGTGTAGTGATAACGCAATGTCTATAGATGACCATAAATGACCTGTTTTTTGTTCCCAAAAGATTATAGAGCAGAATTCCTTATTCCCTATATCCATGGAACGGAAATATACAAACAGTAAAAATGTATAATTCAAATAGTGAGTTCAGTTGATTTTAGTGTCCCTGTCAGCAGCGAGGCTATATGAGACGTGACCTACTGATTAACGTGGAATCCGAACCACATGAGCTCCCGCCGGGAATCAAACCGGGGTCTCCCATACCAAAGGCGCATACGCTAACCGCTTAGCCACGAAGGAGCTCCCCTCAGCAATTATTTATAGTCTTTTCGGATGCAGAATAATACCTGTTCAATAACATGGGCATAATGTCTTATAGTATGGGACCCCTGCCAACAAAGTTTTCTGGGTGCATGCATGATACAAACATCATTCTCAGTTTTTGAAAGACCTTAAGTTGAAATGAGTAGCTTATACATGTAATTGCATATGGCTGGATATCTAAGACAAATCTCGTTAAAGAATATATGCTACAACAAAACGAACTATATATATATATACTCTCTTATTATAACGAATCGTTATTGCAGTCGTGTTGTATATTATTCTGTCTCTTTGTCTGCCTCTTTGAGAGCAAACGACATTTGTCGATTGTCTCTGCTTTTGCAAATGATGATGATTGAATTCAGCTCCGCGCTTCAACAAGAACCAATGATCGTAACAGGCGCCTGCAGCCAAAGTCTTGTCGTCTCGCTCTCACTACGACAGGGGAAGTGACAATCATATTACCTGTGATCAAGCAAAAAAACTCTTCTAGAAGCCTTCCACTACGTCCCCCCCGCTCTGCTTCTACCCTTCAGGACGCCTCTAAATCCTCTTTACATTTCCCTTCCCCCTTTTCCTCCCAGTTCATTTGCACAGTACAACTAAGAACAAAATATTCATACAATCATAAAGCAAGGTTTTTCAATGATTCAGTAGAATGAAAAAATTGTAATAGAACTACGTGATTTTTGTGTTTTTCCCCTCTATCTTTAGGCGCCTATTTTCACTTTTTTAAATCGCCATGAAGTAAATACCTTTTCATATTTCTAAATTTCTTCACGGAAGAGATGTAAACGGTTTTTTATTTGGTATTTCCATTACAGGTTCAATTATGAACTAGTACACTGAGGAAAATCCATTATCCGGACAGTGGTACCAGGTTATATTGTATAAATGTACGAAATCCTTACGTTTACTGTGAAAATCATTACGAAGCATATGTTATCTACTGTATATGCTACATACGTATTGCCCTTTCCCGGGTACAAGTTCCATCGTGCCGTTACAATACTTCTGACATCTAACAGTCTTCCGTATATTGCACTTCTATAGTCTATCTGTATGTATACGTCAGCTGTATGTTACATACGTCCATCTGTATGTGAGATCCTGACTACATATGCAATTACTTTCGTTTGTACGGAAAGTATGTTTATTCGGAGCATTCATACGGAAAGTACGTATCAAATATACTTCTTCAGTTCTACATTTGCTGTAAGTTAAGTCCAAAAGCTACAGGATTTACAAGAGAAACCTACGGTTTTACGTACGCCACATACGTTTATTTTTATCAGTGTAAATTTGAGCAATCTTGTAGAAGAAAAAAACGAAATCTGTCAGTTTAACGTCTTACTATTATGCTCTTTAAGCCAAGGGAGACGATGATTAAGGTAACTGGATGATGATGATGATGATGGAAGAATTGGTGGAATGAGAATGTGTAAGTAAACGGAAGTACCCCGGGAAAACCCACCAACATGATGTTGTCCACCATAAACTTGCTTAGCCTATAACGAAATACTTTAGTTTGTATAATATTTACCTGTACCGTGGGCAAAAAGTGCTCATAAATATGTAATATACTTAGTAGAATGTTCATTTTAAATTAACAGAAAAGAAGAATGTTTTAATATATGTAAGAGATTATTATGGGATAGTTGTGGCTATGTACATGTTATGTGTTGACCTAGTCAAGTGAATTTATGTATTTCACGGTTTTAAAAAGGAATATTTAAGACATATCAAGCAATAAAGGTGAGACTAATGATCTTTGAATATCTGAGTTGATTCTTGCATAAAGAAAAGTAATTATCGCTTCGTAACTTATATATTACAAGACGGACCAGGTTGACGACGCTTTTCTATAGAGTCGTTATAAAAATTTGGTTTACCAAACCCGGGATTTTTGAAAATTCAGTTCCCGAAGAAGGAAAGTAGGGCTGAATTTACTTGGATATTACCATTTATGAATACGAACTTAACCGTATTACGAAGCGGTAAGGTCATCAAAAGAAAAATGGATAGTGAAATAGGGCAACAGGAATCTAATACCAGTAATCCAGGTGAAATTAGTGCAACACCAAGTTTGTCATCTGAGGATCGACTTTTGTTAGCTGTGCAGCGACAAATTATGCAAATGACGACTGAGATAAAACAAACCATGGAACAGAAGCTGAATGAATCTAACACAAACATGGAACAGAAGTTCTATGAAGCTAACCAGACCATGGAACAGAAGTTCTATGAAGCTACCCAGACCATGGAACAGAAGATAGAATTGAAATTCAACGAAGCTAACAAGACCATGGAACAGAAGTTCTATGAAGCTAACCAGACCATGGAACAGAAGTTCTATGAAGCTAACCAGACCATGGAACAGAAGATAGAATTGAAATTCAACGAAGCTAGCAAGCAGTATGAAGAATTAAGTAAACGAATAGAACGGATAGAACTGAAATCAGACGATACGAAACAAACAATCGTCCAGGTGATGAACGACATATCCTCGCAGTTTGAAGAGAAGTTAAAAAGGTTAGCCGATGAGTGTCAAGAAAAGCACGATCATCAAAATCATGAAATCTGTGCTGTAAAAAAGGATTTAACGTTAATAGAATCTTCCGTTAAACATCAAAAGATCCAGTTGGCTACTATGCAGGAAGAAATTAAAACGTTACAGGCTAGAGATAACATTTATCGCAATAATCTGGGCAGTGATCGCTTCGAGTTTCCCCAATCACCGGATATAAATACGCCTTCGCCGGAATCTGAGTAGGATATTATATTAGAGGAAAATTGTCCGAAGATCACTGATGAACGAAATATAAATGGTATCATGACACAGCACGCTACGGACCGGAACAATCACACCACAAGAACAAGGAGTGAGAAAAGAAAGGTAAAGTTAAGTGTCAAGATGAGCGAAATCAAAGCCATGAGTAAATTTAGTGGTAAGTGCAATGAAAATGCTAGTTCTTTCTTAGAGAAATTCCAAGACGAATGCAATATAATGTCTATCGACCGATCACAATACATGAAATTAATTACTCCCACCTTGTTCCTTATGGTTTAAGGCAATACGTGATCACATTAGTACATATGAGGAATTTAAAGCGGCATTGATCGCGAATTACGAAAATGACTTTTTGCTGGCAAACAGAGATGCCACTCTTAGAAATCAACATTTCAATCCTCGATTGCACAAATCTATTGTAGAGTTTGTTGTAAATGTCTATAATGAATTAAAGGTTGTTAATCCCTTGCAATCGGAATCAAGAATAATTGCATCGATTCGCAATTTGCTTCCATTTAAATTACAGCAGATCTTATTTTCCACACAGTGTATGAGTTTCAGTCATTTATTAATGCTTGTACAATGCTACGAAACTCAATACCATGCTATGAATCTAACACAATCAGGAATGGGTAAAAATAAGAATAATTCAGATCATTTGGTCCCTGTTCGGAATTTGAATATCCGAAGTGTGAATAATAATGAACCGAACCTAAGACGAGTATACTCTAGCAATCAAAATGAACAAAATAGACAAGGTTATGTAGGGAATCCGCCTAACCTAATTAATCGTAATAATTCCTATGTTAGACCATATAGTCAAAATAGGTTTAAAAATAGACGAAATGTATGGAGAAATTCCACAAACGCAGCGAACTACGTGGATAGAAGTAATGGAAGGATAAGAGATGGCACTTCACATCAAGATCCAGGTATTGAAGTAATTTCTGTACAAAACAATAATACAGGACATAATCATGATTGTGCTGTACAGTGTACCCTATTGGAACCCTACTCGAGTATGAATTTAAACTAATTGCGGCTGATATGGTAGGGGTTAAACCCATGTCAGCTGTAGATTCTCATGAGCATTTATCTAAAAATTTAAGTGATAATTTCTATGAACATTTATCTTCCAATTTACAGGTTCATGCTAATTATGAAAATGATCTTTCCTATGACGTTTCTGTGAATAACTATTCGGAAATAGCAATTAACAGGTGTCAATATCAATTTATACCTGTTGTAAATCGTTGTTGGTTTGAAGATGATACTGTCCATGATGGTTTTAATATCGAAGAAAATTTTGTATTTTTAAAATCATATAGTACTGCTAAAATACCTATTAAAGTCAATGGATTAAGTACCGAAGCTTTACTCGATACGGGAGCAAACGCCTCTCTATTATCGTATTCATGGTGGAAAGTAATCACTAGTAATTATTCGAATCCTAAGCTACAAAAGGCTGAGAACCTTATTATAGTTGATTTTACCGGTAAACATAAAAAGAGAGTAGCAGGAATTACCCGTGTGTCAATATCTATCCAAGATTTCGAAATATCAATCCCTATTCTGGTTATAAAAGATCTTAACGAGAACTTAATTATGGGCTTAGATTTACTATCCCAATTACGAGTCATGCTTGATTTTAAAAACCAAACTTTGACGATACCGGGTATACCTCAGAAAATTGTTCAGAAACTGCTTCCAAAATTAGATAATAGCGCTTGCCAATATAATGATCTGTCTCCTCTAGTGAATAATGTTTCTATTAGTGAAAAAGGTGATAAATTAAATGATCAACGATTGGAAAAGACACAAAATTTGATGAATGTAAAGGATGATGTAGTATTTTCTGAACATGTTAAATCTCTCGAAAGCAGCCTTGATTTTGCTGATAATACCGTAATAGCAGACTTTAAAAACATTTTATATAAACATAGAAAGGTCTTTTCAGAACGTCCTGGATGCTGCAAGGATTTTGTTTATTCTTTTAAAGTTAAAACTGATAAACCTATAGTAACCAAGCCCTATATAATTCCATATAGATACAGAGAGAATGTACGTCAACAAATAGCAGATATGTTAAGAGATGGGATCATTAGGCCTTCGAGGAGCGTCCACCTTAATCCATTACATGTTGTTCCAAAGAAAAATGGTTCTCTACGTGTGGTATTAGATTTGAGGCGAACTAACGGTCACATTGATCTGGAACAAGTGAGGTATCCTCCAGTAGAAGAAATACTAGCTTCTTTACAAGGGAACACCGTATTCGGAAATTTAGACCTAGTAATGGCGTATAATCAGGTCGAGTTACACGAAGATTCAAAACCATTTACAGCATTTAGTTTTGAAGGTCACTTGTACGAATACAATCGTGTAGTCTTTGGGCTTATCAATGGTAGTGCAGCATTAGCATCCTGCTTGAACAAAGTTCTAGGTCAAGACTTGCGTAGCAACGTGATAACGTATGCTGATGATATCTTAATCATGGGGAAAAATCCACATGAATATTTGAAGTATTTAGATATAGTTTTAGACAGATTGGAAAGTTCAGGCCTTACTATCAATTTACAGAAATCCAAGTTTTTGCAGAATTCTATAGAATTTCTTGGGTACCAAATTGATGCCTCTGGTTTGCAATTCAGTCAATCTAAAGTTCAAGCCATAGAAGATCTGCCTGCTCCAGTAAATGTGAAACAGACACGACAAATATTAGGACTCTTCAATTGGTTTCGCAAAGCCATCCCGCGATTTGCTGAGATAGCCCAGCCTTTATTTATGATCATAAAGAAGGGTATACCATGGCAATGGGGTCCGATCCAGGAACACAGTTTTAATAAATTGAAGGAGTGCGTAAAACGAAATATCCATTTGAATCACCCCAGATACGACGTTCCTTTTTACGTACAATGTGATGGTTCCCAACTTGGAATCTCTGCAGTACTCTGGCAGCCTAACCCAACTATGCAGGAACCAGCTGTTATACATTGCGCTAGCCGTACTTTAAAGAAAGCTGAAAAGGGATACACTACAACAGAAATTGAACTTTTGGCTGTACGTTTTGCTATACAAAAATTCGCTCCCTATCTGAGCGGATGTCATTTCATAGTACTTACCGACCATAATTCATTGCGATATCTTAATAGCGTACAGGGGTATAATAACAGATTACTTCGCTGGTCGTTAGATCTGCAAGCTTATGATTTCGAAGTGCAACACATTAAAGGAGTAGATAATGGACCCGTAGATACTTTATCACGCCTGTTTCCTGGAGAAGAGCAACATATTTTGTCTATTAATGAATTTAAGATCTTACAAGATGAAATAGCTACCATTTCAATAGAAGATTTAAGAGAACATCAAATGAAGTATCATGAATACCAACAAATCATGGAACATTTATCTTCATGTGGCGATGGATGTAGTTGTCCCAAGCACTGGAATTCCAGATTTAAATTAAATAACGGAATTTTACTCATTAAGGATTTTAAGTTCAAATCTAGGAACAAAATTTGTATTCCACCTACGTTAACAGCACGCATCTTAAAGGCCTACCATGACGATTTTGGACATTTTGGGTATGTAAAGGTATGTGCCTTGATTAATAAATCTTTTTATTGGAAAGGAATGCGAGCTCAGGTCAAAAATTATATCAATGACTGTATCGAGTGTATGCAAATTAAGCATAATTATCAGGCTATACAAAAACCAATGCTTTCAATAACACCGGAGAGACCACATTCATTCCTATCGATTGATTTATATGGACCGTTACCCAGAGCAGCTACTGGAGAAGTTTATTTGTTAACAACAATGGATATCTTTTCACGATATATGGTAGCCTACCCCTTGCGCAAAGCAACCTCCGCTGCTATAGTGAATAAAATTCTAAATGTATATATTCCACATTGTGGCCCTATCGAGCATATATTATGCGATAACGGCTCACAATTCAAAAGTGATGTGTTTCTCAAAGCCATGAATAAGGCCAACATTAAAATTCATTTTGTGACTCCGTACCACCCAAGTAGCTCCGTAGTAGAAAATGTACATCGCAATTTCGGTATGTTGTTTCGGCACTTTTGTAAGGATAAACATGCTGAATGGATTAAGCATGTCAACCAAATTACGTACCTTTTGAACCATTCTATATCAGACACTTTAGGTGTGTCTCCGGCCAAGGTGCATAATGGCTCTGATGTAATTTTCCCCGTGGAACAACATTTTGATGTCAAATTAGAAGATTCGACAATTATAGACTCATCCAATTTAGTGAACATGGTTAAGATCCGAAGACACAACAAGTTTTTGAAACGTAATTCGCAAGTAGAGTCTTTACAAGAAGGAAAATATCGGATCAAGGTCAACGATTTAGTTTTCGTTAAACAACATCCGCAGAGTAATATGTTGTTAAAGAAAATCTATAAATTTTGTGACATTTTTTCAGGCCCTTATTTATGTTTTAAGGAGATAAATCCTAAAGTCTTCGAATTGTTAAACGCTAAAACGGGGATGTCAATTGGACTTCGCAACATAGATGAGTTAAAGGTTTGGAAGCCTACTCCGTATACAAAGGAAAAATGGATGCATCTAGTTAAAGAGTTAGTAGCACCCAACATTCTTGATCAAATAAATAAGAATGAAAAATAACAATAATAATGAAAAATGTGTTTATTTAATAACAAAAAGGTGTCTTTTGTTTCTGTAAAATAAATTTATTTACTTCCATTTGATTATTCAAACGTAGGTTATGTTTAATTTTTATTCTTTCTTATTAATGTGAAGAATCATAATTCAATTTATAATTAGTTAAAGGCAAAAATTATTTTATATCAGATTGATTTGTATTTAATTATCAAAGATTATGTTAAGAATAAGATCCATTCTATAAAATCAATTATTCAATGACTACCTTGAGTGAAATTCTTCTTTATTTTGGACATCTTAGTGCTACTATGTATACATTACAATTGCAACATCTAACTTATTTGTTATACAATGCGCCCGAAAAGAACAAATATTATTTGTCACATCATCGTTTGTAATAATGATCGAAACTAGTAATCTTGATAATTTGTGTTTCACCCTCGTTAATTATATTTCTAAGCGACGATGTTTTTAATGATAAAGAATAAATAATAATGTAATAAAAGAGAAATATTAATGAAATCAAAGATTTATTGTAAATGTATTTATGTGAATGATAATAACTAATATTTTATATATATATGAGGGTTAACCAAAAAGTAATGAAGATATATACGAGGTGTGATCAAAATATAAAGAACATATGTAATGTACGAACATTAATCTAATCAGACCAGTGGTTCTTGAATATAAAAGCCAAGCCTACTCATGACTTTTATATTCAGTCCCTTTGTCGGGCGACATTTTCTATAACGAAATACTTTAGTTTGTATAATATTTACCTGTACCGTGGGCAAAAAGTGCTCATAAATATGTAATATACTTAGTAGAATGTTCATTTTAAATTAACAGAAAAGAAGAATGTTTTTAATATATGTAAGAGATTATTATGGGATAGTTGTGGCTATGTACATGTTATGTGTTGACCTAGTCAAGTGAATTTATGTATTTCACGGTTTTAAAAAGGAATATTTAAGACATATCAAGCAATAAAGGTGAGACTAATGATCTTTGAATATCTGAGTTGATTCTTGCATAAAGAAAAGTAATTATCGCTTCGTAACTTATATATTACAAGACGGACCAGGTTGACGACGCTTTTCTATAGAGTCGTTATAAGCCAGGGATCGAACCAAGGACCCCACATACGAGAAGTAACCGCTCTGCCATGGAGCCACGGTGTTCTCTTGTAAAAGAAATTGTAATGGAATCACACTAATTGAGTTTAGTGTAATAAATCGACATCGACGAAAATTAGAACGAAATCAAATGTTTCTTAACGTTGTTACGTTTAGCCTTGAAGGAGCCGTGGTGGCTCAGTGGTAGAACTTTCATCTCTGGTGCATGAGGTTCATGGTTTGATTCCAGCTCGCACCAAGTGAGCTTCGTGGTGGACAGACACCGTGTGCGTGGGTTTTCTCAGGTTCTACCGTTTGCTCCCACTTTCTTCATTCCATCATTCAATTCATTTCTCATTATCACTGTCTCCTTTAGTCTAGCCGGCATAAGCATGGGGCGTTAAACTTCCAGATTCCATTTCATTGTAGTCTTGAATCTATGCGTGAGAGTTTAAGAGATAGAAGTCCCGACTAGAAAAATTGTAGGAAAAGACGCATAAATACGTATTAGTTGCGCAATTTCATCAGGAAATCTTTCAATTGTGAAACAATAAAGCAATTTATATGTAAGATTATTTGTTACTAAATAAAATAATTAAAAAAAAAACTTAATCAATTACGTTAATGAGTTGTGTATATTGAAGTAAGGCTGCTTTCACATTAGGATCTTGTGAGCCGCTCGCGTGAGCCGCTCATATGAATATGTCGTGGGAAGGCATTGAAAACTTCTGAGCCACTCAAAAGATCTTGATACCAAAATGACAGCAATACTAGAGTCAGAAGAAGCTGCAGCTTTAATCTTGGCCATAAATTGCAAGAAAAAAGGAAAAGAAAATATAAAACAATGTTGATTCATCCTATAAATAATCAAGACTGGAAGAATGTTTATTTTACAGCCTGTTTCCTAAACTGAGAGAATATTAAAGACAATTTTTCAATTACTTTAGGATGTCTATATCTTCGTTTGACGAACTGTATAACAGTATAAAGTGTACATTTCATCAGAGTAACACCAAAATCAGAAAATTTTCAACATGAAATATTTGTACACACTTTTCTCCATTCCAATTGCGTTCACGCTCACGTGAGAAGGGCTCTCATAAGACTGTGTGTTATTTTCTCCCCCGCCAGCAGCAGCCCGCTCGAGCCAGCTACTGGCGGGGTGATCAAAGCAGCTCAGAGCCGCGGCTCACTTGCACCGAAGCGCTTGTGGTAAGGCGTACGTTTAAGACAATGTAAAGCTAGCAGATGCAGCTCACGCGAGCGGCCCACAGTATCCTAGTGTGAAGGCTACCTAAAAAGATAGATAGAATGTCAAGGAAACCAATAAGCAAAAGTAAAGGAAATATTTATTTCATCTAATATTGAAACTATGCTATATGAGAAATAAAAGATTATAGTGCCAAGATGATCTAAAAATAACGATATTTATAAAAAAAATTAATGCAAATTGTGACAAGAAATGGAACATTATAACATCGAAAGAATATAGAAGCAAAACTAAGCGAAATAATTTTAATCGATTGTGTTATTTATATGAAGTAAAATGTAAATGACGAGAAATCCTAGAAGAGAACATCAACAATAAATAACTCTTACTACTATCCAGTGGCGGATCTAGACTGGGGCAAGGGGGGCCTAGACCTCCCAGTTTTTTTGAGTGACATAAATAATTGGAGTTATTATTTATATATTTTTGAAAATTTATAACTAGTGATGGGCGCAAGAGTCTTGGTCTTGCAGTTTCTGCAAGAGTCTTATATAGAAGACCAAGCCCAAGACAATGCCTGCAAGAGCAAGACCAAGACCAAGACTCTTGCGCAATAGTCTTGCACAAGTACCGGTACTACTTGAATTTTTTTTATAGAATGTAAAAAGGGAAAAAATCATTACATCTTTCACTTGAATTTCTTAGCTTCAGTAAAAATGCCGTTGGAGTGAATGTTTTCTCTAGTTTATGCAATCCGTGTGAGTCGATCTGTCCCTGTAGCATATAGCTACAGTACGTCGTTTTCTGAATCGGTTATTTGCGTTTTCTGCAGTTATTAACTCGTTTTCAAGCCACACAGGTGTCATTCTAATCAGAGCTTGTTGCATGCAAAGAAATGTGTCATTGGTACTTGGTTACTATGCATTTCTGCGTTTTTAAACAATACGAGAAATCAAACACTATTCTACAGAGTGTGTGTGTGTTATCTGGAGTAAATTTAAACCTTTGACCTTTGAGATGGTAGTTTGTCGGCTCGTCCTGGGAAATATATAGCAAAAGAGGAATTTGTTTTTCACCTTTCAGTTGCTTCAGGTGTGGTGGCTCAGTGGTAGAGCGTTCATCTTTGGTGTATGGGGTTCTTGTTTCAATCCCAGCTTGCACCATGTGAGCTTTTGATGGATAAACACCGTGTGCATTTTTTTCTCGGGGTTTTCCCATTTCCTCCTACTTTCTTCATTACACATTTTATTCATTTCTCATCATCGCCGTCTCCCTTAGCCTCGAAGCATAATCGTGGGACGTTAAACTAGATATTTCATTTCATTTCAAAACATATTAGTGGTGTTCCTCTTCCAAAACTATGGAGAAATGTAGTACTGAACTTCCTAATTCCGTACACTGTTGGTGCCGACTACATGGGTATGGCCTTGGCTCCAAGGATCACGCATCCGTTGGAAATTTTTAATGTTTGCTCATAAAATTAATATCGAAATAACATTTTCATGATATTGACAAAAACTTAGTGCATGTGACCGCAAGTTTGATTTCCCGGGCAGATGCTTGTATGTTGAAAAGTTGTTTATCAAAATAACTTTTAGTCTCCTTAGGTATACGGCATATCGAGGATTGAGCGATATAACATTATACAACAATAAATAATTTATATTCACAAGAGAAAGTGATTTTGTACAGCTATTTCCAATAACTTGGGATTTGATGTCGTTATTTTGTATTTCTAATATAAGTCAAAAGTATTTATGTAAATTGAGTTTATACCAGACATAGATAGTTCAGTCATTTTCAGTTTTCACTCAAATTGTTCTAAAATATTAAGAGGTTTGATTATAATCATTATTATTTTAATTTTCTCTCTTTCTCTTTCTCTCTCTTTTTTTTTTTTGGCAAATATTGCTAAACATAGCATCATCATCAGCATTATCATAGCTATTCTGACATTATTGACAGGTCACTTGCAACTAAGAAGTTTCAATGTACGCTTGTCCTCAGCTAGTCTCTTCGTCTTGACGTAGCAATTTTCTGTTTTAATACCTTTCTTCAACTACAGTCTCCTTCGTCCCCTCCCTCTTTCCTTCCACAATACTCTCTAGCACGTCGCTCATAATACAGTTCCTCCTCAGCCAATATCCCAACCAATTCCTCTTCCTCCTGTTAATTATATCTACAATTTTTCTTTTCTCCCCAACTGCTATTATTTCTAAAACCTTCTCATTTGTTTTCCGTTCAACCAAGCTAATGTTCTCCTTTTATCTCCATGCCCACATTTCGAAAGCCTCCAATTTTTTTCACTGCTTTTGCGTAATGTTCATAGAGTACATATTAGAAGCAGTAAAACAAAATCTCAATATTTAATGGAAGTTTGTTCAATGCAAAGATTAGGTAATCATGGTTGAAAAGAAAAAGAAATGTAACACCTTTATGATGTAAAAGTAATTTTGAAATTTATGATATTTCAGTCATCTGTGCCGTCTTAATTTTCTCATGCGTCTCAGGGATAGCCTCCCCAGTTTGTGAGTATTGGATCTGTAAAAATATGTTAAAGAATATTACGAAACGTTGTGATTTATCTCATAAGTAGTGAAGCGTGGGCACCCATTGAAAAAAAAAATAAAGGTCATTGCCTATGTTGTACACTATCATCATACTTACACGAAGGTAAACTATTATATTTAGAAACGTACATTATATTTCCGTTAGTATTGGCATATTGCTACTTAGTATTCCGTTAGTATTCCAGAGTAAAATTTACCTATGGGAAACATAAGATATCTTAAAAGCAAGACTTGCAAGACTCTTGCAGGCAAGACCAAGACCAAGCCCACCCGGGTCTTGGTCTTGGTATTGGATTGCTTATAACTAATTTATAACGAAGTCATAATATACTTATCATAGTCTGGGTTCTGGCTGCCCCCCAGTTTTTACCTTCTGGATCCGCCACTGCTACTACCTTTACTTTGATATATAATATAATGATTTCAGTAATAGAGCGCTTACCTCTTGGATGTGAGGTCCCTGGTTCGATCCGAGGCTAAGTAAGTTTGTGATGGATAACATTGTGTCCGTGTGATTTCTCGGGATACTTCCGTTTCCTCCCACAACTTCAACCCACCAATTCTTCTCTCATCATTCACTTATTTTACGAGGCCTCATCACGCCGAAATTAAAATACCGCTAATTTTACAGTAATTACGTGTTGTCTTCAAATAGATCAAAGATAATGGAAAAGTGGAACAAATGCTCGTAGACAATATTATTTTACATGAGATACCGTTATCATGACTGACTTATCTGCTTTCGATTTCCAGACATTTAGAAAATCGTCATTTATTTTCGCGTTTATAAATGGCTGCGAACGGAAAGCTACTAGGTGACTCGTGATAACGGTACCTCATGCAAAATAATATTGTCTAGTCCGCTCTTGTCCCACATTTCGATTATCTTTTATTTATTTGAAAATATCACACAATTATTGTAAAATTAGCAGTATTTTAATTTCGCAGTGACAAGGCCTCTTAATAATTCTTCTCCCTCAGCCTAAAGGTCACAATTGCGGGAGGTTAAAGTGAAACATTTCATTTTTTAAAAATTTCATTTCATAACATAATGACTAAAAAAATTATTGTACCCATCAAATCTAGTAGAAAATGTGAAAAATTATTGTACTCATAAAATCTAGAAGAAAAAGTGACCCATAAAATCTAGAAGAAAAAGTGAAAAATTCTTGTATCCATAAAATCTAGAAGAAAAAGTGTAAAATTATTGAATAAAATCTAGAAGAAAAAGTGTAAATTTATTGTATCCATAAAATCTAGAAGAAAAAGTGAAAAATTCTTGTATCCAGAAAATCTAGAAGAAAAAGTGAAAAATTCTTGTACCTATAAAATATAGCACAAAAATTGAAAAATTATTGTACCCATAAAATCTAGAAGAAAAAATGAAAAATTATTGTATCCATAAAATCTAGAAGAAAAAATGAAAAATTATTGTACCCATAAAATCTAGAAGAAAAAATGAAAAATTATTGTATCCATAAAATCTAGAAGAAAAAGTGTAAAATTATTGTATCCATAAAATCTAGAAGAAAAAGTGAAAAATTCTTGTATCCAGAAAATCTAGAAGAAAAAGTGAAAAATTCTTGTACCTATAAAATATAGCACAAAAATTGAAAAATTATTGTACCCATAAAATCTAGAAGAAAAAATGAAAAATTATTGTACCCATAAAATCTAGAAGAAAAAATGAAAAATTATTGTATCCATAAAATCTAGAAGAAAAAGTGTAAAATTATTGTATCCATAAAATCTAGAAGAAAAAGTGTAAATTTATTGTATCCATAAAATCTAGAAGAAAAAGTGAAAAATTCTTGTATCCAGAAAATCTAGAAGAAAAAGTGAAAAATTCTTGTACCTATAAAATATAGCACAAAAATTGAAAAATTATTGTACCCATAAAATCTAGAAGAAAAAGTGTAAATTTATTGTATCCATAAAATCTAGAAGAAAAAGTGAAAAATTCTTGTATCCAGAAAATCTAGAAGAAAAAGTGAAAAATTCTTGTACCTATAAAATATAGCACAAAAATTGAAAAATTATTGTACCCATAAAATCTAGAAGAAAAAATGAAAAATTATTGTACCCATAAAATCTAGAAGAAAAAATGAAAAATTATTGTATCCATAAAATCTAGAAGAAAAAGTGTAAAATTATTGTATCCATAAAATCTAGAAGAAAAAGTGTAAAATTATTGTATCCATAAAATCTAGAAGAAAAATTGAAAAATTCTTGTATCCATAAAATCTAGAAGAAAAAGTGAAAAATTCTTGTACCTATAAAATCTAGAACAAAAATTGAAAAATTATTGTACCCATAAAATCTAGAAGAAAAAGTAAAAAAAATGTTTTTATCTATCCTACACTATTATAAAAATACGAAGAGGAAGATCGTGGTTTCAGATAAAGCTGGTAATGTAACTTTTTCTAGCTGTAAAATAAGTGAAAGATTAATGTGCTTAGGAAACCTAGCAGGAAAACAGACTTAATATTTTTATCATAAAAAATGTAAGAATACGGATTATATTGAGTAAGAAAATCTAGCAAGAATCTAAAGGAAATAATTCCGTCTTACCCATACAGTTCTTCATTAATTGTAGGTGAATTAATTTTGCCTAATTTGGTATTCGCGTATCATGTTTGGATTAGGCAAAGAGCTCGGTCTTCTCTCTGTGTTCGTTAAATAATTTCGCTCTTTGGCGTGTCGACCCCGGGGGATGGAAAGGGGATGTATCTTCCTCCACCTTGTTAGAACATCTCTCTTAACACGGTTTGCGCCAATTAACATTCGCGGCTGATCTTAATTGCAGAGCAAGGCGGTCTGAGGTGTTTGGATCGCTTCTACCTTGTTGGGAGCGAGTGGCGGCCGCCTAGTTAGTAACAGAGCTCTACAGACACTGTGCTACCAGCTCCCAGACACAGACCTTCATTTTCTCGTGTGGTGGAAGAAGTTGTGGTAACATGAAAAAGCAAACATACACAGGCACATAGTTGCAACAGAAAATCATGTGGACTTTTCACCATACACCTGCGAATTGAAATTTACTCTTTTATATGGTACCATAATCTCTCGTACTAAAACTACATTCTTTCGTTTTCGTTCATACACTGAGAAAAAAAACACATGTGGCGTGCGTGAAAACGTAGGTTACATGTGTAAATCCTGTAGTTTTTGGACTTAACGTACAGCAAACGTATAACTGAAAACGTACGTACTTACCGTGTAATTGTTTCGAATAGACGTGCTTTCCGTACGAACGAAAGAACTATATACATAGGTGGTCCGAATCTCACATACGGATGGACGTAGATAACATATAGAAGACGTATGTAACATAATATACGTCAGGAAGACTGATAGATGTCAGACATCCTGCAACGGCAAGATGTAACATCTCAGGGCAGTGCGTAGCAGCATATGGATAATGTACCGTATGTTCCGTATTGATTTCTGTAGTAAACATAAGGATTCCGCTGTCCAATATGCCGCTGTCCAGGTAACGAATTTTTCTCAGTGTAAGCAAACTATCTTTTCTACATTTCTACAGTACCCGGCCAAGTAAGTTTGTGGTGGACAACATTGTGCCCGCGGATTTTCTCGGAATATTCTAGTTTCCTTCCACATTCTTATTCCACCAATTATTCCATAATCATTCATTTGCCTTAATCATCAATTCCTTCTCGTAAAGGGCATAATCGTGGGACGTTAGACTGTAAGATTTCATTTTCATCTTTTTGGATGTCTCATAATGGCATGTTAATTAATGACATATGGTTCAGGGACTTGTACATTACGGAAGTTAAAAAAGAAATATTTGGAGAGCTTCGAAATGTGATGTTGGATGAAGATGGAGAAGATAAAATGGACAGAGAGAGAGAGAGCAACAAACGAAGATGTTTTAAAACGGATAGGAGAGAAGAGGACACTTCTAGCCACCATCCTTCGTAGAAAGGCCAATTGGATTGGACACATCTTCAGAAGAAATTGTCTTCTTCACACCTCCATAGAAGGAAAGAGGGAAGGGAAGCGAGGAATAGGGAGATGAAGAACACAGCTGATCGATGATTTGAAAGGTAGGATAAAATATTGGGAGTTAAAAGAGGAAGCTGAAGATCGACAAAAGTGGAAGAAACATTTCCAGGTTCAAATCTAAAATTGAATACAAAAAATCCTCATTAATTCCAGAACCTGCCGAAAGGCAGAATACCTGATAATAAGCAAAATAGTGATTGACATAGGACTGGTGGTGTGCTCCTATACCTCAGATCTCTTGAAGGTGATATAACATGGCGGGGAAGGACCTTTAATGTGAGAATTGATCGTCCATGATGGTTTGCGCATCACAAATTGCACTAGATTCAATATCGGTCGTGCACTAAGAAAAACCCGTTATCCGGACAGCGGCATATTGTATAAATATATGGTATCAATAAGTTTACTACGGAAATCTGTGTGGAGCATACGTTATCAATATGGTATATAGTGCTGTCCTTTACCCGCTTAGATGTTACATTATGCCACTGCAGAATGTCTCACATCTAACAGTGGTCCGTATATTACATAAGTGTATGTATGTTACATACGTCAGCTATATGTTATATAGTCCATCTCTACGTCCTATACATGCATCCTTACTGCCTATATACAATCATACGGAAACACATATACGAAACGTACGTATAAAACACAAATTTTCAGTTATACGTTTGCATGTGGTCATACACTAAGTCCGAAAACTACAGGATTTACGCATGTAAGCTACATTTTTAAGTACGCCTAATACGTTTTTCTTCTCTGTGGTTTGGATTCCCGTTAAAAATAGGTTCGGTCCTTCATAACCTTGCTGCTATACCTATATCTCCCTCGTAGCTATTTGGTTAACGTGCTCACCTTATGTGCGAATGATTCGTGTTCGATTCCCAGTGGAAGCTCATTGGTTCTCACCCAATGTTAGGCTATAGATCCACGTCTCATATACCTTCAGTGTAAAAAAAGACACTAAACTCCAATCCTACCAACCAAGTAACATAACGGACTCAGAACTCATGAAGTCAAACTCAAAGTTCCAGATACCGCCTGCGAGTACAATTTGCACTAAAATGGCAAAAAAACAAAAGCAAGTAAAATTGGAAATATAAGTAGGCAGAAGTCAGTCGGGATTTTTACATTTAAAGGTGTTGTTACAGCATGCCTTTAATAAGCTGAGGAGAAATAAACATGATGGGGTTTGAACCCAAAACTTCCCGATTGAGAATTAAGATCTGTAACCACTAGAGTACGAGCACTGGGATTGAATAGACGTTTTTCAAATTTTCTCCCACACCCTAACTCCCCAAAACAAAGTTGTTTGGCTCGAGAATGAAAATTTTTAAAAAATGCTCCAAAAATGCCGGAGAATGCTCCAAGAACATTACCAGAACGAACTTAAAAATAATTATTTTTTTCTTATTAACTTCTATAGGCTTTATATCAATTGTTCTATGTACTTTATTGTTATACTCGTTAAATAATTCTTGTAATATATGTATCTATCCATTTATAATTACCTTGAGTACTACGTTCTACGATATGATGTTTTACGACGACACATACTTAAAACCGAGGGCTCAAAATTGGAACATTCGGAAAATATCATCTCTCTATAACTTACGGTTCCCGAAATCCGAACTTTTTGGGTCAATATCTGGGGAACGGTGACCTGTTGGACAGTGATCACCAGTTACTATTTGCTATCAAAAATGTTCACCATCCTCTTAGATATTAATCAACACCAATATCATCTCTCTATGACTTACAGTTCCCGAGATATGACTCCTTAAACTACCCGAAATCGGAACTTTTATGTCCAATATCTCGGGAACGGTAAGAGTGACGCGAAAAATTCCATCACTTTTTTAGACAGTTTCTAATGCTCTATCGAGTGAAGGGCTCAAAATTGAAAAAATCGCAAATAACACACACATACAGACATAGAGGATTCAAATAACGAAGTTTGTTTAAAATCAAGATTTTTTCTTGAAAACAACTAGCGATTTTGCTTACCTTTTATAAATTGATATGTCTTTTAACAACTGTTATATGGTAGAAGTCAGTTTTTTTGGAGAAAATACAGAAAGAGTAGTTGACTCTTGGAGAAAATGTCTTACTATTCAGACGATTTTGTTCACATTTCATAAATAATCATTTCGTTATCAATAACTCCAGCAGGACATTATTTAATTTAAGAAATGGAAACAAGAAAGTTTAGTGTGGTGGCCCGTACTTCTTGTTTGCCCTTCTTTTCTTTCTCTTTTCTTATTGTTTTTCTTTCTTTTTATATTTCTTTCCGAGTTTCTTCGTAACTTGACAGTGACAACCAACCTCATACTTTCATCATTTTCCTCTTCAGCTTTTAAAATATATAGGCTATATAAGGTTCGTGATTCCTTAAATCGTTAAAAATCAATAATAAAATAACATTTTCATCCTTTTCTTTGAGATTTTCCTGATAAATCAAGGCCACTGTAAATCGTACGAGTTCAACCGAACTCATGTGATCAGAATCGGGGAAAATCAAGGACACCATACATCGTACGAGTTCAACCGAACTTATGTGATTGGAATCAGTAAAAATCAGGACGCTATACATCGTACGAGTTCAACCGAACTCATGTGATCGGAATCGGGAAAAATCAAGGACACTATACATCGTATGAGTTCAACCGAACTCATGTGATCGGAATAAGAGAAAAATCAGGCACTGTACATGTTGTACGAGTTCAACTGAACTCTTGTGATCGAATCAGGAGAAAATCAAGAAACATTATATATCGTATGAGATCAACCGAACTCATGTGATCGGATTCAGCGAAAATCAGGGACACTACCGTACGAGTTCAACCGAACTCATGTGATCGGAATCAGAGAAAATCATGGACACTACATACCGTTCGAGTTGAACCAAACTTATCCGATTTGGATCAAACTTGGCATACTGGTAGACCTAGAAATTCTATTTAAGAATGTAAAATATTGTGTTGTGCAACCTTTCGGTTCCCGAATTACGAGTGGTCAAATTTTGATTCACATTTTCTTAAAACAAACATACACTGAATTCATCCGTTTCGGATCAAACTTGGCATGATGTTAGATCTTGACCTACTTTATAACTGTGTGAGATACTAGGTTGAACAGGATTTTCATTCTTGAATTCTGTGTGGTCAAATTTTTTAGTGATATTTTTGAAAATAGGAATAAAGACGGTACTGATCTAATCGAGATTAAAATTGGTGGGCTATGATGGTGGTAGACTTTGACCTGTTACTCAAGCGTGTGAAATTTTATGGTAAGCAGATTTTTAATTCCTAAGTTATGTAGAAAGATGTAAGTGAATACTTTGGATGTAATATTGTTTTGTAAAGGTAACCAAGAAAGTTCTGTCGCTTTCTCTGGAGATCTGTGTTCCATTGGCCATGAGTTGAATGTGAATGGACATAAGGCGAAGGTCAGTTGTTGGTGTGGGTATATTCAACATACTACCTGGTTGTGGCAGTTCAATTACACCGTGAACTTGCGTAAGACCAGAGTGAAAACTGGACTTCCAAACAGCGTCATAAGGGCGTATATTCTGTACGAGTTCAAACTGTGGTCAAACGCCCTTAGAGCGAGGCGGAAAATATGCCAGACCTTTGGTGAGGGTGTCGTGACTATGCGGACAGTGCAGCGGTGGTTTAACAAGTTTAAGAATGGTGACAAAACACTCGAAGACGCACCGCCTGCCGGAAGACCAACACATGTCCAAAATGAAGATATTCAGGCAGCAATTGAGAGGAACAGTGGCCCGATATGTGAGGAACTGGAACTACAATTCAGTGTGAGTGGAGAAACCATTTGCCAGCAGATCTATCAACTTGGGAAGCACTACAAGTTGTGTCGATGGGCCCCACATGATTTGACTCCGGATCAGAAGGCAATGCGAGCATACAGATGTGTTTCTTTGATGTCTCGTCTGAGGAAAGGGTCATTTCTGGACAGGATGTTGGTATGTGATAAGAAGTGGGTCCTGTACGAAGCTTCAGCGCCATCATCATTGTTTAGCATCCAATGAACCGGTTCCAAAACCGTCGAAGCTAGCACTGCACCAGAAGAAGGTTCCTCCTGTGTGTTTAGCGGACTGCTCGCGGTTTCGTGCATCGGGAACTGCTACCAGCTGGTCAGAGCATCAATGCAACTGTGTACTGTCAGCAGTTGAGCCATGCTCAAGAAAAACTCAAAACTCTGGAGCCAGCACTTTTGAATCTCAAAGAGGTCCTGCTGTTGCAGGACAACGCTAAGCCCCACCGTGGCTACGATGAGCCGGGACACCATTCTACGCCCTGGATGGAAAACTCTATTGCTTCCACCATACTTCTTGAACATTGCACAGTCCTATTATCACCTGTTCCATTGCTTGGACAATCATCTTAGAAGACGTCAGTTCAAATCCCTAGTAGAGGTGAAAAATGCACTTGATACCTTCTCCGCTTCACGGCCCACCAAGTTCCACCGCGATGGAATCCTTGGCCTTCTAGAACGTTGGCAGAAGCTAGTCGAGGGTGGTGGGGACTATTTTTGATCCAGGCTCGTCTTAGGTGACATATCGATGTTCGAAAGTGTGGGTGAAAGAGCGACAGAACTTTCTTGGTTGCCTTATACTAGGAACTAAAGGTTTATCTCGGACAGAGAAAGCCAAATAAAGAATGAATGAATTTTTACTATTATTTATATACGTATATGCCAAAAACCATAAGATTATTAGATCAAGGCTTTTGTTGGGTTTTATACAATTTTCAGAGCATAATTTGACTCTTTGTATTATGTTACGTCCTGGCAGTGCCTTGATTCAAACCGCCTCTTGTTCTATGATTTTATGTAACCGGCGGTGTCGTTTCGAGTAAAGCATCTACTTATCCACCAGACAACTTGAGTTCATTCCCTGATGGCATCGAGGATTGGTTGGCCGGCTTTAGATTGAAGATTGACACTTTTTTTTTTCAGCACCAAAATTATAATAAGGCGGGTACTACCGTTTAACTTTTTGAACTCGATGATATTTAAATGTCACGATACCACTGTGGCCAAGGATAGAAATCCAAGTACTTTTGTTTTTTTAAGTGTAATAATTATTATAATAATAAGCGTTATATAATTATTTGCAACTTTCTTGTCGCGAACTAATAACTTTACATACAGCATGGTTCTTCAGCTAAGTTCTTCAACTGGACGTAGCATGTTCTATTTAAGTTCTGTCACCTTCTTCCTCTTTTTCCTACCACTGTACTTTTTATCTGGTGCCTCAGCCAATGTCTTACCAGCTTCTCTTCCTCTGTCTAATTACATGTAAAATAGTTCTTTTCTCTCCTACTCCTAGCACTCCAGATTTGTTCTTCATTCAACCTAACTATTTCTTTTCCCTTGTATGACCTCGATCCTAAAAAGATAAACGTCAACTTCTAATCAATTCTGCAAGTGGTCCTTCTTCGAAGACAGTATTCATAGCAATTCATTACTGTCCTATAATCGTGTTAGTTGTGTTAGTGCTTCTATTAAAACAGTAATAATGGAAGAATATATGTATACCACAGCCAGACGCAACCACTTGTATCTGGCCGTGGTCAGTGGAAGATAGCAAAGCCACAGTTGATTGTGTGACGCCATCATGGCTTGTGTTCAGTGAGTCAAAGGTCTCGTGGCAATAAATGGGCACAAATTAACCTGATCTTCTTTATGTGTTGCCCTCATGAGTGGCTGATTGGATTTTCTTCAAGAACACACGTCCACAGCTGTTAGCCTTCCGACTATCACCAGCCTTCACTCAAAATCTCTGTCTAACCTTTTCTCTATTCCCTCTTTCCTTCTCTCTCTCTCTCTCGTATCATATTATTTTCACTAAATAAAACGGACGAATTCTTACCAGCTACAGCAACGGTTAGGCATCCAAAAGCAAGGTTGCTAACTTGCATATAAGAATATAAACAACGAAGATTGTTTGTTTTATATCGAACCGAATTAGAAAAGCCACTGCCATCTGCAGGATGTCATTAGGCTAGCGTGTCTGCTGTCGTAAGCAGTAATGTGTCTGAAGTTGCACGTGGGTCAAGTCATATGTGAGTGTCGTCAAAGGAGGCCTAAATTAAACGGTTACTGGCAAGGATATCCATGGCTCTTTTCCATGTTATATTTCTACATACGCATAGTAATAGAGTGCCGAAAAAAATAGGTTCTCATCCTAGATCACAACTTTTGAAAAAAAAAATAACCAAACCAGGAGCCCATGGCAAAACAGTCGGCCACTTAAAGCAGCAAGAAGAGGGCTCCAAGGAAAATGACACCCACATCTCTGCAGGGGATCCGCCAACTGATATTCCTGGAGAAGTCATCGACCAACATATAAGGGCCAGAGATTCAATTCGGCTCTCCAACTGTGAACACAGCAATTCATAAGCGGCTCATCTGAGATGTGCTCATAAGGCTTGCTTATGTTACTTGCTCCCGCGTTACATTGCAGAACGAAAACGAAGTGCAAGCACTTGAGGAAAAGCACCTGGCTGGGTTCAAATGACACAATGGGTGAAGCACATATCGACCTCAGCTGACTATCACATACGGGAGCTGACGTTACATGATAGCAATATCAAAGGCTGCTCCAACTTTGTTACTCACTGCCGGGTCAGTTATGGGGAAAATTCTCTGATACGCATATCTGATAAAAACTTGAAAGTGAATGCAATATACTCGAAGGAATGCATTATGACCTTTTTCTTTTGGATACACTTCCGAGAATTGTACGGTGCAGGCGTCATCCAGGTGAGGATCCATATGGAAAAAGAAAGTCACACCAGCAGAACGTCTCTGCATTTTCATCAGAAAATGAAGCTTGAATTGGAAATTCGTGTCATTCCATTTCGTGGGCCTTGATGTCAGTCTAATGGATTTCTGCAACTTTGGCTTGTTGAACAGATGTCTCCAATATGGGCATCCGCAACCTCTTGTTCATCACGGGAAAGCAGTGCAGGAAAGAGTGAGATCGAATTCAGTTATTTGTGCTTCAGCAAAGTATGATCTAGTGGAAACTCTGATTTCGGGCCATAGTCCATTCTGCTTGGCGCCTAATAGAACACCACCAGTTCTCTAAGGTAAGTACCATTCAACACGGTCCGTTAAAAACCAAACAACTCTCTGTGTCTCAGAGAAATATTATAAAATATGATATTCTTAACAATTAGTTCAGAAATTACTTAAATCATATTCACCTCTAAAGTTATTAAATCGTTATGGAAATTAAAATATTTTGGTGGAAATTGAGTTTTCTATAAAAAATATGGAATAGAAACTTTATATTTCATCATCTTTTACCAACTTGTGTATGCAAATTTACGATATTTCTATTGGTTCGTTATATAATACATCTCCTGGATCCAAGAAAATCTTAACACAAACTTAGTTTACAGAGAATTGAAGCAAAAACAGTGTCAAAGAGCGTATTAATATTAAGGAGCTTTAATTCAATCTTGATAACTATTAAAATCTATCTAATATACAATCGAATTAAGCACTTCCTGTGTTGGCGTCTATGCAGTAAGCGTTTACCTTCCGACAACATAACTGGTAACATTCTCCTGTCACTTGTGCATTTGCTAATAGAACTGCTCATGAGATTAGGCGACATAGAATTTTCGTGAGAAGACAAGGGCCCCCATGTTGTGGTTTCCAAGGGGGTGCAAGTATAAGCGACTTTTCTAATATAGGTTCAAATTTTGCTGTAACTAATGTAAAAATTCTATTGGGTTTTCGATATTCCCAAGTACAATTTCTTCTAGGGGGGGGGGGGGCGAGCGCCCCACCTTGCCTCCTTGATGGGCGACCGAGGAGACTACAGTGGAGATATAGCTTTTTTTAATGGACAGAGACACATCTTTGGAGACGAGACATAATTTTCATGACATACTTTCGAGACGAGACAGCTTCAACTCTTGTTTCTTGAGTATTCCTGCTTGCGAAGGAGCAGCTAAGTCCTTCAGAGATGAGTTCAGCACTATAATGTCGCTATTGTTAGCAAGCGAAAGATTATTTATCAGGTTTTGTAATTATTATTTAATTTTAATAACTGTATGCTAAAACTATTTTGTTTATAACAAACTAAATAAAACTATTATTTTAAAAAAATAGTTCACAGAATACCAAAACAACATGATATGTAATCAAATGCAGTTCAGTTCGTTCCTCTAGTCGCCGCCTTAACTTAGATTATGGGGAGAATGTTATTCTGGTAACACTGTAACTTCTATGGATGGCAACACTGAAAATTCTTCAGGTTCATATTATCTGTTGTAGAATAGCATTATCTATGATTGTGGTAAATTATATTTCATTATCTCCTTTCACTTACGAAAAACAAGCAAAAGAAAAATGGTAAATGTTGAAATATCAGGCTCTTAAGCTAGAATTGATTGCAGATTTCAACTGGAGAATATGAAGTTGGTGGCCCGTAAACCGAATCCTTACCACGAGTATGTTTCATCCAACCCATTAATTAAAACTTATGATTTACCTTCTTTAAAACTCATTGTGTAACAGAGAGAGCGTTGTTGGTCAACATAACATTCATGAATCGAGATCTGTATTTTAATCGTCAAAATACCGTATTCTCTTTAACCCTTGGTTACTAAGACCATTCTGCCAGGTAAGGAGTTAGTGAATGGCAGATTATTAAAAAATCGCACATTTCATAGTGTCATAAATATAAAACAAATTTGAATTATACAGGGTGTTTCAAAACAACACCGACAACTTTTGGAAGGTGATTCCTGACATCAAAATAAGACAAAAAATATAGACCAACCTGGGTGCACAAATGCTTCCTTCCGGAGTTATAGGCCGCCGAAAACATGACAAAATGAACTTTAGAGGTCCATAGCTCCAAAACTATGGGACCTACTGTAGTCGGGTCCAGACTTCACTTAGGTACTAGTGTGTACCCTATACAAATATCCAAGTTTGAGAATAGTGCGGTACTTCCACAACAATTTTTATAGTGGTGAGTACTTCAAATTATATGCCCGTAGCCAAACTCCCTCTTTAAAAATTGTTGCGTGAGTGCTTTAGGATTCTGAAACATGTGTTTTTGGACAGCGCATATATTAGTTTTTGGACAGCAATTATTCTGCTATTATTTGTAGGTTACTTGCCTCAACTGAGAAGCTTCCATGCTCCACGGTCTTCCGCTAACCTCCGTCTTCAAGTACTATGTTTCTGTTTTGATATCATCCATCAATTGCAGTCTCCTTCGCCCCCTTCCTCTCTTTCCTGCCATCATACCCTTTAGTTTTAGGATGAATAAATACATGAAAATAGATAATATTTAAGTCTTTAATTTCATTTTAGTGTTGTACTCCACGAACAGTTAGTATTGTGCATCCTGAGCATTATGCTAACCCGCTAATCTCTACAGCACTGCGCGTAGTCTGTCAAGCAAGGATGATATCAATAGTTACTCCTATAGGAATAGATGGAGAACTGTTTTTTTTTTATTGTTCGTATCTTAAGATTAACATTATGGACATCCTAGTAAGGTTGTTGTGGACACATTGTGTCCGTGAGTTTTCTCAGAGTACTCCAGATTACTCCCACTTTCTCATTCCACCAACCACCAATTCTTCCATCATCTTTAACCAAACTAAAAGATTTCATTTTATTTCCTTAACTTTTACATGCTGATCAAAATTCGTGGTGATGCGTCAAGTAACTCTTAAGATTTTACGTGTTGTGAACGAATGCAGGGACAGACAAAGTAAACGTGTAAAGGAGAGAAATGGATCAATCCCTACTGACGGGGTGGGGAGAGACATGAGTACAAAAACTAAAGCAATGAAGCAATCTGTAGTTTGTCTATCAGTTTCAATAACTAAACACGTTAATAATCAAGGGCGCCGATCCTGGGGGGCCGAAGGGCCCGGCCTCCTCCAAAGCTCATGTGGGCCCCCATGTACTTTTATGAATATATATTTTTATATGTATTTTTTATTGTTATATGTATTGCTACATGTATTTTTTATGAATGGGCCCCTCCAAAGTTACAGAGAAATCGGCGCCCTTGGCTGAATGACAAAGTATTGGTTCCCCTTGTTTTGAATTAAATTCTTCTAGTTGAAGTAAACGCTAATCTCAGTTTGGAATAAGAGTATTTTTCCTCTTCTTCCTGTTGATTGCCATTTGAGTGGTTGTTAAAAGTCACAATCGCAATTGAATAAAAAGCATTGGCATTGGGAATAATGCTGTGCAGTCAGTGTGTGCTTCAGTGAGGGCAGGAAATCCAAGCTTTTGTCTGCACCGGACGGACAAATGCACATCAAGATATTCCTACTGGTCGCGGCAGAAATCGGCTGTGAAATCATGTTTTCCACAAGATCAGGCGACTGTTTGGTTTGTAGCAACAGACGGAAAGGGGTTGCACAAGTCTCATTTCAGTGTTGCCAACGTTAATACATTTTTGTTGTTTTCGTATGAGAGATATTTACATACCTATGTAATTTATTGGGCTATTTAACGAGGACTTGAGTGGCGAAACTATTCATCTCCGCCACAAAAAGGCATATGACCAATAATATTGCTTTCGCTATTTATTACTGTTATTAGTCTATTGCGACTGGTGTAGAAACCGGTAATCTACATCAAAGAAGTAAATTGGTGGGATAAAATGAATCAGTGGGACTTAACATGGATGGATTTCTTCGGTACATTTACTTCTAACTAACTAACTAACTCTATGGCCTATGGAACCCGGAGGTTCAATGCCGCATTCACAAAAGCTCTCCACTGACTTCTATCCTTAGCCAACTGGATCCATTTTCTACTTTGGATTCCTATTTCCACAAGATCCATCTTAATATTGTCCTCCTATCTGCGTCTAGGTCTTCCTAGTGGTCGTTTTCCGATTTATCTTCCAGTTAAGACTTTGAAAGCGTTCCTACTTTCTTCTATCCTGGCTACATGAAATGCCTACCTGAGTCTCGTAGACTTGATGACCCTAACAATGTTTGGTAAACCGAATAAATTATGTAGGTAGTTCCTCATTATGAAGATTCCGCCATTCCCCATTCTCGTTCCTCTTGGGTCCGAATATTCGTCTCAGGATCTTGTTCTCAAATACTTTCAGTCTATGTTCTTCCCTCAGAGTAAGCGACCATGTCTTGCAGACATAAAGAAGAACAGGCATGATTATCGTTTTGTATATTTTAAGTTTCAAATTCCTCGACAGAATTCGCGAGCACAAGAAATTTTGAACTGAATAATAACACGAATTCCCTGATTTTAGTCGACATTTAATTTCTTCGTGAACATGGTTTTCGTCTGTTAATATTGATCCTAGATATTTGAAAGTAACCACTTTAACAGAAGTATTGAAAGTACTAGAAATAAATATACTTAGATTTCTTGTCATGTTGATATACTCCAAACTGTCGCCTAAAGTTGCGTTGAACTGTGATAACGAACGTTATCTCTGCGTATTCCACACTACAAAATGCCTTCTGTTCTTACGTAGGCGCCATCGTGAAATAATTGTGGTCTTGGAAACAAAGGGTATTTCAATCAAAACTTAAAAGTATCTAATAACATTTTTTTTGTCACTGACACCTCTCTCCACACACTGGACATCTAAAAAAATGAATAAAAGGGTGTATTTTTTTCGGGTACTTGGTATTATAGTAACTTTCTCTTGCAATGTTCTAGGATACCGCCAGTAGGCCACCATATATGCCGCTGTTGTGCATATGTAATAAACTCATTGATCGAATCAAGCATGAGATTTAACTCATATCCATAAAACAATAGGTCTCAATCTTAGGAAGAGCCACCGGCGTTTATACAGGATATTTCAGAACAACACAGACAACGTTTCAGACAAAACAGATCCTGATCAGACAAGAATCATAGACCAACCTGGGTGCACAAATACTTCCTTTCGGAGTTATAGGCTGCCGGAATCATGAAAAGATGAACTTTAAAGGTGCATAGCTCCAAAACTATGGGATCTACCGTAGTCACTGTTGGAAAATAGGTTTGGGCGGAAAGTGCTCACTAATATGCGAATGACCGGTACGTTGTTAGGGAAGCCGGATGTGAAAAGAATGTAGTTGATAATGTCGGATGTTTCAAGTGAGTTTTTAAAATAGGTGCTAATTTTGATTTGACCGGTGAAATATTGTCTCCATCCAAATCATATCCTAAATACGTTATTTTTGGACTAAAAATGATACTCTTGTCTTCACGCACCTTCCCATTAAATTCATTAATTTTTTCTAGCACCTTTACTGTCGTGTCATAATATTCCTCTACTGTTTGACCCCAAATTAGTACATCATCCAAGGTGTCGTCCCACTTGCGACAGTCCTATTAGCGACAGGAACTGTTAACTATCCTATGAGCGACCGATTCGATCTGTTAACTGCCCTATGAGTCATCGATTCGTTCATACTAAGATAATGGAAGAAGATAAAGTTCTTTCTTCTTTAACTTGTTTCATGCTAATGTGATTTAGAACCTAACAAAATGTACTATGAAAATTTTCGCTCCACCTAAATTTAATACGTAAGAATGCTCTTATTATATTAACAATCTTTTATACGTTTTTCCTAATATTATATATTTGAACTAATTTGTATGAATACACTGATTATATCAAGGGGAAAACTAACTAAATATTTAGAGTAGCTCCGCCTTTGTCTATGATTTTAATATAATTAAAAATTTCATGTTAAAATGATACGGAGTATAAGTTTAGATTGAATATCTTTATGGCATAAGAAAGAAATCAGAAACAGGTAGGGGCGCCTGAAGAAAATTTTCTAGGGAGGGGCATCTCCATGGTTGCTATATCACGTCTGGTATATCTGGTATTTAATATACGTGATTTGCTATACGTATTACGTATACATTTTCGTGAGCCAGGGGGCGACATCTGCCTTCCCATCGGGCGCCCATGGAAAGAGGGTGTTCACCACTTAAGGATATCAAGGAAATCTAAAAACACGGTGCATTCGAAGAAATTATTACACAAGTTACAAATCTCTCGCAGGACTTAACAGTTCGTCTAGTTATAAGGGATTATTTCAGATTGCTATACGACAAGCTTTTATGTATAAGTCAAAACAAGGAAGAAGTAAATTAAGCAATTAGTTTACGTTTTAGTAGCTTACAATAGGGAGGAAGATAGTTTAAAGAGTTTGTTTACCTTTTGCTTTGTTTAGAATGAACTGCATTGTAATTGGTGGGATTGGTTGAGAATAGCCAATCAGATGTAAGGGATATCAAAAACTTTTATCATTGAATATTTTTTTTATTTACTTTATTCACACTGTCTTCGGAAGTCTAAAAAGTAAATAGTTGGCGAAACTGTTACACGTTTAAGTTTTCAAAATAAAATATATTATTGTGCTTAGTGAGTAATTAGATTTGAATCAAATTAAGTACAGAAAACAGAGCTTTTGAAGAAAGGGGATATTACAACTGGATTTTAATAATTACATAGGAATATACTTTTCATGGAAATATCCCCGTTTTCTCGTTAAGTTATTTAATATGTTTTATGTCAAATCTAACTCAAAATTAAAAAAAAAAGTTTTATTTGCACTCACAGTAGAGGGAAAATATATTTGACGAACCGTATCACTACACGTATATTTTTCATAGCAAGGTTGTTCGGACGCTAATAACGCCAGAGGCAAACATATTTTACGAGAGAGAACCACATCATCTTCCATCATCTCAATGTAAATGAATCGGTCGCTCATAGGACAGATAACAGTTCCTGTCGCTAATAGGACTGTCGCTTCTAGGACTAATTCTCATCCAAATACGTTGCAATACCGTCACATTCCTGAAGTATGTGGTCCATAAAACGTTAAAATATTTGCGGTGAACAATTTGATCAAAAGGGTAATCTAGACTGTCTAAAAGGTCCCCAAGGAGTGTTTATAACGAAATATTTAGTAGATTTTTCGTCCACCTCTAATTGTAAATGCGCATTGCTGAGATCTAAAACCACGAAATATCTTGCTCCCACCACCTTATTTCATTTTTCCTTAATTTTAGGGATAGGATGAGAACACTTTTTCGTATAGGCCTAACGGTTAACTGTCTGCTTGAAATTAAAACATAGACATAAGTCCCCATTCTTTTTCCGAATTACCACCATCGGCGTCCCCAATCCGAAAACTCCATTTTCTGCACAATGTTTAGCTTACATAACTTGTCTAACTTTTCTTTGACTGCACCCATTAGAGCATTAGGTATTTCATAGGTTCTCTAAATATTGGCATTGCATCTTCTTTATAGGTTTCGTGACTTTATACCCTTGCACTGGGTTATCAATACATTCAGGAAATACTGACTTAAAATATTGCAAAATCTCTTGGTCAAGATGTTCTGTGTCATTTCTTGTTTCCAACACAGGTGCTAACATATTCTGATTTAAAAATTTACCAACACTTTGCTGCCTCCACATTGGCGTTAAAACATCTAACCAATCGCGGCCCATTACGGGCATTGACATATCTTGTTGAAGAATGACTAACGACCGATTAAGGTTTTCATTCTGAAGGTAACCATGATATCAATATAACCCATAGTAGCAATGGTGGTTATATATGCATTTCTTAATGTATACTAAAATTTCATTACCGGTTTTAATGGAAACCGTTGCTGTTTATGCTTAACACTTATAGCAAATACAATAGCACCTATATCTAAAATAAATTTAATACAGAGATTTTCACATCGTAAAGAAATTGTTACGGTTTCGATAAAATAATTGTGCTAAATATAACTTGCTTGTTTGTTTTATTTTAATCCTACCGACTGCGCTAATATGTGAAAGCAATTTGCCTTATTTATTTAGTTATCTTACATTTACTAGAATACTTAGCATAAATCTTTATTCTAAATCTCTGCATCATGCACTCTGTGCTTAGCACAAATCATATTTATAATTCCACATCTACACCAAATTTCTATGCTATAAATCTTCCTTATTACACACAGCAAAAACTCACTTAAAACATCCGACATTATCAACTACATTCTTTTCACATCCGGCTTCCCTAACAACAAACAGGCCACTCGCATATTAGCGAGCACTTTCCGCCCAAACCTATTTTCCAACAGTCGAATAAAGACTTCATTTAGAAACTAGTATGTGCCCTATCCAAATATCCATGTTTCAGAATCCTAAGGTACTTCTGCAATAATTTTTATAGAGGTAGGTGGTAAGTACATGCCCATAGCCAAAGTCTTACAATAAAAATTGTTGCGTGTGTACCTTAGGATTATGAAACATGTATTTTTGGATAGCGCGCATATTAGTTCCTAAGTGAAGTCTTGACCCTGCTACGGTATTTCCCATAGTTTTGGAGCTACGGAGCTTTAAATTTCATTTTTTCATCTTGTCGGCAGCCTATAAATCCTAAAGGAAGCAGTTGTGCACTCAGGTTGGTCTATACTTTTCGTCTTATCTTGGTGTAAGGAATCACCTCACAAACGTTGTCGGTGTTGTTTTGAAACGCCCTATATATACATACCCAGTCCATATTATTCACCCTTAGTACGTATGCAAGAACGTTGGATTGCAATTCGTAAAAGAGCACTTGTGAAAGGCAATGGTGCTAATTTTTCCGTTAAAGGTGCGACATAAAAGTTTGGAACAAGCGCTAAATCACCTGCCATCTGTTGAAGTAATGCTTCGTTAACTGAAATTGTCTACGCACATATGTAATCTTCTAACTAGCAAAATACTCTTTCTTCTCATGGGGAGAATCAGTGACGACGCCAGCTTTAAGTTCTTAGGGGGGCAAAGGAGGGTCGGGGGGGGGGGCGGCTATTTGCCATACCAAAAATTTGACTTATTTTACGTTACATTGTGCATTTCGTTGCTGTTTTCATATTAAACCTATATGATTATAAATTAAACTTATTTCAAGTAAAATTTGTAACTAACAAATAAGTAACGTCTGCACATGAAATATTTTTCAATGAAACTTTTGAAGCCTAAATGTAAATTGAATTACTTCCGCGTATGCTACAAGTAACACATGCGTCTAGTACTATATGCTATGTCTCTTTCTCTCTCTCTCTCTCTCTCTCTCTCTCTCTCTCTCTCTCTATATATATATATATATATATGTATAGAGAGAGAGAGAGAATATTTACGAGGAGCTGATGAATATGTCGTAGTCCAATCCATAAGGAGTGTAGGTACTAGGTAAAAAAATGAAACGTAGTTTAGAAAAACATCTCTCTGTATGTATATACAAATTCAAATTTTCATATTAATAATAAAATTCTTATTGTTTCTCAGGCCTCTGAAGTGATTATGTGTGCCCAAACACAATTTTACGAACATCCAGATCCTAACTGTTATAACATGTTTGTTCCACCAAGGGAAGTCACTGAAGTAAATTAATTAGGAAATCAGTGAAACGCGACGGGACTCACCTCCGTTATATAAAGTGGTGAAGAAGTAAGTGGCTTAGTATAAACGTGCCGATTTCTCAACAAATTATGCTTTACATTCATAATGATTAAAAGCAATGACTCTTCCCGAAATCATGGATGCAATTTGTGACATTATTCTTGAAAATTGCAGCATTTCAGCCAGTGGTGGATATAGCCTGGGGCCGGAGGGCCTAGGCCACTCCAGTTTTTGAGTGACAAAAATAATTTAAGCTATTATTTATATGGTTTTTAAAGTGTATAGTAAACTCACGATATATTTATTATAGTCTGAGGTCTTGCTGCACCTCGCTTTCTCAGAAAAACCTCTCCCCTCGTTTTTACCTTCTCAACAAAACTTGTGTTAGAAATTGTGGGCATTTCTTTGGAACGCGTCGGTAGCATAATTCAGAATGGCTTGGGTATGCGCAAGTTCTCGGCATAATGGGTTCCCAAAAAATCTGTCAGGAGAATAAAAGAGTGACGGCATTAAGAGAAGTCTTCTTCCCACTTGACCCTAATGTTGATCAATTTCGCTCACGAATAGTAACCATGGACGAAATATGGTTCTACCACTATGATCCTAAAACGAAACAACAGTCAATGGAGTAGTAGCACTCATTTCTCCCTCGCCCCAAGAAGTTCAAGACACAGAATTAGGTTGAGAAACTGTTTGCAACATTCTTCTGGGATAAGTATGTAGTCGTACTGGTAGACTACCTCCGCTACGGTCAGATATTTAATCCAGAATCTCTGCATTACTTACAAAACTGAAAGAAAAATTCGAAGTTCAACGCCGCGGAAAATGAAAAGAATGGAATTCTGTTCCTTCAGGAGAAAACACCTGTCCATCAAGCCCCTGCGAACCCAACTGACATTGCATAACCTAGGATTTCAATGTCTAGATCAACATTCTTATTCCGCAGATTTAGCTCCGTCTAACTATTACGTGTACTTATTTTCCAAACTTAAATAACACTTGAAAGGACGCCATTTTAGATCTGATAGGGGTAGTGCTACGAACAGTGGTGTGAGGAAATCTTCAGATTTTTAAACTTTTCTGCAAAAACTGGAGCACTGTACAAGGTAGTATATTGACTCTCGGGGAAGTGTAGAAGAAGTAAAACTTCACCATTCCATGTGCACTTCTGGGTTGTGCTACGAATTTTTCAGCAGTTCCTAGTCAATATGGTAGACGTCACGTCAGTACTTTGAAACAAAATAAGTAAGGGAGCACTAGTATAAACCAATTACTAACTAAAGATCAGCATGTGACAATACGTTTTATTGGGAATCAGTTTAATTCCATAAATTTATTATTATCATTTGCAGGAAGGGAAAACAACTCTTTTTATTCCCTTCAAAAATTAAGCCCTGATAATTGCAAACTAAGCTGTTATAAGCACATCCTCTGAATATTGAAAGCCGAGAATACTGTTTCAGAAAAAAGAAATATAGAACCTTTAAATAAAACAAAATATGAAACTGAAAACTTCAAAATACAAACAAGTTACCTTTCTTTTGTTCCCTTCGAAGTTGATCCAATGAGAAGAAAACTAATCAACCAAATCTAGTATTGTTCGCTAGACACAATAATCAAAAATCATAAAAAAGATGTATAACTAAAATTTACCTCAAAAGCGCTAAATTAGAAAACAGAAGTATGCTTGCATACAGACACTCAAAGAAGAAAGCTTGAGGACTAATCTGCCACATAGTAAATGCATGGAAAGTAGACTACAATTTGACGATGAGATTGGTTATGATACTAATATAAAATACTACATGTAGAATGTTTAAAGATTGTAGGAGTCTTGGGGGGGCAGTCTAGGTGGCAGTCAGGGGGGCAGAAGTAGCTACTAGGGGGGCAGAAGTAGCTACTTGCCCCCCTTGCCCCCCTCTGGCGTCGTCACTGGGGAGAATACATTTTATTTTCAACATAAAGGGCTGAATTTGGATTTAAACGGCATCGGAAGTGTCACTATTTATTTCAGCGTCCCCGAAAACTGTGGATTCGACATTAATATCGGTCATTTTCGATCATTTTAAATATCTCCCTCTCCCCTAAGTTGCACCGACAAAGTGAAATGATAACAACCATCCCAGGCCCGAAGCTCATCTATTGAAAATTTGATCCAGATCAGTCCGATGGTTCAATAGTTACTAAGTCACAAACGTAGTCACTTTTATATATATATATATATATATATATATATATATATATATATATATATATATATACCACACACACACACACACACACACACACATACATACATACATACATACATATATATATATATATATATATATATATATATATATATATATATATATATATATATATATGATCAAAAATGACCGATATTAACGTCGAATTCACAGTTTTCGAGGACGCTGAGATGAGCAGTGACACTTCTGATGCAGTTTAAGTCAAAAATTGAACTATTCTCCCCGTGCGAAAGACGAGCATTCTGAAAGTAATATACTAATATATTGATTAAAAATGTGACTGTATTCACGCTACTGAAAATTATGTTAAAATATTGTATTGTCTTCATGTATGCATATCTGTACAAAATTTCAGAGTGCCGGTACATATAGCACAGAAGATGATTCTGAAAAATGGTTAGTATTGCAACACAGATCCTTGGGTCAAGAAAGGAAAGTAATAATATATTCATTTGAAAATTATAATTTTGTTATTAGATGGCTCTGGTAAAAATTAGCAATAAAACTACTTGTAGTGTAAAGATTTTTGTCGCATTGGCATCACATAATACTTTAAATCAGTTCAAATAAATGTTAGAAGTGCTGAGTGTCATACTTTTTTCTTCTTTTCTGATTTCAAGAGATAATTTTACAATGTTTACGCCGCATTCTAGAGAAAATCTAAAGAATATATGCATATATAAAGGTTATATTGATTGAAAATTAAGTAAGTAAGCCTACGTTGTTTGCGAGTTTAATGCAATTATGTTTACGCTTTTCCAAGGGTTTTTGGCTCGGCAGGCTAAAGGTTTGCCTCTCTGCAGTCACTGACGATGACCCATACCTCCTAAACTGGATTTTCATTTTCCACCGAGACAAAAAATCAAGGTTACCATCAACTGTCATGGGACCACCACTAGAACCTAGACTGGAAACAGCTCGTACTGAGAACCGCAAGCCTTCCAATTCTTGTCAACAATCTGATAGCTCGCCTTCTCGAGATCGAGACTGTTCCCGGTCACCTGTTCGTCCATCATATACATCAATTGAATCACCTGCTAGTACATCAGCAGCTCCTGTGAACGTTTCAGCCTCAAACTCTTGTATCTCTACTCTATTCACTCAGCGTGATGCTTTATTTAAGTGAAATCTTTTTACTTAGAACTCATGCCATATAGTATTAGCTTAGATTTATGCCAATTACTATCACCGTTCTCACGACTATTTAGAAGAGTACCGAAAAACAGGTCATCAGCACTTCCACTACATCGACAATTCCAACGCATGGTCAAGCATTACATTATCGCTAGCAAACGGCTAGATTGGAGGTCATCTTATGCCATGAAACGAGGCTTACTTATCAGAAACACGGCTCACAGTATCCCATTCTGATTGATGGTACCACTTATAAAGAGAAAACAACAGTTTTTGCCAAGTGTTTTGGGGCCATTTTCACACCTCACTCTACACCACCTTTTAGCTATTCATCTCATTGTCACATTAACAGTTTAGGTGACCATACCCGAACATTGTTTACACCTACTATAGAAAATCAACTAGATTCGACTGAACTACTAACTTCCTCTTACCGTTGATGATATTGTCGATTCTCTCGAATATCGCGGTAATACAGCTCCTGGAGCTGATGTCGTCACTTACAATCAACTTCGCCAGGCACCAACCGTTTTCAATGTTTCCCCTCGCAATACTCTAATTAACTATCTTAACTATGTGCTTCTCTCCAACGATATAGAAGCTTACTAAAATAGTAGTATTTCTTAAACCCAACAAGGATTCTACGTTCCTTGAATCTTACCGATCGATTAGTCTTGCTAATGTTTTCAGCAAGACCCTCTGGTAAAGCGCCTCCACTTCTCCTTACGCACTCATTCTACTCTGCTATCTATTTAAGCTGGCTTTTGACCGTCATTTAGCACAGCTGATAAACTTTTAAAGTTGTCAAACTATGTAATTAACCATTACAATAAACAGCTACTTGCTGTTTTATTTTCCTTTCATATTGAGCGTGCATTTGATACTGTTTCGCATCAGGGGCTTCTCTTTAAATTACTTCACATTATATCTCTAAATTACGTACGGCTTATCGCCAATTTTCTTCACTACCGCTTAGCATTTATACAAGTTAATCAAACACAGTCCCACCATTTTACACTGAAACCGGAGTTCCGCAAGGCTCTGTTTTGTCTCCACTACTCTATATTTTATACGTAGCTGATATAGGTCTATATAGTTTGTAAACGATACCTCACACCTCACTCTATATTCATCGGTAGATCCTACAAACTTAATTTTACAACCAGCAACTGATAAATTTGTCAGATATGAGGAATGGAAACTGAAACTAAATTAATCTAAAATTCAAATGACCTTGTTTGGCGTCAAACGCAACAAATATTGTCCAACACGAAGTCCTGAGCAATTACATCTCTTACTCTTTGGTCCAGAATTATGTTTTCAGAATAGTGCTAAATATCTTGGCGTCAGCTTCGATAAACATCTCAAATAAAAAGCTCATATCTCCAATTTAGAAGCTAATATACGCCGAAGAATCAATTTGTTGCGCTGGGCCAACTAGAAAATAAAAAAAACACGTATTCATTTATTTTTTGGGTAGTATCTTCCTGGTAGATTTTATTAAAATCGAAATGTTACACTTGGGAAGTGTTACTTGTTATTACTAAACTAACCATTGAGAGATGGTATTTGTTCTTGCTTATTCGTTATCGAAGCCAATGAAATACGAGTAACTTCTACCATTGGCATAGATAAAGTTTAAGGTCGCTGTTGTCGTGACCACATGAACGAATATGTTTGAAAATAGCTTCGTTGGACTCAATGTCTTTAAATTTTGTATTAAAAACGCTATTCGAATTTTATCCAATCTCGGGCACTTTTTTCCAGTTGCATTAGCGTTAGTTCTTTATGTTAGAGATAATAAAAAAAACTAGGATGACCTCTAGTGTCTCCTCGAATTAAGTCGACAGCTCCGGAGCCAGTACTGTGACTTATAATGTGTCGTTATAAACAACCTCGTTCGTACGTGCACCTACCAACGCTGACGCGCCTGTTCCATACGGACGCATCCAATCGCTGCCGTTCGGGTCCCCCTGCTGTGCTTATGCCCTGACTCGACTAGATAGCATTCGTGCTTTCTAATAATCACTTCGCACAAGTTGGTTCGTGTTTTATCCACTGTAGGTTTTATGCCGTACGTCCACACTGTATTTATACTCATCACAATCACAAATAAAGAATCATAATCATTAGTAATGAGCTAGAGACACTACCAAGTGATCTGGGCGAGAAACTAAATAATAACCAAAAACTAGACTAAAAGTATGGTTTGCTATTTATTTACCAATCCACTAGATGACACTCATTCTCAATCCTTTTGTAACATTTACTACGATGCTTCATTTAGGTCAGTTTATTATATGGTTTAAAGATTACGGCTTTTTTCAACCACATATAAGACATAACTGTATCTAATAACTAAAACATAAATTATCATATACGAAAATTTTACCGGTAATAATCATGCAAGACAACTTATGAAAGAGTTACTTGATACATTTCATTCTGAATAAGAACATTCTCAGAACATCAATTATTATTAGTCATTCAAAACGTTCAACTCGGGAAATAATTAATTTGTACCACTCTGGTTTGAATAGGGGGTTGAATGAGTAGAGGGTACCTATTCTTGGGACACTGAATCGATTTCAGAAAACAACTTGTCGTTATCTCTTACTGTGTTTGCTCTGTGGTGGTCAATATTGAAACCAGAAGAGGGAGTAAATTTCTACCGCTTCTGGTTTTAGTAGAGAACTCCGGAAGATGGTGTGATTTCTTTTGACGATGACTCGATGAAAATAAACAGCTTGTGGCTATAGTTCCCGTTCTCGTTTTATGGCAATCAATGTTGAAACGAAAAATAGTTAATTTCAACCACTTCTTACTTGATAAAAGGTTCGAGCTCCTCCGTGGCTAAGCGGTTAGCATACGCGCCTTTGGCGTGGGAGTCCCGGGTTCGATTCCCGGCGGGAGCTCATGTGGTTCGGATTCCACGTTAATCAGTAGGTCCACGTCTCATATAGCCTGAACGGGACGTTAAACTCAAAATCAACTCAACTCATTGATAAAAGGTTAACGTATCAGATGGAAGCTGTTCTTGAGATGCTGAATCGATTCCAGAAAAAAAAAATATATTTTCCGATATCTCTGACCATTTTTGCTTCGGACCTGATTCATAAAAGAACAGAACTGTTTTTAAAAGACTTCCGATATCTACTTATTCATAGCATAGATTAGAAATCTACTACAGTTTCTGAGATCCCTTGCGGCTATTTGGGTAGCGTACACGCTTTCGGAGTGTTAGACTCGGGTTCGAATCCATGCGGGAAGTACACCAAGGAAAAATTGTAGGTGGCGTACTTAAAAAGGCAGGTTACATTGTAATTCCTGTAGTTTTTTGGACTTACCATACAGCAAACGTATAACTGAAAACGCATGTTTTATAAAACTTTCTGTTTAAGTGTTCCACACACAAGAGATAGGTGCTCTACTCATGCCTCCTTATAAGAGAAAGAGTACAGATGAAGTGTAAAGATTAAATTGCCATGCTATATCAACCATATTTACCTGTTAAAGAAGTAGTTTTATTGAGAAAATGTACAAACGTATGTTGAGTTAGGAAGTTTTGGGAGGAGGCGGACCCAGCGGGACCCTCGGTGGGTGCGTCACTGTACAAAAATATATATCCTGATTATTCTCTTCATAATGACCCTGATAAATAGCAGAACGATAACACACAGTATGGCTAATGAGATATAGTCTAGAAATACAATTAACCCTTAGATTTTAATTTCTGTTTACCTGAAATATTGACGTATGGCAAGATAGCCCCCCACTTTAGAAAATTGAAACACTGACTAGGTTATTCGTTTGTACTACATTTGTACCGTTTGTACCGAAAATATTTTCGTTTGTACCATTTTCCTTATAGGGTTACTTGAGAGGTCAACTGGGGGGGCTATCTTGGCGCCAAGATAGCCCCCCCCCGTATCACAGCACAAAAAATTGGAATACACCATTCGAAAGCAAATCGTTTGTACCGTTTGTACCGAAAAAAAGTTTTGTTTGTACCCTGATAATTTTCAAGAAAGAGTGGATGGCATTTGGGAGGCTATCTTGTACGCAAGATAGGCCTCCTAATATGTACTTTTTCCATGCCAATTAATTAGTATTATGTGTCTATTCATGTGAATTTATGTGTATTTAGAACTCTTGTACATATCCAAATAAAAAAAAAGGACTTGTTGGGAATAACGCAACGTTAAAATTGAATCGGCGAGTGGGAAAACAGTGTGAGTTCAAAATAAGCCATTTTGAGTTAAAGGCGAAAATAACACTAAAGATGTAGAACTACAAGTTGTAATGAAGAGCAGTACAATTTGGAAGACCTCGCACGTTATAACAGAATGCTATAATGTCTACTGTACATTGGTGGCATTAACAAACGAAAGTTCTTTCTTCAAACATCTCAAAATGCGTTTTGTGTACTAGTAGTGTTTTTCCGCTCAACGATTCAATTAAATTTAATCTATTTGTGCCCTTTTCCGTAAATAAATACCGTAAAAAGAATAACGAAGTGTGTACAAATTCAGAAAGAAAATGGATTTACAGAAATAATCTTAAACAAAGAAAACTAAAAGATGAAATGTTTGCTCACCTTCGTCCTTCCACGTTTCAGCTTTACACCAACTGAAAAAATTAGCTGTTTATATCTGTCACATTAACGGCTCGAGAAGTTTGCCGCTTTCATAGACAATAGACGAAAGCAAATAGGCCATTGCTGAATAATATGTATTTACTTAAGGAAAAGGGCAGAAATAGAGAAAAATTAATTGAATCTGTGAGTGGAAAACCACTACTAGTCCAGAAAACGCATTTTGAGATATTTGAAAAAATAACTTTCGTTTGTTAATGCCACAAATGTACAGTCGACATTATAGCATTTTGTTATAACGTGTAAGGTCTTGCAAATTGCACTGCTCTTCATTACAACTTGTAGTTCTATATCTTTAGTGTTATTTTTGCCTTTACTTCACATTTATTTTGGACTCACACTGTTTTCCCACTCGCCGATTCAATTCTAACGTTGAGAAATTACTGAAAAATTCATTTTTTTTTAAATTTGAATGTATCTTGGCGCCAAGATAGCCCCCCCCAAATGCCATCCCCTGTTTTTCGAAAACTATCAGGGTACAAACAAAACTTTTTTCGGTACAAACGGTACAAACGATTTGCTTTCGAATGGTGTATTCCAATTTTTTGTGCTGTGATACGGGGGGGGGTATCTTGGCGCCAAGATAGCCCCCCCCAGTCGACCTCTCAAGTAACCCTATAAGGAAAATGGTACAAACGAAAATATTTTCGGTACAATCGATACAAACGTAGTACAAACGAATGACCTAGTCATTGTTTCAATTTTCTCAAGTGGGAGGGGGGGCTATCTTGCCATACGTGAAATATTGTCCGAAATTAAAACACTGATCTTGTGATAGATCCCATGGAACTGAACAGAATAACGTAATTGCGGTTAGCTCACATGAACGGTTTACGAGAAAAAAATGTGCGCTAAAACTTATAGATCGTTCTTTGTTAGTGATAATCAAGTTTTTCATTTCTGCTGGATTTTTTTTTTAAATTTATGTTCTCTATATCAAGTAAAATACAGTGCTTAATCAGCAAGTTGTATCTATTATAATTTATCTTTTTGCAACGGTCACACCTGTACTCTGTTAAGTACAAATACAAAGTTTTATTTTCGTTACTGAAATGCATTTCTGATTGCTTTCTAGATCGCTGCACGGCGAGGGATGTTCTGTTATCATTGTCCGCCATCGCTTCATCCATCAACGGCTCCCCGATTGCCTTCGTTGGATTACCCTTTCACTCCTACGCATCCATGTAAGTATTCCTGCATTACTACTACTATTATAGTATTACTAAAGAGGTTGATTCAATTATATTGAGCCGAAGTAAATGTGCAATTGTGCTGCGCATACGCAACCCATCGTCGTGAGATTGCCACGAGGGAAGCAATTGAGTATCTTGTTAGATATATAGTACAGCAATACGGTCGAGGGTAGTCTGATGCTACCGAAACTAAACAGAGTTTGGGAGAGATTCATTTTGGACCTTTCGATGCTAAGTTCACGGTGTCGTGCGTTGTAGGTCATATCACTGTGATTCTTATTGTACGTAAATATGCCGCACAAAATTCTGGGCCCACTATGCCGACGCGAGCATCTAGAACTGTTTCTTTAAAAGATTCGTGATTGTGGTCGCTTTATCATACAGGGGAAAACTGCGTCTCCGAAAGGTAGAGCAAAACGTCAAAATCAATGCTACCAGACATATGTCCTGACTGAAATATACCAGCATGAAATCTTAGCATTGTACGAACAAGACGTGAACCAGGTTGAACTATACCAAGACAAGACATCCAGTCACACGAAAAAAAACATCGCTGGAATTCTATCGCTGTATGGAATAGAAAAGCGGAGTTAAGGCAATTTCCTTCTCTGGCATGTCTGTCAACAGTCCAAATGCCATCCCAATGGATTTCAGCCTCCTCAAGCGGCGCTTGTCCCATCATCGAGGACCGCACTATCACTGACTTGTAGAAAGACTGTAAAGAGGGATGGGATGCAATATACATGGTCCAGTTGTAACTCAGTCACCTGCAATGGAAACTCTGATACCGGGTAGTAGTCAGTAGAGAGTCTGCAGACAAACGCAACCGGTGATGGAAACACGCCATTTCCTAGGTAAGTAGCACATTCACATTCGGCTAAATATAAGTAAATCAAGCTTTCTATTACTGCCCATATCAAAGGTACGTATACTAAAGATGTAAGCACGACTTCTGTCCTGGTTATAAGGTCAACATATGAGACTTAGGACTACGAAACCCAGGTTCAGTTCCCATTGAAGATCATGTCGTTCGAACTCTACGTCATACTGTAAAGCACATTTCATATAGCCTCCGTGACGAAAAGAAAGTATCTTCCAACCAACTACCGTACCATTACTTATAATAATAATAATAATAATAATAATAATAATAATAATAATAATAATAATAATAATAATAATAATAATAATAATAATAATAATAATAATAATAATACTCTATACTATTATATTAAAGGGTAGGCTACAAATAAATAACTCATCGTCGCCCAGGCCTTATTATTACAGATAGAAGCGTGATAATTGGAAACAATACATCTCTTTTATTACGAAAATAAGGAAGAAGAAAGGATTTAAAAAAAAAAAATACATATCCGAATAGGAATCACAATTTTTGCCCAGGATAATATATTGTTCGAATCCCTTAAGCTATGGAGATAAAACTTTGCACGTAAACTCTTTCTTAAAAACAAATAAGAAGTTACGTTTTATCAACGTCTTCAAAACTTCTTCTACATAAAGGGACAAAAAGAGAAACATTTCTAAAATTCTCAAATTTCTCTTTGTTTAATTAGAACCTGGGAATTCGCCGAATGTGAAAATTCGTTTAAGCTAGAAATCTGAACGGTAAATCGGCTTTTAACCCTTATTGGCACAATCCGGGCCTCGGAGGCCCGGAAGGTATTATTTTCGGCTCAAAATTTCATAAATATATATGTATGAGGCTAAGTCTTTCTGACATCATCAGTTGAATATTCAAAGCTGTTATGGTGATTACCTTTCCGTTTTGTACTTTTAACTTTTTGAACTTTAACGTATTTTCCTTATATACCCCGCTTTTGCACAATCCGGGCCTGGTAGGCCCGAACTCAAATAATTCATTATTTTGTGTATATGCTCTGCCTTTTTTCCTCATTTCTTTCCAAATATTGAAGTAAATATAATAAATCATATTTTTACTTAACTACTAGATGACATCACATTTCTTTCACAATTTGTTGATAAAGAAAGTTATTGTTTGATATTATAATACACTAATATTTAGGAAATAAATAAATTACTTTTATTTACGCACGAAAATAGCTGTATCTTTATGTGCTTGAAAATAGGTCCTGCAAAGTTTTTGAGAATATTTTCCGATGGAATCCTGAGTAGTTTTCGAAATATAAAAGGGTTACCTCTTTCTAAATTTTGTTTTACTGCATATGGTTGGTGTAGGTCTATTCAATTGTTATTCGTTACTGTGATTTATAAGTATGGCTAGTGTATCGGAAAGTGAAAATATTAGACGGATGTTAGAAGAAGAGGACAAAAGCGATACTAGTCTATGGTTGAGCAGTGGTGAAGACAGTGATGGTGATGATTCGAATGTACGTGATGATACTCATATAGAAAATAACGAGTACTCAGATACAAGTGAAAGTGCCAGTGAAAATGACTCTGATCCAGAGGCAAGTGACGGAAACATCGAATATTGTAAGTGCAGAATTGCGTTCAAAAGACGGACGTTTCTGGTGAAGTTCTCCTGGCAAAAAAATCTCAGACTAGATCTCACAATATTATACGTCCAGCTCCTGGACCACGGCAGGGAACATTTACTGATTCTCCTCGCGCTGCGTTTGATTTGTTCATTACACATGACATTTTGGAAGAAATTGTGCTGTGTTCTAATTTGCAAGGAAGACGAGCAGCAACTGAAGTTCGTAAGAAATGGAGAGAAGTAGACAAGGAAGAAATGTAAGCGTTTTTAGGACTCCTACTTTTGGCTGGCGTCGAGAAAAATTGGAATGTGTCAGTCAGATAACTGTTGCAAAGTTGCGACTCGAACCCGCATTACAACGCTACAATGTCTGTCAACAGATTTAAATGTATTTTAAGCTGTTTACGCCTGAATGATAAGAGAACACGAGAGTTTCGTAAAAAGACTGAAAAAGATGGGCATGTGTCCTATGTGTGGAACTGTTTCTTAAGAAACTGTAAAAAAAAGTTGTTATCCCTAGCGAATCACTAACAATTGACGAACAGTTGATTCCATTTAGAGGAAGATATTCTTTTACTCAATACATGCCTAAAAAACCAGCAAAATATGGAATGAAAGTGTTTTGGATGTGCGATGCTAAATCTGGCTATGCTTTTGACGGATATTTCTATTGTGGCAGAAAAATTGGTGAACCAGTTCAAAATGGCCTAGCAGCAGAAGTTGTCAAGCGTTTAGTTTCTTCCTACAGTCAACATCAAGGACGTAACATAACAACAGACAATTACTTTCCAAGCGTTCCTTTAGCCGAATACCGTCTCACAAGAAACATAACAATTGTTGGAACAGTTAGAACGTACAACAGGAGCATTCCTCCCATCATGAGGCCTAATCATAAAAGAAGTGTTTATTCATCCGAATTTGTTTTTTGTAATGATGTAACAATGGTCAGTTATGTTCCTAAAAAGAACAAAAGTGTGATTCTCATCAGCAGCATGCATCATGATTCGATGATCGATGATAATCACCAAAAAAGGAAGCCGGAAATCATCAACTATTACAATAAAAATAAAGGAGGCGTCGATTAGATGGATCAAAAATTGCGAGAATATTCGGGCAAAAGACAGACGCGAAAATGGCATTTGGCTTTTTTCATGAATATGTTAGACGTAGCAATATTAAACTCTTATCTTGTTTTCAATATGATAATTCGAATTGGATTATCCAAAAGGAGAATAAGCGAAGGGTTTTCATCAAGGAGCTAGCTTATGATTTGATTACACCTCTAATGTTGAGAAGAGCTGAATCACCTACTTTGAAAAGCTCTGTAAGAGAGAATTTGCTAAGATGTAGTATCAAGATTGAAAGCGATAAGCCACCAAGGCCTGAAGAAAAGAAAACGAAACGATGTCACTTGTGCCCTAGTTCTAGAGACATGAAAACCAAAGTGGTATGCTTCAAATGTCAGAATAATGTATAGAGTGAGCGTGTGTTCGTTGTCTGTGAGCAATGTATGTAATATGCAGTATGTATAGAAATACTTCAAGGTAACACTAAGCACAAATACAAAATTCACATATATTTTTACAATAAGCTTATACTCTCTATATGTTTTAAAAAAAGCGTACATGTAACGTGAAAATTTGCATCCTTTCATGTTCGAAATAAGTTTAGTGTATTATACCTTACATTGTGTTGTTTATATAATTTAGAAATTTTATATATATATACAGTGGCGTATCCAAGGGGGGCCATAGCCCCCCTTGAAGCTCAGGTATACACTGGATAAAATGGATTTCATTCCTGCTTTACACTGGATAAAACGGCAAAATATGGTTTAGCCTTTCCCTTGATCATATCTTGGATCCGCCCCTAATCTATATATATATATATATTCCTGTATGTAAAAGTGAACACATTATATAAAATAAATATCAATTTTTTACTCTTTGAGAACGATCTACATTAAATTATGTTCACATGTTCATACTACAGTGGAGGTGGGCCTCGCAGGCCCGGAAAGTGCAAACTACGATAAGAAAAGGGTAGTGCCATTAAGGGTTAAGAAAACAATACGGAAACAGCAGCGTATCCAAAAATTCTGCTACTAAGATGGAAAAGGGAGACAATGTTTTTATAATATTGAAATTCCCCTTTATATATATTTAAGTTTTTAATTATTCACAATGTGCCAAATGTAAGAATTCACTGAAGTTAGAGAAGTGAAATTCGGCTTATGAACTCTTAAATGAAAGTAATGGAATACGTGTTAGAGCGTTTACGTAAACTTCCACTCCCAAGGTGAAAAAAAAAAAAATGGCTATTTCTTTTGCATCAAAATTTGCGTTTCTTTAGTAAAACGTCCAATGTTAGGATTCAATTAAGTCGTAGACATGAAATTTGGTATATAAACTTTTAATTAAAAATAAGAGAATAAATATTTCAGCGATTTCGAAAAATCTACTTCTAAAAGAGGAAAGAATTGAATTTCCATAATATTAATTTTCTCTTTATTTATTCAGAATGTGATGAATGTAATGATTTCCTTACGCCGGTGATGTGAAAGTCGTTATTTAAACTCTTAAATAATAAGAAGTGAGTTTCGTTTCACAGTTTAAAATTACAGTAGACCTCTAAACAATGCAAACTGAATATTCAAACTTGAAGTAGTACATCTACTACAACTATTGATTGTAATAGAGGAATAAGATCAAAGATAGAACCAGTTCCACGGATCTGAATCCATATCATTAAACTTGCCTTGTATTATTGGGCGCCAAAGCTTGAACCTGTTCCAACAAAAATTTCTGCTCGCGTGCCTGACGGTGACACAGTCCTAACAAAATGAAAATGAAATCTTTGAGTTCTACGTCCCACGATTATGCCGGTTAGGCTAAAGGAGACGGTGATTATGGGAAATGAACGAAATGGTGGAATGCAGAAAGTGGGAGGAAACGGGAGAACCCCGAGAAAACCCACGCACACGGTATTTGTCCACCACAAAGTTCACTTGGCGGGAGCAGGGTTTGAACCCGGGACCCCAAGCACCAGAGGTGAACACTCTACCATTGAGCCACCGCGGCCCCCACAGTCCTAACAGTGTCACACACAATGGTGATTTCAGACTTTTCTCTGGAGGACTTCCAACAGCAGGGAGTGAAGAGTAGTATAGCGAAAATTCTGGTAATAAACATTGAATATTATAGAAATATAGGTCCGGGGGAGAGAAATCCGGTCCACCACCTAAAATCATCACTGGTGACACACACTCCTAGCAATATCTTACAAACTACTTCTAATTTGTATATAAATAATAACTATTGTAGTAATAACATCTATACGAAGATGAAAAAAAACATGGTGTGTCGGTTTTTGGCTATTTTCTGACGTTTTACTCCAGTACATGGTCACTGAGGAGTATTGATAATACCTTATTTAAAGATTGAGAAAAAAAAGACCCATAAAATGCTTCCTGTGGAGTACTGTACTGCATGGGATGGAAACATGGACAGTACGCAAAAAATGATGGAAAACGACTGGAAAATTTCGAAATATCTATGTGGAGAAAAATGGAGAGAATTAGTTTTGTCGAGCGGAAAACGAATGAAAAGTTCTAGAAATAATGGGAGAGAAACGAACAATTTTAAATATTATTAAGAAGAGGAAGAGAAACTGGTTGGGAAATTGGTTAAGAAGGAAAAATGAGGGATGTACTAGAGAATATGGTGGTAGGAAGGAGAGGGAGGGTACGAAGGAGAGAAATCGTACGTGAAGATTTTTGTTTTACAGGTTAGTCTGAAGGGCTAGCTGCCTTTCAGAGGGTTACGCCCTCTTTTAGGAACGAGATTGGCGGTTAACAATGGAATGAGTATGTTGGATAGGCTAAGTGATTTTAATCTTTATTAGCAGCAACATTTTACGTGAAGACGGAAAGGTTAGCGGAAGGCCGTGGAGCATGGATGTTTCTCAGTTGAGGCAAATGACCTGCCAATAATGGCAGAATATTCATATATCATTACACCAGTGAACTGAAAGCATTTTAATTTCAGTTTATAAGGTCGTAATTTGCTTGCCTGTACAAATGTTATACATACCATGTTTTGCCACCCTTGCGTAAATATAATTTCTTGCGAGAGTGCTGCCATCTAGTGATAAATAAATAAACAATTTAAAAAAGAGTGTTATTAATTCGTTATGAAAGTGCTTCCATCTTGTGATGTTTCTTTCCTGTGAAATCCACTTTAATTCCCATGGGAAAGAGAATCTGATTTCTAAGGAATATCACTTTGAAGCGTCTAAGTCCCTTCCTTCTATCGAGTGTTACATCTCGTAGCCACAACTCGAAGAATAGCAAAACAATGTTCTAATTAGTAAACAGAAGCCAATTAGGGAAACTCATTCTATCACGTAAATTGAACTCGGTTTCTTTGTCTACTTCGTTTGTTTTCCGCCAATTTCTAGAACTTTTTTTTTTTTTAACTCTCGTCCTCTCTTGTAATAACCGCTTACTCAATAAGCTATATTACTTCAAAAGAGTAACGCAGCAGTCGAAAAGACGAAGTTGAAACCCGTAGGCTCTTTTTGCGGACCACAAAATTCTTTTCCCAGCACAAACAAAGTTATTCGTTTCATAAGTTTGTGCTTTTCCCTCTCCCTCAACATCTTTTCCTTTTTTAATTCCAGACATGGAAGCGTTAATTAGTCAGGAAGACAAGAATTTTAATTGAATTCTAAAACATGATTATTTGCTTCTGAAATTAAGAACGTTGTTAAGATCAGCGACATCTCACAAATTATTGTTTCTGAAGAATATTCTCTGAATTTTATTCTACATTATAAATTCAAGAAATATTACATTTTTAAGAAAAAAAGCTTATTTTATTAGCTACTTAAAGGCTACATCCTTTGAAAAGAGTTACATTTAAAAAAAAAATCTAGAAACACTGTTCTTCTTTCTCACCTCAATTATAGCTTGGTGGGCAACATGAAATTTTTTCTCCCTTGGGAGAGCTGTTTTATACTTTGATAGGGTATCTTCTTCGTAACTGCATCTAGATATTTTATCCTTGGTCATCCTCTTCCTGGTTTTCTTTCTGTCCCTTTATCAGCACAGTAATGCAATCGGAGTGTCGAATAAAATGGCCAAGCATGCTGTTTCTTCTTTTTCCTATTATCTTCATGATCTGTCGTCCTTTATTAGCTTCCTTAGTACGTCTTCATTCCTTTTCCTTTCTGTCCATGATATGCTCAACATTCTGCCTCAACACCACATTTCAAACACTTCCAGCTTGGATATTTTAGCTTTTCTCAATGCCCAAGTCTCTAATCCGTAAAGTGCCATAACACTGTTAGCTAAATAAATAAATAAAACGTAAGGTGAGACATATTGTGATCTATAGATCTTCTTTTCAGCATTAGCATAACTATGATACTTTGTTTGAGGGTCATGCTGTGTTACTTCCAACTCTCACACGTTATTCCAACTATTCTAGGTCAATGGTTCTCAATTGTTTGAACACTTGGGTGGATGCGATAGTCCTGAGCGTCCCCGTCGTTTTAACCCATAATCCATCCTTTTGAGCAAGGGCGCCGATCCTGGGGGGATGAAATTTCAGCCGCCCTCTAAAGTAACTCATCCATCGTCCCCAATCACTCTTCTTATTTCAGCGTCCCTGAGAAGCTTTAACCCCCACGTTGGCAAATATTGTTCTAAGGGGGACTTCACAGTATTTTACATAGATCTGGCCACGTCTGATTTCCCCTCTAGCTATGCCTATCATTGAGTTGAACAAAATTTTTTGGTATTTATTAATCTTTATGCGTAATCTTGAAAAACAAATTCCTTTTGTAAATCTATAAATGTATGCTATGCGATTACCACGCCATCTATCAAGATGAAACTGATTTTCATTATGACGCTAGGAAGATGATACACTGTAGCCGCTCAGGTGGTAGGCGTAGTACTACGTCGTAGCCACAAGTCACACTGTCCGAATTGTCAATACCATTATCACTACATTCACTTTCTGAACCATATTCTGATGTCTCTCACGGCTCACTTTCATCATCTGTATTGAACCAGTCATTCGTATCGTCATCCGAACCGTCATCTTCAAGCAGTCTACGCATTGTCTCTTCATCACACATAGCTTTCTTCTGCTTGTGGACGTAATTCTTACTTTCTAGAACTTTGAAACAATGATGTATGTTTAATACAGACAACAATAGTACACAAGAATAAACAAAAAAAGTTACAAAGACACTCCTGCCTCACCATCGCGTTTGCTTTTCTTTTGAAATGTTGTTCGTGCTGCTTCTGTTACAGCAGCAATGTTCTTCTTACGAGAAACATTGTGCCATCTGATATTCCAAAAAACAATATCGTTATGGGCATTCATAGCCATCTATTGTTTTGTTTTCGATTTAAATGTAAGAAGAAAAGTTTTCAAGAGAGACCTTCGTCATTGCCACTGAACATTAGTGACTTTTTTTATTCAAGACGTAGTACTACGTCGTAGCCGTTTCTACTGCGTATATGCCATGACGTAGTTCTACGTCATAACCTGTTAAAGGGTTAATTTTTGTCCAACTATAGTAATATTACCTAAAGTTTATACATATCAATTTATTGGTGACATAAAGTTAAAAACAATGACATTGCTTGAGAGTCAATACAATGATACCGAAAGTCGCCGATTTACGTAAATAGATCATTCCAGGGATCTTCACGCAAGTTGAAATTTACATAAGTCAGATTGCTTTTATTTTATTTTATTTTATTTTATTTTATTTTTACCAAAACCTAAGATTTGTCATAAACACATATCAAGAAAATATTTTTAAAATTCAATAAAATATTCTGTTTATTCTGCAATGCAAAAACTCAAGTATATAATATTCTTTATAAATACGATGCAGAACATTATTTACTAATAATTAATTAAATAAAGTTCAGGTGGCAAAATGTTTATCTCCTTATTTAATTACACATGCGTGCATTTTAATTTCGTTTCAATCTGGACTTGAATTCCTTGTTGAAGTTGGAAGCAGTAATAACACGTCGTTTCAGGTGAATGTTTAACGATTAGATTTCTGGGCTTTCAATGTCTATGGCCATGTTAGCCCGTCACTAGGATTAGGATTAGGATTAGATTTCTGGGCTTTCGGCATCTATGGCCATGTTAGCCCGTCACTAGGATTAGGATTAGGAATTAGATTTCTGGGCTTTCGGCATCTATGGCCATGTCAGCCCATCACTAGGATTAGAATTAGGAATTAGATTTCTGAGCTTTCGGCATCTATGGCCATGTTAACCCATCACTAGGATTAGAATTAGGAATTATATTTCCGGGCTTTCTGTGTCTATGGCCATGTTAGCACGTCATGTATAAGGGATGATACACTACCCGGCGAATTGCGGAAGGATGGAAGCAGCTTAAGACAGAATGTTTGTTACCATCTCGGCATTTGCCTGGTGTAAATGAGAAAAACTCAGGGAAACCTCACTCAGGACCCAGAAAACCTTTCACACATTTTCGACCGAGTGTTTCCGCTGGAGATCCGATCCGACTCTGCTCGCATGAAAGGCGACAGCATTAACGATTTCGTTACGCGAGGCCATCATGAGATTTATGGAGCAAGAACGGCAACAGAAAACGAGATTTTTTAAATTTTTATTTTACCTAGGTTCAGCATCCTGAAAGTAGATTCCACCTTCCATTTAGTATTGTTACCAAAACGGCCTCTGCCCCGCTTAAACCTAAACCCACCAAAACTTAAACATAAGCCCTACGTCAATCGAAATTAAATGTCCAGTTTCACGTCCCACGTTTCTGTTCTGTAGGATAAAGGAGATGGATGATTAATGAAAGTAAGTATGGAAAAAATGAACTACCGCGAGAAAACACACAGGCAAGATATTGTCCCCCACAAAGACACGAGGCCGGGGATCGAACCGCAAACCCTTCATATCAAAGGTGTTTTTTAATTCGTACCAACCAGGACACTTGTTTCTATAGTCATGTAATGAATATCTCTTCAATATTCTGCTTAATCCTCTATGACATGGACACGAACACAGGATCTCTGGTGTGTGTGATCCCTGGTTCGATCCCAACTCGCGCCAAGTGACCTTTGAGGAGGACAAACACTTTGTTCGTGGGTTCTCTCGGGGTTCTCCCGTTTCCTCCCACTTTATTTCTTCAACCATTTCTAATCATCACCGTCTTCTTTAGTCTAGCTGGCATAATCGTGGGACGTAAAGCTCAAAGATTTCATTTCATTTCATTTTCAAGGAATACAAGATTTCCGATGACAGTTCAAAGAGCTCATTCTCTTCAGTGGGATTGGAACCCACGATTTTTAGGTCTCATATTCTGAAGTCAAACACTAGGCACCACTCGACTATTACTATCGACTAGATACTTTTGTGAAACTCTGCCACCCTATGCTAATTAAGCGTGGTAACTTGATGGGGCGGTGCTTGCTGGACCGTCATCGCCGCCACTGCATATATATATATATATATATATATATATATATATATATATATATATATATATATATATATATATATATATATATATATATATATATATATATATATATTTCTTCTGTTTAGGACTGTTATAGTTAGTAAATCTTAGGTAGTTTCATAATGTACACGAATCTTACTTGTTTTATCACATAACTTGATACATTAATAAGTGATTCATATAAATTACAGTATAATGTTGTAACATTGCTGTAACATGCTTTATGATGTTGCTATCCATTAATGCAGTAAGAGTAATGTTGATTATGTAAGTTCAATTGTAAAGAGTATAACGACCTTCTATAGTTAAGAGAGGCAGGCCCTTGTGCTGCCATTATACAGCGAATTAACAGGATTACTGGGGAGGGAGAACTCAAGTCTCTAGTGAGAATGGTCTTTAGCCCTTATCCCTCGTCATTCACTCTTCTTCCCTCTGGCGAGGGGTTGTGTCATTATTGTGGGTTTCCTCAATGGTAACATATGGCGTGTGAAGTAATCTGTCGTGTGTTCACAACGTCCACACACTTTATATAGTACATAGCAGCCTACTGGTGATATGGTGAGAGGATTCAATACATATTTTGTACAGTTATTTGTCAGGTGCCATTGGACTTAACGTAAAACAATTAATGGCTATTAATTGCGCTTATGAAACTGGAAGTACCGTGTAAGTCCCTGTTAAGACAATGTGTCTCACCGTTAACAGAATGTGTCCATCATTACAGTATTTTTGTCACTGCTAGGAGATGTTTCCCATCATTAGCAATATTTTTTGTCACTGTTAGGAGCATGTGCCCCATCATTACCAGTCTTTTGTTTTGTTAGGAGCATGAGCCCAATCATTACCAGTCATTTGTCACTATTAGGAGCATGTGTTCCATCATTATCAGTCATTTGTCACTATTAGGAGCATGCGTCCCATCATTACCAGTATTTTTGTCACTGTTAGGAGCATGTGTCCCATCATTACCAGTATTTTTGTCACTGTTAGGAGGATGTGCCCCATCATTATCAGTATTTTTGTCACTGTTAGGAGCATGTGCCCCATCATTACCAGTATTTTGTTTTGTTAGGAGTATGTGCCCCATCATTACTAGTCATTTGTCACTATTAGGAGTATGTGCCCCATCATTACTAGTCATTTGTCACTATTAGGAGCATGTGTCCCATCATTAACAGTATTTTTGTCACTCTTAGGAGCATGTGTCCCATCATTACCAGTACTTTGCTCACTGTTAGGAGCATGTGTTTTGTTTGTCCATTGCACATTTTGACCATTTATGTGAGCGATTTGTCCATTGGGCATTTTGACCGGTTTTGTGAGCGATGTGTCCATTGGTCGTTTTGACTGTTTATGTAAACGATTTACCCATTAGATATTTTGACAAGTTTTCTAAACGATTCGTCCATTGGGCATTTTGAGTGGTTTTTTGAGCAATTTGGTCCATTTGAACACTTTGATCGGCTTTGTGAGCGACTTGACCGTTTTGAAAGTTGGAGTGTTGAGCGATCTGACCGAGTCCTGAAAAGTGGAGGTCGTAGAGTTGAAGACTTTTTCTGTAAGGTATTCTAAATTGTTAATGATAACACAGTTTTCGATTTATAAAGACTTTGATTAACATACTTGTTTTAGGTTAGCCCTGTACAATAAAATATAATATAATTATACATTTTAAAGAAAAAATTAACCAAAGTGCATGATAATATATTTTTCTAAGAATGAAGAATAAAGAATCTCCAAATGATATTACACTGTAGCTAATCCTTAGTTCGTCTTTTTGCCACTCTCATTGATGTTGCGAGCTGAATTGGTTGAATTAGATGCCAGCGAGGGTAGAGCCCCTGTAATTAGGTCATTAGTCACCATATACGGAGTAACATTATGGAAGGGAACCGGCTCCCTCTTATCGTATATGTGTGTGTGTATGTGTGTATGTATTACGTCATTTAATTGCTTTTTATGATCCTTCTGAATCCGTTAACTAAATTGAATTATGCTAATTGCATAACAACGAAAGTGTGCAACAAAAGAAACAAAAAAAATATAAATTAGAAACAATTAACTGCTGCTTAACAAACAAGGCCATGATATCACAAGAAGGATGCCCTTGCCATATATTTATCTAATGAATTTAATTGGGTAAAGGACACAATTAAAATGCCCTGGTGTTTATGAGAATAATAGTCTCTTATAACTAAGAGGTTGCTGGTTCAGATCATGACGGTGCTTATTTACTCCATACGATTTTGAAGGAAATTCTCCAGCCACTTTCAACTGCCTAATATTTGAAAATATATTATATATATAGGGTGTCCATAAAGTAGATCGACAAACTGTAAGAGTGATTCCTCACATGAAAAAAAAAGTTAAAAAGAAACAAAATATTTCAGTTTAACGTTCCACGTTTACGCAATTTAAGGTAAAGGAGACGGATAATTAAGGCAAGTGAATGATGATGGAATATTGGTGGAATGAAAATGTGGGAGGACACGGGAGTACCCAGAGAAAACCGTCAGACACAATATTTTCCACCACAAATTTACTTGGTCGGGATCGAACCAGGGACCCCAGGCACTGTAGTTCACATCAAAATAAGAGTTTAAAAAAGTACACATGAGCAAGTAGGTGAAAGTGTGTAATTTCGGAAGTATGCCCCCCCCCAAAAAAAAATCACACATACACATACAAATACATTCCAGTACGCGTTATACGAAATACGAGGAACTGTAGAGCTGGCATTCCCGAACACTTCCGACTTCTGCCGACGCATTCCTAGTTCACTGCAATCAAGGTTAGTTTTTTTTCCCATTTTGGAAAGAAATTATATTGTTTTAGTCCTGCCCAAGTAGTCAATGCGTGGTGTAGCTACACGCTTTTACGATCGGAGAAATAACAGAGAGAAACATGTAGAGTAAAGAAGGGCATGACAAAGTAGAGGGAATGGGACAAGTGATCTACTGGCGGTGTACGAGTAGTCATGCGTCGATAAGTAGCGTATCTATAAAAGTATCGACATTATTGTTTGCCTCTTTATCAACGCAACATTTTCTATCTGCTCCTTTTTCTATTCATTTGGTTTGGTGAGAATGTGAGCACCAACCTATGACGTTTACCAATTGAGAATGACTGTGCAATGTCTTGTGTTATTTACCAATAATTTACACAACACGGAGCTTCCGAACGTTCAGACTCTTAACAGAGGACGTTCTAAATTATCCGTCTGTACAAACTTATACGGCTGATTCCTTGTACCTGAAGAAATAAAATCAGAAAAATCATAATAAATAAACTCTGCTAAAAAGATAGTAAACTGGATCAGGCGATTGAGTGTATGGAATATAGGATATAGATAGCCTCTTTTCTACATATCTCTTATTATAGGCAACCAGCATCCCTGTGCTACTGTGCAAGTTGCATAGAAGTTAGGGGATGTCATAGGTTTACAGTGTATATCCACCGTTAAAGTCACCGTTACCTATTAAAATCTTAAGGTGGATCACTAGGTGTTCTCGCTGCTATGCTAAACGCTGCTTGAATAGTGCGGCGTTGCCAGATAGTGTCGAGTGTTTACTGATGCCAGATAATAAAGAAAGTAATTCTGGAATTCTGCTTAGACTTACTGATGAAATTCGTTTTCGACCCTTACCGGAATTCACAGGTAAGTTCCGCTTTTCAAACTGCGACGCTAGAATCCAGGAATTTTATTATTGTGACTACCACAGTAAACGTAAAATTTTGACAACAACGCATTATGGCGTTCTGCGTAAATTTCTTCTCAAAATTTATTTCCTTAAATGTAAATTAATATTTAAATAAAATGTGAAACATAACACATATAACGGTCAAACAAATCTATTTCGTAATAGGATTGTTACTTTAAAATATTTTACACATGCAAATAAACATTTCATAAAACTGAGCAGTTCCAGTAAGATTTAACAGTAAAACGAATCAAATATTTTCTTTCATTTGTTACCTTTCTCGATATCAGACGACAAAACCAAATGAATCAGTGTCTTGTGTTGTAGCTGAAATATAACTCCATCTGATAGTACAATGTTTATAATATGTAACGTTTCATTGCGCAATAGTTATTGGAACGAGCTAAAAATATGTACTGACTTCTGGGTGGTGATCCACCTTAACGGATTGTCTCGATTAACGAACACGATGGAGCTAATTGCTTTAGCCATTTATTGCAGGAACAGAATCCAAAAATTCGCTTTCGTTCAAGAGTTATTGTACGGACAGACCTACTAACAGAGTAATCTTATAAGTTCCATTTCTTTTGACCCTAGTAAGCTTTTTATATAGCGTGCATTATATTCCGTTATGTCGTAGCTTTCTTCCGACACCTTAGTATGCCGCAGACACTACAATTGATAACTAATGTATATTAATGGAATAATTTATGGAATGAAAAAGAACTAGCAAATGAGAGAACATAGAGGAAAGCTAACGCCACGGTCTTGTTCAGCAGAAACTTACATGGTATGAGATCAAACCAAGGACCTCTTGTATTAGAAGTAAGCACTCTACCACTGAGCGACCGTTCTCAAAATGTATCCTTTAATCTTTAGCATTATAGGCTATATCTTCTCACTGCTACACTGCTTCACACTATTCACAATCATGTATGTCGTTTTGTTTCTGAAAAAGCCATGGTGAATCTTTATTAGAGGGGTGGGGAGTGGGGATCTTGGGTTTTTGGGGTATTTTTTTTTTAGACTTTCAGTCAAGCAGCTACTGAATCGTAACTATTTATCCTAGGATCATGGTTCTTATCTCATTCTCTTCAAAATAGATCAGGATTTCGAATGGTACCACTTACATGCCCATACCATATACCAGGAGAGGGAAAAGTGAGGTCAAAGGGAAAATTTCGGGGGAAATTTTTTCACATTTTGGGCCTCTCTGGAACGACCCTGTGTGAACATAAAAATCTCAAAAAAATCTGATATATACTACTAGGTATACTGAATGTGTGTGCCAAATTTCAAGTTTCTATCTTGAATATTAAGGCGGGAGAAATTTTATCAAGGATCCCCACAGTGCCCCAGATTACCGCAAAAGACCCTGATCTCAAGTAAAAAAAATTGCATGAGACATCCCTAATTACCCTAGGGTTCGTCCATCATTCTCTTCAGAATAGAACTGCCTTTCAGACGGTAAAACTCACGTGTCTCCATCATGTATCTGAGGCCTAAAAAATAGTTAAAAGCGAATTTTTTGGGTTAAAATATCCTTTTCTCCCAACTTTTTGCTCCTCTGGAGCCCCTCTGTTTTAACGCAGAGATCTGAAAAAAATCTGATAAATACTACTCGGTAAACTTAATTTTTGTGCAAAATTTCAATCTTCTAGGTGCAAAAGTAAGCCTGCCAAAAAATATATATACCGACAATGCCACATATTCCCGTATACAGAAGGATATATTGTAAAAATTCCCTGAGACATCCCTAATTACCCTAGGATCATGGTTCGCCCATTATTCTCTTTAGAATAAAACTGCCTTTCAAACGGTACGACTCACGTGTCTCCATCATGTATCTGAGGCGTAAAAATAGTGAAAAAGGGATTTTTTAAGTAAAAAATATTTTTTTTTACCTTTTTGCCCCTCTGGACCCCCTTCCGCTAACGCAGAAATCTGGAAAAAAAATCTGATAAATACTACTCGGTAGACTGAATGTTTGTGCAAACTTTCAATTTTCTAGGTGCAAATGTAAGCTCACAATATCTATATCTATATCTATATCTATATCTATCTATCTATCTATCTATCTATCTATCTATCTATCTATATATATATATATATATATATATATATATATATATATATATATATATATATATATATATATATATATATATATATATATATATATATATACCGACAATGGCACATATTCCCGTATACAGATGGAGTGGATCTTATTGGAGGCAGAAAACTTATGTTTAGTCTTGATGTTAAGGCTATGTTCCCGAGCCTTAGTAGAGAAGCAATAATAAGTGTCATAGAGGAAGAAATGGGTAGTAAAAGTATAAAAGGATGGACAAAAGAGAAAGTAGTTAAGGCTTTGAAGTTAATATGGGAAAACAGTTATTGTATAATCGGTGAGGAAGTGGTAAAAATAAGAAAAGGAATCAGTATAGGTTCGAGGCTGAGCCCAGTACTGGCAGAAATAATTATGAACAAATGGGAGAAAAAGGTGAAAGAAGAAGGGTGTAAGAACTTGATCATATTTTGTAGGTATGTGAATGACTGTCTAGGCTTGTGGAAAGGGACTAGGAGACAATTAGAGAACTTCAATGATAGTGTGGAAGATAAAGAAAAAGGCATAAGCTTGGAAATGGAGTTGGAAGAAAATGGAAGAATAAACTTTTTAGACATGACCATAATAAAACAAGGAGAAGGGCTGGTTACGAGGTGGTACCAGAAAGAGTGCTCAGCGGGAGTGTACTGCCATGAGAGGAGCGACGTGGATAGGAGTACAAAGAGAAATTTCATAACAAATATGATAAGAAGAATAGAAATGATGGAGGACGAAGAGGAAGGAAGGAAGGAGAGCATACAGAAATTCTACAGACAGTTAGAGAAGAACGGTTACAGCAAGAAAGAGTTAGAGAAGGAAGAAGAACGCAGGAAGAGGAAGAGAGGGAGAAAGAAGAATGAAGAGGATGAGAGTGGAAAATGGCATGGCATAGAAAGTATGGGAGAAGAAACGGAGAAACTGAAGAATTTATTGAAGAAAGGAGGGGTCAGAACTTATAGAAAGAGTGGAGAAACTTTATTAAGATCAATAAAGAAGAAGAATAGAAAAGGAACTAAAAAGATTAATGAAGAGGAAGAAGGGGTCATCTACAGGGTATGGTGTGAGGACTGCGATATGTCATATATAGAAGAGACAGGAAAGAGAATGAAAGAAAGGATAAAACAACATGAAGATGATGTTAGGAGGAAGAAAGACACCAATGCCATATACAAACATGTTAAGGAGACGAATCACAGAATTAATTGGGATAAGACGGAAGCATTGGAGATAGAGAAAAGAATGATAATAAGGAAGTGGAAAGAAGCGGATTGGATAAAGAAGGTAGGAAGAGATAAACTGATGAACTGGACAGGGGGCTTACCAATTAATGAATTATGGCAAGGAAGTTTGAATAGCATAGAGAAAAAGAAAATGAAAAAAAAAGGCCTTTATAAGAACCAAAAATGAAGGAACGTGATTAATTGGAAAATGAACACGAAGACTTATAGAATTGGCTGACGGCCTCAGTAAATAAGAGAAAAAAAAAGAAAAAAGAAAAATAAATAAAAATAAAAAAGTACTGGTGAAGCCTCAATTAAATACTATTAAAACACTTTGTCGGTAGTTAAATGGATAATTATCACTTAGTTTTTTTAAGTTTAACGTCCCACGATTATACAAAAAGGTTAAGAGAAATGGTGAAGATAAAATTGATGTTAATGGTAGTATGAAGGAAGTGAGAGGGGACGAAAAAAATCCGGAGAAAACCCATTTACATAGTGTTTGTCCAATCACAAATCTCACTTGGCGCGTGCTGAAATCGATCCCAGTTTGCGCCAAGTAGTTTTTGTAGTGGAATGTGTGTGTGAATTTTCTCGGAGTTCTCCTGTTTCCTCCCACTTTCGCTCTTCTACCTTGATCATTCACCTCATCATAACCGTCTCCCGTAGCTTCGGTGCATAATCGTGGGACGTTAAACTCTAAAAAGAAGCTTCTTACTAGGGATGCGCACGAGACGAGTCGAGACAGGATTTTCCTGACAAAATTCGAGTCGAGACACGGCTCTTACAATAGAGAAATATGCATTTTTCGAATCGAGACATCACTTTTACAGCACATTTTCGAGACGAGACAGCCACAAATCTTGTCTCGTGCGCATCCCTGCTTCCTAAGCTAACTAGGTAGTTAGTAACCAAATATAGAGTAATAATTATGTACTGAAATAAGACAATTTTGGTTGACCAGTTTTCTTTTTATATATATAAAAAATCAAGATTGCATAGTATACTGGTAGGTCATTCTAAAACATTTTGCTGCCCACATATTTTAATACAATTTCGGAATTATGTCCCTACAATAGAAACATTTAAGAGCACACACTGTATTCATACACTATGTAAAATAAACGGGTGGTCTCCAGGGCGAGAAGAGGAGAGGTCGGATAGCTACGTTATAAAAAGAACAGTTGTACAATTTTAAATTCATTTTTTGTTGGTTCTTTTTCTAGAAAGTAACTCCCTTCTACAATCAACCCATCCCCATCCCATTACCACAGAGTCGCCGTGGTCCTACGTTATACTTAACATTTAAAAAGTCTATAAAAAAAAAGAAGCTAATTTCATTATGACATCATCCTTAATTTCGCGTAATTTGTTTCATTTTTTCTAAAACACACACACTTACACATACATACATTAATACAACCCCATATGCTCATTTTGCATCCTTTGAAATCCTCTTTTCGGTCCTTGGAGCCTGTCCCGCCTACGCCACCCAGTTTTGCGTCACTCGCCTCTTGGGGGACATGATGAAAGGGGAGGACGTAAGGTACGGATATGCCTCCTGATCTGTGTTTATGCTCTTCTTTCGTTCAAACTTAACAAGTTAGCTCTTTCTCCGTATATATATATATATAAAAGACCCCTCTCTCCACTTCGCCCCCCCCCCACCTATTGAGGGATGAGGTCTTCCTTCTAATTTCGTCGTGTCGGCCCAAGCTAAAGCCCTCGTATCTCGCAAGTTGAAACCCTATCCCACGGACAGATACAATTATTGTCGCCCAGAATTACCACAGCCATCAATAAGCGCATAGCGTTAAGGCATTACAGCATAATTCAATGTCTGGGTAGCGGAGTCCCCTGGGACGGTAGGCAATCCCGCTTGACGGAGAACTCTGGGAAGGGCTCGCTCTGAGTTGTATGATAACGAAGTTAATCGTGACGTCACACGCGCGCGACAACAGTCCTCAACGGTGCCTCTGTCAGATGCCAGACAAGAGTTTTGTTGTTATTTTTAAATATGTTTTCCTCCCGTTTGTTGGTTCAAGTTTTTGTTTTTTTCGCAATTCTCTCTGCTCCTATTTTTTAATTTTTTTTAAAAAGTTTGTAAATTGTGTAAACTGTAGGTAAAATCAAACATTCGTGTTAGTGTTATCTTTTCAAAGCAAAATACGATGCCTTTAATTTTTCTAATCAGTTTTGTTTTAATTGCTAGTTATTTAGTTATTTTAGTGGCATACCTTAGGTAACTAGATTTAGGAAAATTAAAACCGGACTCTTTGATCCCCGCCGAAGGTTTCCGTGGGTTTTCTCGGAGTACTCCTGTCTCCTCCCACTTTCTCATTCCACCAATCTTTCCATTATCATTCACTTGCCTTAATCATCGTCTCCCTTAGCCTAACAGGCATAATCGTGGGACGTTAAACTCAAAAATTTCATTTTATTTCATTTTTTACAAGTTTTTATGACATGTTGATCAGTATGACATTTTTTTCCTTGCAACTATATTTTTTATTCAATTTGATAGTAGCCAAAAGCCACATGGTGAGAAATCTGTAATATATGAAAGGTGTTTCATTACAATAGCATTCGCTTCTTGTAAGTAAGAATAACTGATTGATCGTTCGTTGGTGTAGCATTATCATGGCACAATGCCCAATTAGTTTTCATGCCTGATTGTTTTCATGCCATTGGTTTCCTCTGTGTGTTTAGCACTGTTCTATCTTCCTATAATTGCTAAGTATTCATTGTTTCGTGTAATAGCGCTTCTAATATTAATATTCATCACTGTTGCAGGAATTTCAGGTTTCACTATTTTAACCACCATTATACTGTAGCTTTCCCAAGCATTCTTCTTTGTAAACTTCAAAGAAAAGATCCCTACAGACTTCTTAAATAGACAACAAAACTTAATGGGATGCCTCTACTCTTCCATCACATCGATCCTTTCCTTTAACGTAGGTCATAAACAATTATACGGGTGCAGAAATCAATGCTCATACAAACTCACCTAATAATCAGAATGCACGTGATAAGCACCAGCCCCTTGTTTGTATAGCTACTAGAATAGCCGGTCTACACATTGTAGAACATGTCGAGGTCACAAATGTCAATATGGACTTTCCCATTTGTTTTAGAACAACCTTCGTTTATTGCATTGATTACAGAAGTAACTCTTGTGCAAATGTAACACATTTGTATACAAATTTTTAATTACTAACATGTTTAAATGTATCATTTTCGTCCACCCCAAAAATTTCAAAGATGTATTCTGCGTCATAACTCTACCATTGTGGAAACCAGTGCTTTGTCGTATTTTAGTTATGTATTGATATTCTAAAAATAGGGGTAATGAAAACCCTAAAAGTTATAGAATTTCATACCATTTCGTAAGCACTAATAAACTGTGCAGTACGTTCCAATTCGAAATTAATACATTTTGAAATATTATGAAAAATGTGAAATAGTTTCTGTGGTGGTGGAGTAGAGACCTGCACGGGTTGAATTTTTCGGCCCGAGCCCAATCCAGCCCGGGCCCGAAAAGTTTTGGAGATTTTCGGCTCGAGCCCGGCCCAACCCGATAAGTTTTTCAAAATTCTTGGCCCAAACCCGGCCCGGGCCCGATAAATTTTAAAAGTTTTTGGCCCGACCCCGGCCCGATAATTTTTTTAAAAAAATTAGCTCGAGCTCGAATCTTTCTGAAAATTTAGTACTAAATTTGACCTAACCCTCACAAACATTTTCTAAACTTTGGTTCACAACCTTACGCTTGCCTTCCGAATGGTACCATTGCATCCTAGAACTTTCCCTGTCATCGAGAGAATAAAAACTCCATTCCCTGTAACAAAAATCTAACTTAATTGATTTTTAGCATAAAGTGAAGATGGCAATATTATTTAGCGACAGGCAAAACATTCCCACCCCTTCTTGTTATATTTTGAGTTCAGTGAAGGTCAAGGTCAGAGCTCAATTTACCGCATAATGCCTGCAATGCCTTTCCCCTATAGTGAAAGTGGAGCCGCTAAGCAACACAAACTGTAAATAGCTATTGCATTCTTTGTAACATTTTTCAAGGACACAATTCTTCAATGTTTGGTTTTATTCCAATTATCGTTTAACGAAAGTCAATAATTATTAAAGAATTGCAATTGATCGGCCCCATCCCGGCCTGAACTGAAGAGAAATCAGTGTCGGCCAGCCCAAGCCCGGCCCGTCCCGGCCCAAAGAAATAACAGAGTCGACCCGCCCAAGACCGGCCCGCGAGCCGGGCCGGGCTTCGGTCCTCGGGCCGGACCCGACCCGTGCAGGTCTCTACGGTGGAGGGGGCAGGCACATGTAAGAACATTAAGACAGGAGAGGGTCTAACTTAAATTAGCCTAACATTCCTAACTATTTATTTCTTATTTGTTATCTAAATTAATAATTGGAAGTTTCAGGAGGACTGAAGTGGATCGCAGGGGGCTCAACCCCTCCTGGACATCAACTAGTTAATGGGCCTGGACGATGATCGACAGGTGGAACATTAATATCAACTATGTTCCTCAGCGCTATGCTTTTGTAAAATTTTGAAATGTATGATTGAAAGTCGTCATCTTGCAACCATATTTTGAAATTAAATTGATCTCAAGCAGCACCACAAGAAGTAGAACGAAATGAAGATAGAAATAAAAAGAAAGAAAGGTATAGAGAGAAGGGAGAAGAAGAAGAAGAAGAATCTCTGTAAGCATGGACTCTTTTCTCCTTTCAGTTCTCCAAACGAAAACCAAAACATGAGAAAATAACTAGACAAAACACATCGTAGCGATGTCGTTGAGTCTATTTCTCCGTTATGGAAACGACCCTATTATCTCCCAATTTCGCCCATTTTCCCATTAGACGAAAATCCGTGGATATAAACGTCCCCTAAAAAAATCCTACGGAAAAAATCACACATACACACACACACACACACACTTCATAGCTATTGTACGTGAAAAGCTGCAAATAAGGGGGCTTTGTATTCTATTTCCTTTACTTGTTTCTCTCTCTCCGTTTAGTTTGAACTCGTTGTGAAAGGAAAGAACTGAGGCTCCGGAACGATACCTTGGGGAACTGATCCGTTGATGGCTTTTGCCAAATCGAATGATGAAACAACGTCTGCAATGCTTTTTATCTCCGATTTTTTTTTTCTCTTACGTGGTAAGACTGACTCTTGATACCAAACTTGACATATAAAGAAAGAGGGAGAGAGCGATCGGAAGGAATCTGCGAGGAAGAAGAGAACGGACAACTGAAATAAATCAAATAGATAATGATTCTGGAAAGACACAAAATGTGAAATGTAAACCCGATGATGGAAGGGTGAAATTCAATTTTCGTTGAATTACTAGGGACAAGGGTTATAAAGTAGCAAAAATGTAATTTATTATTATTATTATGATCAATGCGTTTTTTTAAAGTTCATACAAATATAATGGTAAAGGGGCAATAATTTAAAGCTATATCTGTCCTTTATTATGTCGAGAAGCAGGTTGTATAAGCACCTTACTAGGAACGTATGATTGTGTGATCTTACCATGCTACAATATATAATTAATTATAGAGCCTTTAGTTTATAATGGACTTGTTTGCTATTGCTAGCTTCACATTATTATTATTATTGTTATTATTATTATTATTATTATTATTATTATTATTATTATTATTATTATTATTATTATTATTATTATTATTATTATTATTAAGTATTCTGTCTTTCGGCAGGTCCTGGGACTAATAATGAGTTTTCTTTTTTCTTGGGGGGCCGCGGTGGCTCAGTGGTAGAGCGTTCACCTCTGGTGCTTGGGGTTCCGGGTTCGATCCCTGCCCCCGCCAAGTGAACTTTGTGGTGGACAAACACCGCGTGCGTGGGTTTTCTCGGGGTTCTCCCGTTTCCTCCCACTTTCTTCATTCCACCATTTCATTCATTACTCATCATCACCGTCTCCTTTAGCCTAACCGGCATAACCGTGGGACGTAAAACTCACAGATTTCATTTCATTTCATTTTTTCTTTTTTCTTTCTTTCTTTCTTTTCTTCTTCTTCTTTTTTTGGTCTTCAATATTAGATTTGGGCCTGGAAATGTTTCTCCCACGTTTCTCGATCTTTAGTTTCCTCTTTAATTCCCAACATTTTCTTTTCTTTTTCAAATCTACAATTAGTTGTGATCTTCCTCTTCCTTTTCCTTACTTTCCTTCCATCTTTCCTTCTATGGAGGTGTGAAGAAGACAATTTCTTCACAAGATGTGTCCAATCCAATTGGCCTTCCTACAAAGGATGCTGGCTAGAAGTGTTCTCTTCTCTCCTATCCGTTTTAAAATGTTTCGTTAAAATATAAATTTTAAAATATACTCTCTCTCTGTATCTTCCTTCAACACCACATTTCGAAGCTCTCTAAATATTTCTTCTCAAACTTCCGTTATGCCCAAGTCTCTGATCCATACAGTCCAATACTCCATACATAGGACTATTTTCACATACTTTGTAAATTATTTTTCTGTAAAATTACAAATTATCGTAATCTAACTTCAACCGCAATACGACTCATAGGTTGTTGCTAAAACAATAATAATCACTTGTCGAGTCATCATCAATTGCAGCTTCTTTGTTTTTATGTAGCTATTTCCTGTTTGTATATCACCCATTAATTGTAGCCGCCCTCCTCTCCCTCTTTTTCCTTCTATCACATCCTTAATGATTCACGTGCTTACCAATCTGTTTTCCTCTTTTCAATTACATCTAAAATTGCTGTTTCTCCCCACTATTTTTAACACCATTTCCTCGTTCTTTTCAGTTTAATCTTCTCTAATTCTTCTCTACATCCACATTTCGAAAATTTCTAGTCGTTGGAATTGCCATTGCTTTTGCCTTTGTAACATTCTTTGCACCTTTTCCTCAAGTTTTTAAAACATAATGTCAGTTTTCTCTTCAGGTTTCAGAAAAAAAAGCCATTTCATCTTATAACTGTATATATCTAAACTTAATAGTTATATTACTTACCGACGAACCGCATTCCCTGTATAGACCAGAGAGTATTCAATGAGAGCTCCTTCATCCTTACCACTCTCTAGAACGCCTGGTCTCTGGCCTTTATCCTCCTCTCTAAGATGCCTGGTCATTGAGAGGCCTACCTACACCCTGGCAGGAATAGCCTTGGTTTCTATCGCCTTAAGACGCATACTTATTGCGCTCCTTCAAATTCTCAACAAACCAGTAAGATATTTAGAGGAAATTATATTTTGTATGTAATATTTATTCCTATTGTATACAATAAAAAAACTTTTATAATATAAAGGTTATGGGAAAGTCCAAATTCCCGTGCAGCATCTTTTAGCTCTACCCTAAAACACAGAATATTATATGCATTTTTTTAAATTTGCAGAATAAGTGTAACATACTCGAGTACCGGATCGTTCTCGCGGGCTACCATTTGACCACTAGTGCTTTGAAGAATCTCCAGTTACTAATACGAGCCGCCGATGTCGACGATAACTTTCTGGTCGAATACTGTAAAGTACCAGGATTTCACTCTTGGGCGATAAGGAACCCAAACTACATCTGTTTCCTAGTGTAATTTTGATGTCATTTGTAAATTAAATCTGCAAAAACTTACTTTAGCATTCGTGTTATTCGTAGCAAATTACGCACAATGAAAAACAAGTGTATTATTCTAGAGACGCAAATGGTAACCAAACGTTGTGGTTAGATTTCTACTTATGCATTCCCTTAATAATGCTTGATTAGCTTGGAACCAATCTCGTTCCTTGTACACCTCTAACAAGAATTACCTGTTAATTTAATGTACTTAACCTCAATAAAGGGGGTGAAACAAGACACACATAGAAGAGAGATATATGTAAGGTGCGTATGTATCTTTGGATACAAATCTCATACATTCGTTGTGCATTCATAAAAATTTCATGCTGCGATTAAATGCTTTTTTTCGTTTCTCGTAGAAAGAAGCATTAACCTTATCAAGTAAAAGAATACATAATTACTTTTATGTGGTGATTACATGAGAAATCTGGAAGGTTACTTCGGAATTCCTTTTCGTATATTCCTCATATATATGTAGATTTGTGCCACAAGAATTATTTTCCAGACTTATAATCCTGACTCGCTTTCATTTTAATTTATTAATCAAAGAAAGTACAATATCCTCGCTGGATTTTGTTCATTTAATGAAGCGAAGACACTGTTTAAAATTTTAGATACATTCTACGTAATACCCATCGTTGCAGACATTACATTATCTCCCCGATTTATTTTGTAAGAAAATAAGTTTTACGTTAATGTTCCGGCACATATTCATCTTCTCTAAGTTATTATTTTACGTATACGTTAAATTATAATAAAATATGTAAAAAAAGTACATTACCCAATTTATATTATAGGAAAATTAAAACTATAAACAAAATGAAAGGATAATAAATATAAATACTTACTTCATAAATTGCTTCCCATACATCTGTTAAGTATATATATATATATATATATATATATATATATATATATATATATATATATATATATATATGAGGGGGCTATAGGGGCTGTCTCCCCCCTTGGCTCTGAAGTAACACTTTAGAAAATGGGCTTCAATCCTTTTTTACAGTGGATAAAGCTGCAAACTATCGTTTAGCCGCTGCCTTGTTAATATCCTGGATCCGCCACTGTATATCTATCTATATCTATTACTATATATCTATATCTATATATATATATATATATATATATATATATATATATATATATATATATATATATATATATAGATAGATAGATAGATAGATAGATAGATAGATAGATAGATAGATAGATAGTGTATAATTATATTTAATTTATCTTTTCGTTCTTATGTATGTAATCTTTATTATTACTGAAGGGGCGCGGTGGGTCAGTGGTAGAGCGCTTACCTCTGGTGCGTGGTGTCCCTGGTTCGAACCCCTGCCAAATAAGTTTGTAGTGGACAACATTATGTTCGTGGGCTTTCTCAGGGTACTGCCGTTTCCTCCCACTTTCTCCTTCCGCGAATTCTTTCATAATCATTCCTTTCCTTTATCATCATCTCCCTTAGCCTAATGGACGTTAAACGGAAAGATTTTAAATCATTATTATTGAATAATTTAATTTAATAAGGTTTTAAGATTTTCTATTCTATAATAAGTATTATATTTTAATAATAAATCTCCCATATTTTTTCTGTTGTGCGTATTTGTGTTGTTACGAAATAGCCTTAAAATGATTAAAGTTTTGTGATATGAAATACCCCTGCCAGAGGGATCATTTGGGAAGGACAGAGGGTAGCAACACTCCCCCTGAGTTTGAGAACCAGAATTTTTTGAGGGGGAATCAAAAGATCCAATATATTTCAATCAAACATTTTCTTTTAGTCCTTATATCTGAAGAACTACATAAGTGTAGCCAAACCCTATAATGTGCTTATTCCGTTTAAAAGAAAGAAAGAAAGAAAAAAAAAACGAAAACTAGATTTAGGGACCCTACAAAAATTTTATGGCCCCTGATCTATGATCCAATATATTTCAACTTTTCTTGTAGGTCTTATATCTGGAGAACTGCATACAATGCAGCCAAAACCAAACTATCACAACTCAGTATGATGTGCTTATTCCGTAGAAAATACGGAAACTCGATTTAGAGGCTGTTCAAAAATGTTGTGGCCCCTGATCCAAAAACTAATTCTTGGCCAAGATTGCAATCTTTTGATTCCTCTTTTTCATCGTTCGTAAAATTCTTGTTAATAAATTGTATACTAATATAGTAATATAATATAGTAGCCTACGTGAAACTTTTATATAGATATACTATCTTATTCCTCCCACCACCACCTGGCAACTCTGAAAAATCGCTACTAATCCTAACTCTCAAACGGTTAGCTTTAAGAATATCGGTCGGTTCTAAGGAAAAAGGTGAAGAAAACGTTTGCACATTCTCATACTAGATTTCGTAAAAGTTTGTTGTATATGTAACATAGCCTAATTCGTACTAGTTTATGGCGATTTTTCACTTCCATATTCTGTTTTTACGTGAAATTTTCAGTTGAGCATAAAACCAGAAACAAATATAGAGTGTGCCTCAAACAAGGATCAGGCCTGGGGTTATGCGTGCACAGAATACGCCCGATAATTAATCGAAAATTTGTTTAGCTGTGGAATTTTGTACTTATAATGAAAAGTTGGTAAATTCAAATTTAATATTTTAGAATACACAGAAACCGAACTTTTGAAAACAAATAGTACACTAGTGCCATCTGTTGTAATATTTTACCGGTAGATGGCGTAGTCCCTCATTGACAACTGGTATAAATGTCATAACATTTGGATGCACGGCAACAAAGTTATTGCGTTTCAACTGTCAGTGTGTTGTGTACATCGGTCGGAAAATGAGTTTCAAACAACGAGCTGCAATTGAGTTTTGTGTTAAACTGGGTAAAACTTTTAGTGAAACGCACCAAATGCTACAAACTGCATATGGTGATGAGTGTCTATCCCGTACGCAAGTTTACGAGTGGTTCAGGTGATTCAAATCGGGTAGAGAGACGCTGGATGATGACGAAAGATCAGGCCGTCCCAGAACCGGATTATCGGAAGAAAACATCGAAAAAGTGCGTGAATTCATCAAACATAACAAAAAATCGTCGGTGAAAGTTATTGAAATGGAATTAGGCATTCCTCAAACAACCGCATACCGCATTTTGACCGAAGTTTTGGGCCTTAAGAAGGTTAATTCGCGGTTTGTACCACACAAACTCACCGAAGACCAAAAAGTTGATCGAATTGCGCATTGCAAAGACATCGTTAAAAGTGCTCGGCAGGATCGAAACTTCTTGAAATCGATTGTAACTGGTGACGAGACGTGGCGTTTTGAATATGAGCCCGAAACAAAGCGGCAAAGTGCTGAATGGAGAGCGCCGGATGAAGGAACACCCCAAAAAAAAGTCGCTTGGTGAAGTCCAAAGTTAAGGTGATGCTGATTTGTTTTTACGATTCAAAAGGAATTATCCACAAAGAATTTGTTCAGCCCGGCCAGACGTCACTGGAGAGTTTTACTTGGGCGTCATGAAGCGTTTGCTGGCAAGAATTCGTCGTATTCGGCCCGAGTATCGCGAAATCGGCAGTTGGACTCTTTTGGACGATAATGCACCATCACATCGTTCGCGACTTGTAACTGAATTTTTGGTCAAAAATCACATTATTCGGTTGCATCATCTGCCCTATTCACCAGATCTCGCTCCGTGCGATTTCTATCTGTTCCCGAAACTGCATTTGGCGATGAAAGGAAAGTGGCACGCATCGATTGATGCCATTGAGAAGGCGACGACCGCCGTCCTAAAGACCATTCCAATAAAGGACATGGAGAAGTCGTTTGACAACTTGTTGGAGCGTGCAAATATGTGTATCGATGCAGAAGGGGAATACATTGATTAATAAAAATGATTTGTTCCAAAATGTACATTGCATTTTTGTTTTTTTAAAACGTTCGGTTTCTTTTGGAATGGAGGATGTATAACAAGGTATGAGTACTAAATAGTTAGTTTTGAAAGTATTTGTTGGGTATTTTAGAATGCAGTATTTTTGTATTTAAAGGCTGCGTTACAAGATTATAATTAGTTGTTTTAGATTATAACATCTTACAACTTGTGAAAGTGTTTAACGTAAAATATTAATTCCTTACGCTTGATTATATTACTTTAAAAGTTCCTAAATGTTTCGTTGCACGATTATGATTCTTTACACTTGACTGTATGATTTTGTAAGTATTAAAGACCTACGTTCTGATAAAAATTTTAATTCTTCGTGTTTTATTGTAACATTTTCTTTTTCTTCTTCTTCTAAGCTTTTTCCCAGTTTGCTGGGGTCGACTTTTCGGATGGTTCTCCTCCACCTGTTTCTATCTTGTGTTATATCCGCTGTGACACTACACTGCATGATATTCGTTCTTAACACGATCTCTGCACTTGTTTGGCCGTCTTCGGGGTCAATTCCCACTCTCTTCTATAGCATCCATTCGGTGAACTACTTATTTCAAACGCCTGCTTCTTCTTACATGCCCAAACAAGTAAAAAGTTATGTTATTATAAGATCTTAATTCTTACGTTTAATTATTGAACATTTTTCTAACGGTAAGTACTACAAAATGAATTGCTAAATTTTAATTTGAAATGTTTTATTATTTCATTTTATAATTACCAGAATTTGGAAAGTACTAAATGATACTTTAAAACTTGAACTAAGAATTATATTTTTAATATATACAGCGTGTTTAAAACAACACCGACAATGTTTGTGAAGTGATTTTTGACACCAAGATAAGACGAAAAGTATAGATCAACCTGGGTACACAATTGCTTCTTTTCGGAGTTATAGGCTGCCGAAAACTTCAAAAAAAAAATAAACTTTAAAGTTCCATAGCTTCGAAACTATCGGACCCACCGTACTGGGGTCAAAATTTAGGAACTAGTTTGTGTCCTATCCAAAAATACATGTTTCAGAATCCTTCGGCACTTCCGCAACCATTTTATATAGAGGCAGTTCGTGAGTACTTCAAATTATATGCCCGTAGTCAAACTGCCTCTATAAACACTGTTACGTGAGTGCCTTTGGGTAGCGCACATAATATGTTCTATATTATCTGTATCATTTTTAAATATAGATATAAGTAAATGGCAGGAACCCTTAATTATATACGGTGGGATTGTGTCAAGTCCTGGGGAGGTTCGAGACCTAAGCCGCTTTATAGCATCTACTACTTCTTCGACTTCAACGTGAGAGAATATGAACTGATTAAGGTTGGTGTAAAGGGACAAGCTTTGCCGATAGATGTCACTACAGTCTTCGTATCTTTCATGTAGTTTTTACCTTTCACGAAAATTCACGATTTCTCTTACAAGTTTCAGCCTAGAGACTTCAAATTTTTAGAGAAGGAACTTCATAACTTATCGAAGGCAACAATCCATGCCGATTTTCTATTTAGAATTTTCTTTATTGTTGAAACAGTTATGTTGTTAAAAGTTTGAATATTCATTTCAACAATCAAGCCATTTCAACAATGAAGAAAATTATAAATAAAAAATCGGCACGGATTGTTGCCTTCGATAGATTATAAAGTTCTTTCTCTAAAAATTTGAAGTCTCTAGGTTGAAATTTGTAAGAGAAATCCTGAATTTTCGTGAAAGGTAAAAAATACATGAGAGATATACGAAGACTGTAGTGACATCTATCGGCAAAAATTGTCCCTTTAAACCAACCTTAAGCAGATCAGAGTTATCATGATGTGATAAAGGCTCAAGATCATACTCAGATTTATTATATGGGACCTGAAAGTGTTGCATAAATGCATTAGCGATATTTATATCGGTATTTAATTGGCGTTCTTTATAAATCAGATCATTGCTGTCGGAATAACGGGTTTTATTCTTAACGTAAGGAAAAAAAATGGATTTGCAAGAATATATGAATATTGGATTCGCAATCGTTTACGTGTTTTTCACGAGCGCTTGAAATTTTCCGTTTAGATATAGCTCGTAATTCTTTAAATTTATTTCAATGAGACATAATATCCCCGATTCCCTGTCTCCATTTTCTTCGATGATGCTCTTTGCTCTTAACCAATTTGATTATGTCAGGCGTGAACCAGACAGGCGTTGTTAATCCTATTAGAACTGTTTGGTATATTATCATATTTTGATCAAATGAAACAATAAGTGCTCTATCTGTAGTGTTTTACTTGCGTAATATGATGGTTCTTGATTGTGTGGAAGGTTAGCATATTGTTATTTCTTCTCGCTATTAATATGATTATTATTATTATTATTATTATTATTATTATTATTATTATTATTATTATTATTATTATTATTATTATTATTATTATTATTATTATTATTTTATTATAGTTTTCTATTCTTATACTTATGTTTCATACATCAATTAAATGAGAATTACAATATTTTTATAATTTCAGCCAATTACGAAAGATCGAATACAGTAATATTTTTTTTTCAATAAATTATGTCTGAAAATAGGGTGCAAAACGTACTACTTTTTCTCGTTTGCTGGAAGGTAGTAACTCCGCACCAAATATTTTCGTATTAGCGTATCTTGTGAGAAGAAAAATACCTTATGAAGGGAGCATAAAGGGTTAAAGTTCAAATATCTTGCATGTTCTTTCACAGTATTTTTTACCCCCAAAAAATCTTATTCTTTGCAACATCCGCTCCTGTGAGGATTCCCTCAATTCATTTCCTCTACGTCATAAAAATTAATGAAGATGTAAAAACGCACTTCCTCTCTTAGTTGTTTGACTTTTACCTTCTCTGGCAGAAAGTAATTAAAACATTTTGAACAATTAGGTTTCTCTAGTTAAAACACAGCTTGACTTGGCCGGAATCTTTTGTGTGCCTCTCCCAACCCTTTGCGTAATCCATTCATTTTATATTCTCAGCGGCTCATGCAATCTCGTCCGCTTTATGGGCTTATGTTTATTATATATATTTTTTCCTACTCTCTCTCTCTATTTTAGATGAGAAAAAGAGCCTTATTATCTTTCTTCCATTTCTAAACTCATTTTATCATTTTCTGGTTATACGTTTTCTCTCTCTCTCTCTCATCATTTCCCTTACAATCTTAATTTTTCTACCACATAACCTACGCTTTATTCTTTGAAGCGTTTTTATGATTTTAAAATTCACACACACACACACACACAAACTTTGCAATTATTTCCTTTCGTAATTTTAAGCTTCCAAGTACAGGAAGTCTCATAGAATGGGTATATATTCGTCAGCCTATGGATAGATATGAGAGCAATCGTCAATTTGTCGACGGGTATGAGAGCAATTGTCAGTCTGTCGACAGGTATGAGAGCAATCGTCAATCTGTTTAAAAGTATGAGGGCAATTGTCAATCTGTCGACGGGTATGAGAGCAATTGTCAGTCTGTTGACAGGTATGAGAGCAATCGTGAATCTGTTTAAAAGTATGAGAGCAATTGTCAATTTGTCGACGGGTATGAGAGCAATTGTCAGTCTGTCGACAGGTATGAGAGCAATCGTGAATCTGTTTAAATGTATGAGAGCAATTGTCAATCTGTCGATAAGTATGAAAGTAATCGTTAATATGTCGATAGATATGAGAATAATCGTCGATCTGTCCACAGGTCGACATTGTCAATCTATACACAGGTATGAGAGCAATCGTGAATCTGTTTAAAAGTATGAGAGCAATTGTCAATTTGTCGACGGGTATGAGAGCAATTGTCAGTCTGTTGACAGGTATGAGAGCAATCGTGAATCTGTTTAAAAGTATGAGAGCAATTGTCAATCTGTCGACAGGTATGAGAGCAATCGTCAATCTGTTTAAAAGTATGAGAGCAATTGTCAATCTGTCGACGGGTATGAGAGCAATTGTCAGTCTGTCGACAGGTATGAGATCAATCGTCAATCTGTTTAAAAGTATGAGAGCAATTGTCAATTTGTCGACGGGTATGAGAGCAATTGTCAGTCTGTTGACAGGTATGAGAGCAATCGTGAATCTGTTTAAAAGTATGAGAGCAATTGTCAATCTGTCGACGGGTATGAGAGCAATCGTCAATCTGTTTAAAAGTATGAGAGCAATTGTCAATTTGTCGACGGGTATGAGAGCAATTATCAGTCTGTCGACAGGTATGAGAGCAATCGTCAATCTGTTTAAAAGTATGAGAGCAATTGTCAATCTGTCGACGGGTATGAAAGCATTTATCAGTCTGTCGACAGGTATGAGAGCAATCGTGAATCTGTTTAAATGTATGAGAGCAATTGTCAATCTGTCGATAAGTATGAAAGTAATCGTTAATATGTCGATAGATATGAGAATAATCGTCGATCTGTCCACAGGTCGACATTGTCAATCTATACACAGGTATGAGAGTAATCGTCAATCTGTTTCAAGTGTGGGAGCAATCGTCAATCTATTGATATGTTTGAGAATAATCTTCAATCTGTCTATAAGTATGAGGGAAAAACGATAATCTGTCGATAGGTGTGAGTGCAATCGTCAATCTGTTGATGGATATGGGAGCAATTGTCAATATGTTGGTAAGTATGAGAGGAATCGTCAACCTATTGATCTATATGAGATTAATCTTCAATCCACTGGGTATGAGAGCAATCGTCAATCTATCCACGGATATGGGAGTAATCGTCAATCTATTGAAATATATGAGAACAATTGTCAATCTGTCTATAAGTATGAGCGCAATCGTCAATCTGTCGATGGGTATGCAAGCAATCGTCAATCTGTCGATAGATATGAGAGCAATTGTCAATCTATTGATCTGTATGAGATTAATCGTCAATCCATTGGTTATAAGAGTAATCGTCAATCTGATGACAGATATGAGACAAACAAAAATAAGATATAGCGAGAGTTTTTTCTTGCATGGGTTTAGTTACCGAAGATTAGGTTTAATCTCCAGCCTTAACTCTGTTCAAAAGTAGTAAAAATCTTGATCAACTTTAAGCATCATATTACTAAAAATGATAATAGATAATGCAAAGCTATTTTTTTTTTTAAAAAAAAAGAATGATTCAATACTGCAAGAATCGGATCCATAACCGAATTTATTCCTGTACAGCAGTGCTATTCAACCTTTTTCTTGCGTACTGCTAGACACAGTTTGCCATCCAATTGTGTACTCTCTGAAGCTGTTTAAAAGAAACTAAATTGAAATTAACTTATTAAACTTAATAGACATGTTCTGTTGATTAAAAAGGGGAACAAATAGAGACCCAATTAAAAGACAATCAGTGTGCCAGTTAAAAGACTATTTACAGCCGAATAAAGCGCACATCCGAAAAAAATAACATGGAAATTTCAAAATTTTCTTCAACTATGATCATTCATTAAATATTGGAAATATCCTTATTTTAGGATTACATACCTACAGAAACATCTTCGCGTATCCATCCCTGGTTGAATAGCACTGCTTTACAGGAAATGTTAGGAAACTAGTTCCAAATCTTGTTTCAATATTGTCTTCCATAGCGCAAAAATGAAAAGAGCTGGCAAAAAAAAAAAAAAAAACGACTTTTTCATGAAAATGAGTTTCTTCTTGAACATGAGTGATAGTTTAGAATTCGTTACTATTTTTATTATAATATTATTGTATCTGATAGAAAACGTTGTTATAACATTTTAAATAGTCAATATGCTATATCTCAACCTTTACAATTACACAAAGAAAGGAAAATAAATAAGATTTTATGTTTTTTATTTTTGTAACTATTAAAAATATGTAAATTTGATACGAGTAATTGTATTCTGTAACTGCTGAAATGTTACGTTGCAAAAAAAAAAAAGGTTATAGCTATTTACTTTTATAAATGCTTAAAATACACACTGTAAAGTTTTATTAAAAATTATAGAACATTGTGCAACAACTAATGATAGTACGAGGGGGAGTCAAATGAAAACCATAATTATTTCTTTAAATATTATTTATTGGTCACACAGGGTACAGAAGTAAATCACTTTTCAACATAGTCCCCTCCTCGTTCAATGCAAGTCCGCCAGCGCTTCGGAAGAGCCTGAATACCTGCAGAAAAAGTCTTTTGGGCGACGGCGCAACCACTCGTGCACCGCGTTGCGTACCTCTTCATCGGAGTGGAACTTCCTGCCGCCACTTCTTGCTCGCTCGCTTTGTTTCAGGCTGATGGTAATGCACCCATGTTTCGTCACCAGTGACGATTCGTGACAGGAAGGCATTACCGTCACATTCAGCACGCCACAAAAGGTCTTCGCACGCATCAACACGTCGCTGTTTCAGTTCAGGCGTCAGTTGTCGGTGCACCCATCTTGCAGACACCTTATGAAACTGGAGAACATCATTCACAATATGATGTGCCGATCCATGACTCATGTGTACACATGCTGCAATTTCGTCTATTGTCACACGGCGGTTTTCCAAAACGATGGCTTCAACGGTGCATGTGGCTAGTGGGGCTGCCATTTTGAAACTGTTGTTGCGCCGGTGTTTGTGCATCTGCCGGCTGCTGCCACCTAGGAGACATCCGGCATACTATCGTAAACAGGCATGCCAACTTACAGCTCACTGGCGCCATATGCGGATTTTTATTTCTACTTTTATGGTTTTCAGTTGACTTACCCTCGTACATTGTAAAATTTCAATTTCATATTTTATAAGTACTAACATAGAGTGGGTTAGAAATCTTTAATTCATTATTTCAAATTGTAACATTTTCCGACTATTAAAAGCTTGCACTCTGGTATAAGACTATTTGATTAATTGAGTATATAATAGCATTTTTAACAACTATAAAATTTGCACTTTATAGATATAATAACTAAATTGTACCAAGTAGAATGATTATAGCATGAAATTTCCCTATTTATAAGGGAAAAAAATATTTTTTGCATTTTAAAATTTAAATTATCTACCAAAATATTTTCATTTACTACTTCTTTAAAAAAATCATCATGAATATTTTCAAAAACACAGATAAACATTTGATTTAGCGAATAACGGAAATTTCTGTGCATCTTCTGTGGAAGAAAATATAGATTATACCTACGGTTTCTGGTGTACAAGAGAACAGGTATCTTCTCTAGATATGATAATAGTACTTCGCATAATAAATATTTTAGAACAATGTCTCTCAATAACAAAAGAGTTTTAAATGACACGATATTATTGTAAAATATAAAATAACAAATTAAATTGTAAGGATTTGGTCTCTGCCTTCCATCTCAGGATACTCATTGGAAACATACATGTGGGCAATAGAATTTTTTTTCCTTGTAAGAAAACTTGAACAAATGCAATAAAACAGTGGAGGGTCATTGCAGTATACAACAAACTCAGTAAATGTGAAAATGTTCTGGATATATATGATATACAGGAGTGACGATTAGGGGGGCAAGAGGGGAAGTTGCCTCCATTTTTTTGAAGTGGCCCCTTAATGTATATAGTGTCATTTGGAAATGTAAAGTTTTGTATGTTGTACCGGTTTATAGAGAAAAAAAATGATACCATATAATATTTGCCATTGCATGAGTACGTATTGATTATTTGTTTTCCCGTGGAGTTATGAAAGCTACAATAACTGCGTTGTAATTGCAATTCAAAGCAATATTGCAATTAAGTATTTCTTTAAATGTCGTAGCATATGCTTCTAGTATTTTTTGTTTTTCATTTTCTAGGAGTAATAACGTACATTTAAAGATATGTATAGAATTAAAAATCTAAGTTACTCATTAATTCCCAGTTTCAATATAACTTCTACAAAAGAAACCTCAATATTCATTACTATGATTAATATTATCATTTCTATTTATTTGTTTTGCAAATTTGTTAGTACATAATCTGTTCACTCAATTTTCCAGACAGAATTTTAAGATGTTTATGAGCAAGGAATCAAATCTCTTCTACTTTCGTTGTTTAAGAATACAAAAGGCTAGTACCTACTTGCGTTGCTCTTGCCAATTTACTTAATCAACTATGAATTACGATATACGGTATTTTATCTGAAAAAGACAGTATTCTATTAGTTATACAACTTTCCGTCAAACAAAGTGTTAGAAACAACCAGGAAAACTAACATTGATATACAAATATTAAGATTGTCCTCAACCTCACTTATAACCCTAATCGCCGCCACTGATGGTATGAGTCAGGATAGATTTCGTAAATATATTACAGTTCTTCTGTGTAACTTTGATATGAATACTGTAATTAGGTAGAATTACCTGTTGTATTCTTCTCAAATAAATAAATAAATAAATATCCTGAATATGAAACTATGATTAATGCCAGCAAATGTTATTTGAAACCAGCGATTGAAACACATGTATGTGGTGTGCCTTATTATTAAAACAGATTTACTAACATATAACATACGAATACGAACAACTATTATCATTATGAGACTGTATGCCACTTAACACTTTTTAAAAGCATTATATATATATATATATATATATATATATATATATATATATATATATATATATATATATATAATGTGCTGATTGATGAGTTCTAATTGACAACATCCAAATTTTCAATTGATAATCGGTGCGCGCAAACTCACGCGAAAATTTAATTTGCTCTGAAATACTGGACTCGATGTAGTTTTTCCCTCTCTCAATTATCTCTCTTTTTTTAGCAGCTCTAAATAAAGCAGAGTGTTACAACCCAATCAATTAACAGATAGTTCCGATATTGATGATGATGATGGGTGCTCTGTCTATGTTTGCTGCATTTGTAGCCACCAATGACTTCCACATATGTGTAGCAATGTGTTTTACACATACATGTATATTTTTCTGTGTATTGTTTAAGTGTGTAAATGTTGTTCCCTTCCCCACTATGTGATTGTAAAGAACCCCTTGTTTTTTTCTATCTGTATTATCCTAATACGATTTCTCCCTTACCCCTTGTCGGATAGTTACTAAGAGTTCCGTATGATCTTTGTAATAGAAGTTCTTTCGTCTCGATTTGTAGTAATATATATATTTTGTTCTTTTATTTATATTGAAAGTACATGGAACATGGTTAAATCAGCATAATTCATCTGTATAACCCAGACTGTAATATTAAGTGCTTTGTATAATTCAATATTTTAATGTGCTTCAGATAGTTATAAGTGTTTATCTAAAGTAACGATAGGAGGGCAATTTCGCAAGGTGATAGCGAGTTTCCTGATTCGGGAACACTGTATCCTTACTGCAAAGATGACGCGAGTCAATGACCCACTGACTCACCACTCACCGTGACATATAAGCCATGACTCACTGGACCCATGACCAACCATGACCCACTCTAACCCACCACTCACCAAAACCCGTCGTCAGCAACTCTTACCCATGATCCACGCCCTCCTCTCCACTGGCCAAAGAGTTTACACTTGTAATAAAAACAAGGCCGTGAAATTATCACTAATCGGAGTTTGAATTTCTACGGTCAGTCGTTCAAGAACCGCTCTGTTACAATACCGGTGGAGCCCACCTTTACGATATAATCGGGAGTACTTCGAGAAAACCCAGGGACACGATCTTGTCCACCACAAACTTAACTTCGGCGGCGGTCGAACCAGGGACCCCACGCACCAGAGGTAAGCGCTCAACTACTGAGCCACCGAGTCTTCTTCTGTCGAAAAGAGATGAGTTATGTATCACATTTATACAAGTGCATGTAATAGGGCATTTAAAAAATACGACTGTTGTTTCAATTCGTAGAATAAAACATGACACAAGTCACGTTGTGTAGTTATGTATAAAAGTATTTTCACTTAAAAAAAAAAAAAAACATTTATGGTCTATGTAAAAATAACCCTACCTGCAGCCGACAACAGGAAGAGAAGCAATACTCAAGTAAGATAGATTTTCAGTTCGTTTTTTCAACCGAAGGGCAGTTTTTATATAAAGAATGAAGCTTTCTACGTATGGGTACCTTGTGCCATAAATAAGTCATCGTCCAAGAGATCTTGCGGGAAACACCCTCTCATAACTAAATGGCCAATTAGAACCCTCATTTCAAAACACTTGACAGTCGCTTGTTAATTCTACGTGGAGTCTTAAGTTGCCACAGTTCCAAACGCTGTCCTTTTGAGTTGAGTTGATTTTAGTTTAGCGTCCCTTTCAGCAGCGAGGCTATATGAGACGTGGACCTACTGATTAACGTGGAATCCGAACCACATGAGCTCCCTCCGGGAATTGAACTCGGGTCTCCCACGCCAAAGGCGCGTATGCTAACCGCTTAGCCACGAGGGAGCTCAGCTGTCCTTTTGAGTTAAATGATTGTTATATATATAATAATACTTGATCTCTGTTCCCAGAATCAGCTTCATTGTTCTTACGATGCCTGATATCTGTTTCATATTAGCCATAGTATTGGGAAGAAAAAGTAGACACTGTGGGTGTTAAACCGCAAATGCGGTCACAAAAGGGATGAAGGGAGCAAGAGATGCTGTTGTAAAAATCAGCATGAGAACTTGAAAGAAATTTGCCAAACTGCACTTCTGTTGAGTGAACGCACTATACCTGCTCTCAATTAAAAATGTGTCAGAACATTTTAAAATGTAGTTACTTTTGCTTTATAGTACGTAAACGACGAAAGTAAGAATGACAGTTAGAATAACAATAGGAAATTTGGCAAGTCCATTCTTTCGCAGTTAACTGTCTTGCGATAGCTAAATTTGGCAACGCGAACTCAGTTATTGCCAGGTCGTTCGACGGGAGGAATACGTAGAATTCTCCTCTAGAACCTATGGGCTTTATTCCGTAGCGGTGTGTGTCAACACGACGTTTGCAGAATTTGTGTTTTAGTTTGCAATAATTTCCATGTGCAGTTATAATGGGTTAGGCATGTTTAGTAGTCCGACCCATTTTGTAGGAACTTGTCTAAACTATTAGGGTAACGAAAAGCTGGAAAAATTAAATAAGCTTTAAAAAATAACGAATTTAAGAACGCAGTAAAAAGCAGAAAATGATAATAATAATAATAATAATAATAATAATAATAATAATAATGTGCTTAAAAGCAGAAAATAATAATAATAAAGCACTTAAAATAATAATAATAATAATAATAATAATAATAATAATAAAGTGCGCTTAAAGGCAAATAATAATAATAACAATAAACTTCTTAACAGCAGATAATAATTAACTATTATTATCTATATAAAAAATTGAAGTCTTTGGCAACTCAAACAAACTAATACTTAATGTAAATTAAGATTCGATGATAATTAATTTTTTAGGCTTAGCACTCACTTCAATTTTTTTGTAGACAATAGTAATAAATTATTTTCTGCTTTTAAGCGCTTTACTATTATTATTTTATAATTTTAGCGCTTTAATTTGTCCTAAATTTTAGTGCTTTTATTGAAGTCATTTAATATTGTTTTTTCTTTTTCTTTTTTCTTTTTTTTAAAACAAAAATATGATTAATGTAGTCAAAGCGTGTTTCTTCTGGAGATCATCTGCAGTATTATCACATTAACAAATAAAGATCGGATTCATGTTGTAAACTTAAAGAAGAAACGAATTAATTTAAAAATATACTTTTCTTTTAAAAAATAAAACAAAGTTAGCAAATCGTACTAAAAAATAGAAAAATAATTATTTTTGTGAAAATTACTTTTAAAAATCTATTTATGCATAATAGAACTTTTGAAGCGCCCTAGGTGTGAATCGCTCCTATTTTCTGTATCGTTTCAATTCCAGTTCCAGATCACTTTAACTTTTTAATATATGAGAAACTACTTATCTTTTGGTGACAGTTCCAATTCCAGTTCCAGACCACTGTAAACGATATTCAATACATTGGGGAACCGCTTATTCGTACGTGACTCTTCCAGCTCCGAACGAGAAACTTTTATTGGATGTCTACATAACAGTTTCCTGGAACTCTCTCACTCTCTCGTCTTGTGATTGGTTGTTGTAGGTGTGTGACTGTCACATACGGAGTACAGGTGTGTGTTTCTCGTCTCTCTTACTACGTCGTTGAGTGAGTGCGTGGATATTATATATTCAAACTCAATCTCTCATTGATCAGAGCAAACGAGCTAAAAAATGAAATATAGTGCCGATACATGTATATATAAACATCATCGCAACCAATTTACACGAAGCAGGCATGCAATAAACATGCATACAGAGACATTTTCGCTTTATTATACAAGCATCAAACTGAAAAGTAAGTGGCGTTACTTCCCCCTCCCCCTCCCCGTCATCGGCCTACCATATTATCCATAAATATCCCCTCCCCTTTCCTAACCAACGCTTCGTCTGTCGCCCATTAAAGTAATCAAAGGCATTGCGAGAACTAAACATTAAGCCTCCATTGTGTTAAAGTACTTGTTAACAACGAGATACACACTCTCTGTATGAAAGTGATGATGTACTATACGTGCTTTTTTTTCTTTCTTTTAACGTGGTGTTATATTTCGCGCCTGTTCGCCACGCTTTTAATATTTGGTTCCTCTCTCTTTTTTTTTCTTTTCCTAATTTTGAATATACGTTTTCCATTTTCTCTTACACTGTGATAGAGAAGCAAGCTCAATGGAGTAGCTACATATACATGATTAGTGTAGGCGAAATTGCTTACCAAATAGAAACATTACTCCATCATAAACGAAAATGTAATTCTTCCAATTAAAGCAAATTATTTAGTGTGGTAGTGAATTCCTTTTATAGCTGGATGCAACGGGAACTTGTTGACACGGGTACCGATTTTGAGCCCATGTCCCCACAAAGGGTCTTTAATAGTGAGATAGTGAAATCGGCCCTTGCTCCAAATTGGGTAGCTATTGACCCAAAAGGTTACCCTTGACCTAAAACTACCTCAAAAAATTTTTTGACCCCCTACCCCGTCCCCTTACCAAATTATCGTATCATACATGCTCAAAGTTGAATATTTTTAAATTTTGGTGAGGGTGGTCCAAAAATTTTGAAAGTTTCACAGATTGTAGATGCTATCTAGATGTAAATGTGGATTTTTTTCAAAACCATCAATGTGTATTTTCTTTATATTTTTGCGTGTTGAAAATTTCAAAAAATTCTAGATTTGGGGGGGGGGAGAGACACTTCCTGATTTTTTGGTTAAAAAATTTATTGTATTCTTAGGTACAAGATATATTTTTTTCGGGGCCTGAAACTGATGGCAACATTGTCAAAAAGAAATAAAACTGAAAACATACGTGTTTTTCGCACAGTTTTCCCCGCCATTTTAGGGCCCTCAAGGTGAGGGCCTCTTCAAACAATCCTTTGCCAAAGTTGACAATTTTCCTTTCTTTTTTGTCCCTTCTGCTTCTGTCGTTCTTTGGATGTTTCGATTGTGTCCATTTCGGAATAGAAACACCAAATATATCTCCGTTACAGTGCTTCCACTTCAACCGACTCTTGCAAAGTTACACATACCTCGCGTCGGTTTCTCGTGATTGCTTCAGTGGCCGCACACAGTGGCGCTCTCTACCGCGAGCTGTGTGTAACTTTGTTGTGCAAAAGTCAGTTGAAGTGGAAGCACTGTTGCGGAGATATATTTGGTTTTTCTGTAGTGGTCATTTTTTTTTAGGTAGTTTTAGGTCAAGGGTAACGTTTTTGGCCAATAGCGACCCAATTTGGATCAAGGGCCGATTTCACTATCTTACCAGAAAAGACCCTTTATTTAGCCTCCCGACACTGAGAAAAAAAAGAACTAGGATTTCCGTGTGGATACATCGTATTTACGCGGGTGCGCTCCTTAAGTAATGTAATTTCATGTATAAAAGTACAGCAGGTGGGAACATCATGCCAAGTCTGGAGTTCGACGTCGAACTAGACTCGCTGTGATTGGATAATTTTATTCACATGATTGATTTCGTGCTAAAAACTATTACTCTCGTAAGGTAGGGAGTCACAGATTTAGAAAGAACCAAGAGGGGACACTCGTAGGAAGGTAGTAACAACATTATATACCTAAGTTACCACCGTCGGAATGGGTATGGCGTTAATTCTAGATTTGAAATGGTGGTCCCACAATACAAAATTTTCGCTGGACGATGGTGTAGATCGTACTGGTGATGAAACAACATTACTTAATGTGGTGACGCGCGTAACCTGGTAAAAACAGCATTTACGTGCCGACTGGATTTTGCATTTTTCTTCGTACAGGATCTGGATATCTGCTTGAATATCAGATAATGAGTCATACAAACTTGAACGGGCCTTCTAAAAATATACAGAAATCGGCATCGTTGCTCCTTAGCGTTATAGACCGCACACACAAGTATTTTTTTTTTCAAATTGTGATGCGCCCTTACTGTTATTTCTTGCTTTGATAGGCCAGAGTGTGGTACCTTTAAATTCAAGAAGTTTTCCTATTACCTCGTTATGACGGAATGATACACAAAAATGTTGTGTCTAAAACGGTGGGTTGAACCCAAGACAATGTACCAAAATCAGTTGAGCTTAATGAAGAAGCTAAGCTACTCTAATCATGTAGGGAAAGGAAAAACAGTTAGCTATAATAAAAAAAAAAGGAAAAAGAAGCTGCTTAGGTCATAGTTTTGAAAGTTATGCGAAAGTCACAAGTGCCTCAGTGAAGATCGAACGTGGGAGCAAATTTACATCGAGCACTCAAATAACCATGCACCCTAGCAGCACAGACAATAGCAAAACATTGGGAAATGTCTCGTCTCGTAATTTTGAAGAAATCTTGTCTCGAGTCTGAAAAAAAGGAAACTTTCTCGTTTTGCTCCTAAAAAAATCTCTCATCCTGTTTGTAAATTTATGCCTTGATTTCTTTCGTAATTTCATCTAGAAGTTATCAGTCATCTAAAAGTTATCAGTCATCTAAAAGTTATGTCATCTAAAAGTTATCAGTCATCTAGAAATTATCAGTCACGAGAGATCCACAAAGAGTGTGGTAAAACAACATTTAAACTACCTTGATTTCTTTCATAATTTCATCTAGAAGTTATCAGTCATCTAAAAAGTTATCAGTCATCTTTATCAGTCATCTAAAAATTGTCAGTCATCTAAAAATTATCAGTCATCTAAAAGTTATCAGTCATCTAGAAGTTATCAGTCACGAGAGAACCACAAAGAGTGTGGTAAAAAAACATTTAAACCAAATTTATTATTGGAGTATATTGTGTAATGGTTTGCGCATCTTTGAAATGTTGATAAATGCTCTTCATTGTGTTAATACAAGTGAAAACAAAAAAAAATGCAATTGACTTTGTGTTAATACAATCACGTTATCAATTTATATCTGAATCATTTAACGTTAAACCAGTGTTTGAGACTTAAGACGTGAACTAGTGTTACCGAAGGTACTCGAGAAATTTCTCGTTTCGAATTTCAAAAGGTAATTCATTTTTTACCCCAGAATAAAAAAAAATAAAATCTTTCAGTTTAACGTCCCACGATTATGCCCTTTAGGCTAAGGAAGCTCGATGATTAAGGCAACTGAATGACGATAGAAGAATTGGTGGAATGAGAATATTGAGAAACGGGAGAATCCCGAGAAAAACCCACGGGAATGATGTTGTGCACCACAAACTTACTTTACCAGAAAGTAAAGGAAGCGTTGAATTATATGGGTTGACTGCACAACGATGACCATTGAGGAGATTTAAATACCTGTTGTATAAAACGTGAAAACTATGCAAAATGGATCCAGATTCTTTCTGTAATCACCGATTCCATTGCTTCTAGTTTTTTAAAAATTTCTTTAAACCGACAGAAAGTATTCCTAATATAAAATATCTATGTACAGAATTTAAAGTATTCCTAATATAAAAGATCTATGTATAGAATTTAAAGTATTCCTAATATAAAATATCTATGTACAGAATTTATCCCAAAGAACTTCTGATTGTAAAGAAAATAAGGAAAAATAAGCAATGTTTCGCATCTAAACAATAATATAAACTATATAAAGTGAAATAGGCAAAATAACATTTGTTTAAATTGAAGCAAAGATCTCCGAAATGAACTTCAAAATGTCCTTTTTTATATATCTATCTTCCTATATAAATGAAAATGAAATTGACTAGGTTTTTGATTTAATACCTCTTGAACCACACGACCAATCTTGATCAAAGTTTCGACCTAGATGAGGTTCGGGACTGGGATTGTTTTTATCATTTCACTTTGACGGTGCAACTTAGGGAAGGGGGAAGAGGGGGGAGATATATAAAAATGATCGAAAATGACCTACATTAGTGTTGAATCCATAGTTTTTGACGTCGCTGAGATGAACAGTGACACTTCTGTTGTTTAAATTCAAATTCATGGGGTGAGAGGAAAGGGGAGATATATAAAAGTGGAGAGAGGGAAATAATATAAAAGTGATCGAAAGTGGCCCATATCAGAGAATCCTTCAGTAATAGTAAAAAGTGACTGACTAACGAAATATATTACTATTTTTTTATTTTGATAATGAAATGAAATCTTTAAATTTTACGTCCCACACTTATCCCGGCTAGGCTAAAGAAGACGGTAATGTTGAGAAATGAATGAAAATGGTGGACTGAAGAAAGTAGAAGGAAACGTGAAAACCCCTAGAAAATCCACGCACACGGTGTTTGTCCATCACAACGCTCACTTGGCGCGCGAGCTAGGATCGAATGAGAAACCCTATGCACCAGAAGATAACGCTCTAACACTGAGCGAAGCCGCAACTTGAGGGAGGGGGAGTGGGCGATATATAAAAATGTCCGATATCAGAGAACGCATCAACAGTAAAAAGTGTAAAATATTACTAACTTAAAATACTACTAATTATTCTTATTTGATCCCAGCGAAGCGGCGTAATTGGCGCTAGTTTCTGATAATAAGGAGTGCATATTTTGCCTAACATCCGATCGCTATATAATATTACATTTTTAAAGTGACAACTCGTTGCATTTTAAGATATTACTTTATATTCTTCCTAAACATTAATTTTTTTAGAGAAAAAAAGAGGTTGACATCCATCAAAATAGAAGACATTTGGAAATTCCAAAGCTTAACCCTGCTCATGGAATTCATGTTTTGTTATGTCGAGTGACTGCATTAAAAAAAACGGCAAACACAAAGGAAAAATATAAAAATGACAGAACCGTCCGTTAATCTTACTTAAAACACTCATTTGTAGTGGAACCTCGCGTCTGTTACAGTTAATATTGTTTTCCTCTACTTGTGTTATAACGATATGCCTGCCCTCTGTCAACGTTACAAGGTATTAATTCCATGTTCCGTTCGTGCTGCCCTCTATATAATCGTTTCCCTGCCCCCTACGAGTTCAACTAATAACATTAGCTTTGCAGTGTCTCTCTTCGTAAGCGAGGGACAGTCTCTTAAATCCATTTGTTGTCTCTCTCTCTTTTTTTCCCCTTTTATAAAAATGATATGCATTTATGTTTTCTTTTTTTTAAATGTAATAATAGTAGTAGTAATTTTCTGCTTTTTTGGTATTTTTTTTGTAGATACCAGCTATTCGTATCATCCAGCAATCCACGAAGATACATTTGTCAGAAGAAAACAGCGGCGAAATAGGACCACATTTACATTACAGCAGGTAAGAGATACCCACAGAGTTGCCATCCTATGTGTAAATGTTTTCCTCTTCCTTTGGATTCGATTTCCAGATTATAATTACAGTAAACCATCGATTTAACGGACTAATTGGAGTGAAAGAGTGTCCGTAAAATTTATAAAATGAAGTATTTCAGTTTAACATCACGTGTTATGCTCTTTAGGCTACGGAAGACAATCATTAAGGCAAGTGAATGATGATGGAAGAATCGGTGGAATGAGAAAACGGGAGTACCCCCGACAAAACCCACGGACACGATGTTGTCCACCACAAACTTATTTGGTCGGGGATCGAACCAGGGAAAACACACAACTGATCCACCATGACCCTGCTCGCAAAATTTGAAGCCCGTTAAATCGTGTTATATTATGAACAATATTGAAAATAGGACTCTAAGTTTGAAATTGCACTGTACAAATATAAAATGTAAAACATTAAATGTACATATTATATTATTAACAAAAACTTCTTACAACTGCATATCAAAAAGGTAAAAAAAAAGTTGCTTTCTTATTGTTTCTTAATCAAAGATCTAAACGGTCTGAAATGATCATAAGCCAGCACTTCCGGATCAAATTATGCTGTTAAATCTGAAGTCATTGATTCGAGGTCCGTTAAATCGAGATTTTACTGTATTATTATTAAGTAAATTAAATAAATTACTTACTGTTCGTTTTTGTACAACAGAAATGACTTCAGTATATTAGGAAATCACAATGAATCGAACATTAATTATAATAATAATTTATTCACAAAGAATGGAAAAAATACAATTAATACACTGAACGTCTAGTTTTTCAAAATAACCAAACATAGGTATGTTTATTCAGCACCTGATGACAGTGCTGAATAAATGCTGTGAATAACATAGAATTCAAATATTAACACAGATATTAAAAATAGAAAGAATGGAAAGAAAAAATGGAAAGAATGCGAATAATAAGAAAGAAAATTGGTATTACACATTTCCTACAATTGATAGTTCTTACTTTTATTGAAGAGAATCGCTATTGTCCAAAACTCCCTACGACTTTTTTGGAAACCTAGAGAAAACAATACTGAGTTGAATGTAACTTACTCTAGAATCAAATAAGTGCTCCTTGTGTAGCCGTAGACAGCGCATGTACGTAGTTCTTAAGTTGCCGCAATAGCGCTACAAGCGACAGCACATTTCCGCCATCTACGCCGTATATAATAACTACCTTCAAAACGGCAACCGTATGGTGTCGCTAATGTCAATTGATAACAAGCGAAAGCTTTTTTTTATGAGATTGTTTAATTGTTGCCATTTTATATAGAACTAGCTCGGGAGAGTAATACTCCAGGAAGTAGGAACTAAGTACACGGTTCTGATTGGTTGGCGTTATCCGTGTCTTGCCACGTAGCATGCATATAGCAGAAAACAAACCTTTGTTGCTGTCAGGTCGGCCCTCGTAGTCGAGCGTACTAGCCCAACATTGCTAGAAATGAAAATTGCTTTTCGGGTGGGTTCAAATTTTCGTAACAATTTTGTTAATTTTCGTAACACTTTTTTCATTAAAATAAGATGAAAAATAATACTCAAAAAGTAATTTACTTACTTTTGTGCAGATAATTATTATTATTATTAGTAGTAGTAGTAGGAACGGGTTAGAAGCCTCGCAGGGCTAGTTTTGTTCCACCTTGATCCTATCATATAAATTTTGAGATCAATTTAAAGCAGGTAGCTAGGGTAGCGCGTAAAACAGCTGGCTAAGGTATCACGTAAAACAGCTGGCTAGGATAGCGCGTAAAACCGCTGGCTAGGGTAGCGCGTAAAACAGCTGGCTAAGGTAGCGCGCGAAAAAACGTACTTTCGGAAGTATTACTCTCCCGAGCGGGTCGTTTTCATATTCACATTAAAATAACGATTTACTTGAAAGAAAAAGAACTAACAAATAAGTTTCAAATACTTTTCATCTGAAAATTTCCTTTCATAATTAAATTACAACTTAGTGCGTGTTTAAACAGCAAACTTTATACCATGCATTGATTGAAAGGTTGGATTCTATTGAGAATCGGTGCTTATTGACGCGAGACGACCATAACTTCCGGTCTGAGTACCGTAAAGCCCTAGAGGCTTGATTTGGGATAGTATATTTAAATGTAAGAGCAATTTTGTTGTATATTCCATGTCTAATGATGTACTTGTATTAACCTTATGACATTATACCCTAGGACAATGGTCTGTAACCTTTCTTTCCCTATGACACAGCATAAATTATCAAAGACTCAAGACGGTACACCAAATTATTATTCCCCTAAGAAAACGTGTTATATGACACTATTAATAAAAAGGGGGCGCGGTGGCTGTGGTAGAGCGTTTACCTCCGGTGCTTGGGGTCTCTGGTTCGATCCCAGTTCGCGCCGTTTGAACTTTGTGGTGGACAAACACCGCTCTCTCGTTTCCTCACACTTTCTTCATTCCACCATTTCACTCATCTCTCATCATCACCGTCTCCTTTAGCCTAACCGGCATAAGCGTGGGACGTAAAATTCAAAAATTTCATTTCATTTCATTTACTATTAATAAAAATACATATTTTAAGCACGTATTATCATTATTATTAATATTTACGTGTATATCAAAATATTATTACTGAACAGAAATCGAATCGAGTATTTATTAATCTACATATATAAAACTGAAAGTTACTATGATTGTGACTTAATAACTCTTGAACCACGCAACCAATCTCGGTCAAATTTTCGATATAGAGCTAGATGAAGTTCGGGTCTGGGATGGTCTTTATAATTTCACTTTGATAGTGCAACTTAGAACAGGAGTAGGAGGGGGAGATATTTCGAAATGATCAAAAATGATCGATATTAGTGTTGAATCCATAGTTTTCGGGATCGCTGAGATGAACAGTGATACTTGCGATGCCGTTTAAATCCCTATTCAGCCCCGCAACTTGGGGAAGGGAGAGGAAAGATAAATAAAAATGATCGAAAATGACCGATATTAGTGTCGAATCCATAGTTTTTGGGGTCACTGAGACAAACAGTGACACTTCCGATGCTGTTTAAATCCAAATTCAGCGCTCATTGGTATTTTATATCCAAAATGTAACATATTCTCTGGTGCGAAGAACAGGTATTTTGCTAGTGATTTATAAACATAAATTAAATTTTATTATGACATTAAGTAGAATGGATTTAAGCTCTATCCAAACACAACTTTGTGCTGTGGCTGTCCATAACAAGTGCTGATATCCTCATCAGTTTCAATACCGACTTAACCTCAAACACTCATTAGTTACATAACTCCTTACATTGAATACCAGTTCCTCGACGCCATTCTGCTGGTGAGTTGTTAAGGTTGGTTTAAAGGGACAAGTTTTGCTGATAGATGCCACTACAGTCCTCGTATATCTCTCATGTATTTTTTACCTTTTACGAAAATTTACAATTTTTCTTACAAATTTCAACCTAAAGAACTCAAAGTTTTAGAGAAAGAACTTTATAACCTATCGAAGGCAACAATCCGTGCCGATCTTTTTATTTAGAATTTTCTTCATTGTTGAAATATCTTGATTATTGAAATGGATATCCAAACCTTTAACAATGGAACTGTTTCAACAATGAAGAAAATTATAAATAATAAATAGGCTCGGATTATTGCCTTCCATAGGTTATGAAGTTTCTTCTCAAAAAGTTTGAAGTCTCTAGGTTTAAATTTGTAAGAGAAATTGTAAATTTCGTGGAAGGTAAAAAATACATGAGCGAGATACGAAGCCTGTTCTGACATTTCTCGGCAAACTTGTCCGTTTACACCAACCTTAATTCGTGCCTTTGGTGCATGGGCTCTCAGGTTCGATTCCCGGTACGGAATCATTTAAATTTGAACGTTTCACGGTGATTTGGATTTCATTTTAAACTGTAGGTTCACGTCTCATACAGCCTTCGTGCTGAAAAGGAAGATTAGGTTCCCCTCAAAAGAAAAGAAACAGCAGATTGTGAAAATTTTACCCCCAGATAAATCTTCATAATAACCCAGTACGTATGATATACCACATTTTTATAATGTGATGTTTAGTTAGATACGTACAAAGAATTATTAAATATAATTATGTATTTGGGCTTCATAAGTTTCAAAACTAATCTTTCAGAGAATCATTTTGTTACTTTATTTACTTAACGTCTACGAGTACATATGAGCGACTTGGATGCCAAGTGGCCTATAACTTTATTTATTTAACGTCTACAAGTACATATGAACGGCTTGGATGCCAAGTAGCCTAAGTAGAAAATTGAAATTTTCCAGGAGAGAAACTTGAAATTTAACATTTCGTGAACAATTTATGTTTTTATTATGTTGGCAACCAAAACTATAAATATGTAGTTAATGGCCTTATAATTTACTGTTTGTAAATAATAATAATAATAATAATAATAATAATAATAATAATAATAATAATAATAATAATAATAATAATAATAATAATAATAATAAAGTATACAAATGATTGATAGCACTACTCCATTTTCCCATTTCTGGATTTATGAAGTAAGGACATTTATTTTATGTGCATATAGACTAGCAGCCCACATGACTGTTTCTCTAAGGTTAGAATGTAATGATACGTGAAATAAAGTTTTTATTATTTTACTCTTTTAACTTATTTATTTTTTCAGCTTGAAGAACTAGAAAACGCATTTTCCCAGACGCATTACCCGGATGTATTCACAAGAGAAGATTTAGCAATGAAAATTAACCTCACTGAGGCACGTGTTCAGGTAATGTAACAATTTTTCATAATCATTTTTTCCTTAAATAATCGTGTTCTTAGTTTTCGACTCGAGTGGAGATTGGGAGATCAAAATTTATGTAAGAGTTATGTACAGTGAATCATAATCCTTATGATGTAGGCAACCAAATCATTCTTCGTGCCGTCCAGGTTGCATACCTTTCAGAACTTTGTACTTTCTTCGCATTAACCTTATTATTTCCGTGCGAAGAACGCTCATGTGAGCTGGCCCTAGAATGCATAGGGATAATGCCAAATGTATTACTCCGCGTTATATACTTCAGTTTTTTGTTTTTACTTTTAAAGTTTTCCCATAAATATTATATTTCCCGTGCGAAGAATGGGCACTTTTTCACCTAGTAGTAGGTAGACATTTGAAGGTAAAAGTTTACTTAAACTTATTAACAATTAGTATTTTGAGGTTAAAATTTGTTACTTCGAATGAAACAAAAATATTGAAAGTTAATGAACAAAATTCTACAAGTGCTTAGTGCTCCTTTCAGAATTGTATTGGCACATATATACTTTGTGCCTGCACCAATAACTTAACAGTAAGTAAGGCGCTTCTCATTAAAAATTAATTGCTAGTCCTCTAATCTATATTTACCAACGCTTGGATCACGTAACCTAAACGTAAGGAATAGAACTTAACCTAACGTAAGCTAATTATTAAAATGAAATTAAGAAAAAAATAACTTATTCAATGTATTTTGTGCTAAGCTAAGGTAAGCTACACTTGCTAGAGTTTAACTTGTAAGCTAACAAGGCTAGGCGTAACATCACGTTCGTAATGATTTTCTAGTGGCATTCCTAAAGTAAATCTGCACAAAGATAAGATTTAAATTGTACTCTATCATTATTAGGTTTATCGAATATCTATTAATGACAATCAAATGTGGATAAAATAATTCTCTGTCAAGCGACAGGATGGAAGTAAATCATAGGGATATAAAGAAAGCAGAAAAGAGACCTTAAGATGTCGGGAAATTGAGAAAGAAATGAGGTCTATGTTTTCCCCTTTAGAGAATAAGAAATCCCACGGATTCTTGTTGATAAATCTAGAAAGAAGTTAGGTGAAAAACAACCGAGCACAGTCATTTGTTTCATTTCATTTCATTACATTATTTCCCCCCTGCTTTTCCCCTCCCGTCTCTCAGCTGTCCTGTGACACTATTTTATGGATATTCCGGAGATTACGGTGCCACGAAGGAGAGCCACCGAAAAGGGAATTAGCCTTCGAGAACAGAGAGAACTCTTATATTGTCCTTTGCCCTGACTTACCCTATTTTCTCCCTTCCTCTGCGCTGATAATCACGAAACACTATCCTCACGTGAAATTTCTTCTTAGTTTATATAGCACAGAGCGCGAATGATGGGATTACCAATACACGATGCGGTACGCCTCTTCAGCTACATTGCTTACGTCCACATAGTGTTGCAAACTCAACATAATATTTTATCATCTGCTTCAAAGAATTAATTTAAAAGTAGAATTAATTTCTAGCTTTTTTCTTGCCTATAAATGATACTTTAGACCCTTTTCTTTATTTGTTTCTGTGTATTAGCTAACAAAACTAACTAACTCTATTGCCTATGGAACCCAGAAGCTCTCCAATGACTTCTGTCCTTAACCAACTAGATCCAGTTTCTACTTTGTATTCTTATTTTTGCAAGATCCGACTTAATATTATCCTCCCATCTGCGACTAAGTCTTCCTAATGGACGTTTTCCGATTAGATTCCGAAAAAAAAACTTTGAAAGCGTTTCTACTTTCTTCCATCCTAGCTTCATGACCTGCCCACCTGAACCTCCTAGACTTGATGATCCTAACAATGTTTGGTAAACAGTATAAATTGTGCAGTTCTTCGTTATAAAGTTTCCGGCATTCCCCATTTCCGTTCCTTTTAGTAAACGACCACGTTTCGCAACCATATAGCACAACAAGCATGATTATCATTTTATATGTTTCAAACTTCGAAATCCTCCACAGAATTCGTGAGGACAAAAGATTTTGAACTGAATAATAGCATGAATTCCCAGTTTTTGTATATTCGACAACAAACTTTTTTGTATTTGTCGCTGTTGTCTTCTTCATTTTTTACCTAGTTACTGCAAAACTTGGAAGAGGGTACTACAGGGTTATGCTAAACAACGAACCGATTTCGTGAAGCTATATTTTATTAGAGAAAAGTATTTCAAACTTCCAACCAAGTTACAAGTGTCCAACGAATAATAAAGATTTATTTTATGTCCTAAAGTGTTCAATTTGGTTACCACTTGTAGCGCGGACGGCCACCCAGTTAGTAGAGAGATGAGTATACCACTGCAGCTTCCTATCTATAAACTTTGTATTTAAAAAGAAAATCTCGACAGAGACAAATATGTGAAACTTTAGTGCTTAAATAAATCTGACCTAGAGATTCGATCCTGAAGGGGAAATAAGGAGGCCTATCCCCCAAATTGTCTTAGACTCTAAGCAGGCACGTAGCAAGGATTTCGTGAAGGGGGGAGTCCGTGACATGAAATACTGTGATCATCACACCAGGGGCTCGATCATTTTAGACTATTTTACTAGATCATATATTGGTTCGTTTAGCCAGGATTTCGTAACGGGGGGGGGGCGTGATATGAGTATTTTAATATCAAACTATGAAGAAATCTCGAGTAATAAAATAATTTTAAAAAGTATTGAAAAAGATTTTACAATATTTAAGTTCCTTTTTTTGTTTATTCAAATATAACAATTTTCCTTTCATTATGATCTCAACTATTATGAAAACTACATATTCACTATTATAAAAAGTACATACTCAATAATGTCTTGTAAAATATTTTACAATATCTGCGTTTCTTTTTCTGTTGAATCAAATGCTAAAAGAACTCCTTTTCCATATAAATTTTTGTTTTTATTATTCCTTCAACTACTGTCGGTTCCAAATGACACGTTAAAGAAGCAGTAGAAAATTGTTTTTAAAATAACATGTTTGATTCTGCAAGGATGCGATGACGAAAAATTATGATAAAAAACGTCCACACTGTTACTCAACGGCACTATGCTTTCGGAAGCTTGAAATTTCCCTAACTAGCAGCAGAAATTCTGAGAATTCTGTAACTTTTCTAGAAATTTCAAATTCCCTGACTCTTCCAGGATATCTCGCTCACCTCGCCACCATGTATTGCAAGTAATACAAATCTCCTCATAAAAAAGAGTAACCAAAAGCTTCCTGTAGTTTTTTTTAAAATTTTTAACACTGATCCTTCTTTTTCTCATTTCATTTTGTTTCATCCTTCTTTAATTTTTTTTTCATTTCTGGTCTCGAAGGGAAGGTTCCGGACCCCCCGGACCCGCCCTTGGCTACGTGCCTGCTCTAAGGATCTGATTATCTTAATTGGATATATTACACCAAACCACACATATTTGAATGTCCTTCATAGTTATACTGAAATCGACGCCACTGCTCACACATAATATTTCTTCTATCCACGTGCTTTCCTTTAAGACGAATTAGAGGATAGAAGCTTGCCAAATTTCTAAGATTTCACTGAAAGATAAATGTTTGATTTTAATGAATGATATTCGAAAATTGCTGTTGCAAAGGTGGATGTGGCAACACCACAAGCAATGTATTGAATTTTGTATGTGTAAGACAATGAACGTCGTTCGTGGTACGTGTTAAAGAATTAGAAAGTTATTAATAAGCCAATGGTCAAAAATAGAGCTATTCGAACATTTTTGCTGCCGACTGGAAGTAAACCTGATTTTCTCGCAGTAAAAGCAGAAATTAAGTAGTCTAAAATCCACTTCCAATAATTTTACTCTACATGCATTAATTTTTGTGCCTAACGATTGGAATATGACAATGTAACTCTAATAGCAGAAGCTCGTGTTCATATAGTTATGGACTTTGTAAATATTATTACTAATGCATCCATAAATCTAGGATCAATTGAGTCATTTGTCAGTTGGCTATTGTGAAATCAATAGAGATTTTTGTATGGGCTTTGGCAGGTGAATGATTTTCCGTTTATCGTAAGTTTCTTACTAAGAAACGAATTAACGAATTACACAATCCTAGTTATTCAGCGTACTTAGCCCCTATAACTTCTGTCTGTTTCCAAATTAAAGACCAAAGTTTAAAATTTCCTGACACCGATAATATCAAAATATTGTGCTTAAAAAAAGTCAAAATACACTTATTAATTTGCGGTTAGCGTTCTTATCTATCTCACAATCAGAAGGTACCGGATTAAACCGCCCGATGGTCATGCTGACTGAGTTTTTTTTTTTCAGTTCTACCAGACGGGCACCGAGATTATACGGTTAGATACATGGCTTATGTGGTTTCTTATACTTCGTTTTCCATTTCAGTTGTCGGCTGTTTAAAATTTTACTGTAAATTTCTCTATTTGGAATTGCATTAAGGATCAAAATACGAGAATATTTCCAAAAGTTTTCCGTCTGACACTCAAAAGGTTTCTGTCACATATGAGGTAATTCGTGAGGACACAGGATGTCCGTAACGTACAGTCATGTGCAAAATGATTGTCGCATATCTATAACTGTCTTCTTGTAAGAATATAATTTGATAATGATTTTGCAGGGCACTTTTAATACTGATACTATGAGTATAATCGGGAAATATATAGTTTGGGTAAATTTCAAAGGAAAAGAATTATAAATATGAAAATGGGAAAGAGTAAAACAAAATTGCTAAATGGACAAGAAAGTTTTATTTTCGTTTTATTGTTCTTATTTACTGCTCTTTTGACATGAAATTTTCCACATACATGTCTTTACCAATTATACACATACTAACATTATAAGAAATACCGGGCGAATTCGTTATCAAATTATATTCCTACAACAACATATTTATAGACATGCCACAATAATTTTGGACATGAGTGTACCTTGTGCCGTTAGAGTTCCCTGAATCATTACCAGAGATATCTGAAGTAATATGCCATGTTTCCTCATACCATGATGCCAGGTGTAACAACATGTCCTTTCCCCTTGGTGTAGCCATACTCGCAGACGATAGTCATACGAGGCGGTGACGAACCGAGATTTATGTCTGAATATGCGACGCCACTGATTAGCAATCCATACTTCCCGAGTGTAGCAGCATTCCAAATGCAGCCGCATATGCTACGGTATTAATGGGAGCCCATGAATGAGACGGCAATTCAGTAATTGGGATGTCACAAGATGTTATAGTGAGTCCATTACTTGTGCCTGTATCACAGGTGGAGATGTCAAGGAGTTACGATGTGCTAAGGGTGCAATGCGCTCATTCTCCCTTTAAGTGATCAAACGTAGTCGGTCAGAGTCTTGAGACGAGGGTGGGTTTCCCCATATTTCCATTTAGTGCAACATTGGACCACTGTCACCTCCGAATGCTCTACATGTCTGCATATTGCACACATGCAGACCTATAATGAGAACAATTTCAAAATCTATCACGTGTTGCTAACGTTGATATTCACAAACACGAGACATTCTCTGTGATCTTTCACAGTGCTCAAGAACCCTATGGTGATTCGAACGCCACTTATGTACTCTATCAGGCCTAATAACATGGTCTTGTAGTGACAACACTAATGTACCCTGATGGCCATTCTAGTCATCACAGATTATTACTGCTCTGCAGTTCTAATCATTTATATCCACCGATGGTATAGATATATACGATATTACTTCCAATGGACCAGTAAGCAATGGAGTACTTAACTATTTCGCCTGTCAGTGAATTATTATTATTATTATTATTATTATTATTATTATTATTATTATTATTATTATTATTATTATTATTATTATTATTATTATTATTAGACTCGTGAACTTTAGAACATCCAAAAACCTTATCGTGAAGAGTACAAAATTTCCACATCGCGATGTTCAATATTCTTAGACCTCATCAGATGGAAAAAGACACAATCAAATCGATTACATTTTAATAGATAGAAGACACTTTAGCATAATTCATGTTGTGTTTATCAGAGGAGCTGATTGTGACACTAACCACTACCTGGTAGCAGCGATAATAAAACAGAGATTGTTCTTGAATAAGGGAAATATTTAACATCTGAAAACGGAGAGGTTTAATTTAAAGAAATTAGAGGGGAGCCAAGTTAAAGAGGAATACCAGATTGAAGTGTCGAATAGATTCTTGGCTTGGCATTTCTCATCTCCTGAGCATTATTAATCATAAGGGGCCAATACTTCCGAGCATTTTAGAAACTGTTCAAGTTAGGCAACCAAAACGACTGTACTTTGATGTGGGTTGCATATCCTTTAGTACTAGCATTTTCATTACAAGAATGAAATCTTTCGGTTTAAGGGTCTTCACTACAGCGAAATTAAACTACCGCTAATTTTAGAGTTTTTTCTGTAATGCCTTCAAACAAAAAATAAAAAAATATTCGAAAAGTAAAAACGTAGTGAACTAGACAATACGATTTTGCATGTGATACCGTTATCACAACTTATCTATCTACTTCCGATTTGCTACTGTGGGTAGATTTAGAATTTTTTACGGGTTCTCTAAATAGCGACATACCAAAAACAAATATGTGAATTGTGGTATAGGTATCACATGCAAAATTGTATTGTCTAGTTTACTACATTTCTGCTTTTCGAATATTTTTATTTGTTTTGAAGATATTACAGAAAAACTCTAAAATTAGCGGTAGTTTAATTTCGCTGCAGTGAAAATCCTTAATGTCCTACAATTATGGTCCTTTAGGTTACGTAAAACTAATAATTAATGCAAATGAATGATAACGGAAGGAATTTTTGGAGTGATAATGGTTGGGTAATTGGGAGAACCCCGAGAAAACCCATCCACACGATGAACATTTCTGTTAGTGAGTGGTCACTTTTACTAGTTATATTATCTAAACAAAGTTTTCATGTGTTTTTCAATGTGGTCGCCACGGGAAATAAGCTCCACCTGCCCCAACTAGTTAAGGGCCTGTTTCGATTCCCGGTCTTCATCGTTGAGCAACTGGAAGTTATTTAAATTTCTTTTTAAAAAGCAAAATTAGTCCAAGGAAGCTCAGATACAACTAGTAAATATCCTGACCATATATATATATATATTACAACTAAAAACCATGTGGCTGGCCATAGTCCATCTTGAGTGAAAGGCCAGAGGGGTTTATTTTAGCACATGTATGTGGGAAGGAATCAAGAGAAAAGGGAGAAACTGAGGTAATGTTAAACAAGGTATTAGTTAGAGTCGAGTCGAAGCAATAGAAAGGGTCTCATCCCCCCGTGTCTCCCTTTGTCCCGTAACAAGCGAGAAGTCGCGGATTGGGAGCTGTCGTCCTCTTAATGCCATCCAGGTAATTAGGTGTACCTTCTGCTCCCTAGCAAACTCTCAATCTCTGGCTCTCGAAGGAATAGAAACCCCCGCGAAAATCCGCCGAAATGTAACTCAAACAGCGTTTCTGATAACATGTGACAAGTCACTTGATCCCCACGAGGTTTCAGCCTTTCTCTTGCTCCCTGATAGGTTTTGACACGTGGATCCCCCTTCACCTCCGCCATTGGAACCGGCGAAGGCGGGGAATCTGATTTTTTTATCCTCGTTTTTTCATTCTTTCTTTAGGTCTTTATCTCTTTCTACGGATAGTTGGAATCCAATGGGAGGCTCTCATCAGGATTGCTAACTACTTCAAGATGTTGAAAGCACTCTAATTTTTTAAATTTTATTTATGTTTGCATTCTTGTAATACCATTATAGCTGTGGCGTATGGAAGGCTAGTCGGTGGGTATTGTAATTCTCCGTTGATTGAGTTGATTTTGATGTTAATGTCCTTTTCAGCAGCGATGCTATATAAGACAGAACCTACTGATTAGCGCGGGATCCGATGAGCTCCTGCCAGGAATCGAACCCAGGTCTTTCACACCAAAGGCGTGTACGTTAACCGTTTAGCCACGAATGAGCTCTTAGTTCTCCGTTGAGCTTTTCATTTATTTTTGAAATATTCAGGATTTCAATTTTTTTAAACCTTGTGATCTCAACAGTCTCTATACCTGGAAGAGAGAGAATTTATACTTATGACATTACAGCACTTTCGAATCTTTAGAAGATGGGATGGCTACAGCAGCATTTCTCAATTTATCTAATGTCGCGGACTCATTGCAGCGACTATTAGTTCTCAGTGGTCTAGTATGAAATCAAAAATTATTATTATTATTATTATTATTATTATTATTATTATTATTATTAATAATAATAATAATAATAATAATAATAATAATAATAATAATAATAATCCAATATATTTCAATCAAAATTGTTCTTGTAGTCCTTATATCTGGAGAACTACATATAGTGTAGCCAAACCCAAACTATCACTTAACTCAGTATGATGCGCTTATTCCGTAAAAATACGAAAACTCAATTTAGGGGCTGTTAAAAAAATTTGTGGCCCCTGATCCAAAAACTATTTGGTCTAGGAATTAATTCGTGCGGGTGGACAAGAGATGGCGCAACGAACGGAGCGTCCCACAGTTCCGTGTATCCACACATGTGTTGCAAACCCCTGTCATCGCGTATCGTTCGTAGTATAGGGCTGTGGATTAAAGCGTCAACAACACCAGTTTGTAGTTAAGTGAACATGGCGCAATTTGTGCCTGATAAAGTGTTTTTGCGGGGTGTCCTGCTGCATTACTTTAACATGCAGAAAAGTGCGACTGAAAGTCATCGTATTTTGGTGGAAGTGTATGGTGACCATGCTCTAGCTGAGCGAACGTGTCAGAAGTGGTTTGGACGGTTTAGAAGTGGTGATTTCGGCTTGGTAGACCAAGAGCGAGCTGGACAGCCAAAAAAATTTCAAGACGAAGAATTGACAGCATTGCTCGAGCAGGATTCGTGTCAAACGCAGGAACAACTTGCAGCAGCATTAGGCGTTGATCAAACAACAGTCTCCAAACGCTTGAAAGCCATGGGAATGATTCAAAAGATGTCACATTGGGTTCCACATGAATTGAAAGACAGAGACGTTGAAAGACGAAAAACCATTTGCGAATTGCTGCTTCAACGACAGAGCAGAAAGGGGTTTCTGCATCGAATTATTACGGGTGATGAGAAGTGGATTCATTACGAGAACCCTAAACGAAAAAAGGCCTGGGTGAAACCAGGTGAACCAGGTCCATCACAACCAAAACGAGATATTCACTGTGCAAAGGTTATGCTGTGCATATGGTGGGATATGAAAGGTGTGGTGTACTATGAGCTGCTGCAACCGGGTGAAACTATGAATGGAGAACGTTATCGACGACAATTAATGCGTTTGAAGCAAGCTCTGGCCAGAACACGACCAGAATGGGAGAACAGACATGATAAACTTATTGTTCAACATGATAACGCTCGCCCACATGTCGCAAAACCGGTCAAAACCTATTTAGAAAATGTCGGATGGGAAGTTTTACCCCACCCGCCGTATTCACCAGACGTTGCTCCTTCGGACTACTACTTGTTCGATTGCATGAACAACGATTTGATTGGACAGCGGTTTACTTCTTCAGAAGATATCGAAACATGGGTCTCTGACTGGATCGCTTCCAAGGATGAGGACTTCTTTCGCCACGGAATCCGCACATTGCCTGACAGATGGGCGAAAGTGGTGGCTAGCGATGGACAATATTTTTCTTAAGGTATTTATGTATTTTGTGTTTGTACTACAGCTTCAATGTGTGCGTACCAACCGCACGAATTAATTCCTAGACCAAATAATTATTGACCAATATCGCAATTTTTGATCCATTTTTGGATCATTCCTAAAATTCGTTAGAATATATATTTCACATATAAAAATGAAATTATAGATTATAATTTTACAACACTAAATATGTAATTTCTGATGATGCAATACTGATATAAATGGAGATACTCGAAAAAAATGACATTTAGGCCTAATATGAGCTAAACATTCACCTAATGTGATGTTCAATACATTTTTCAGCCTAGGTTGGTAATTTTGTTATTCCTTTTCTTAACTCTTTTATATTCTATTTCTCTCAATTAGTTGAAACTAAGTAATGTGCATCATAAATATAACATTTATGGATAACATGATAAGATAAAGTGTCATGTAAATAAAATGTTTCATGGACTCTCTTTTCTATCTCTTGTGGCCCCCATGGTCCGCAGACTACATATTAAAACATACTGGGCTACAGTGTATACTTATCCAAGCAAGGTAAGAAGATGAAGTGATTTCTTTTTATTTGAAAGTAGCCTTAGTTACCCGCTTCGCTGAGTAAAAATAACAAAATGGTAATAGACTCTATGTTCCGTTAGTCAGTCATTTTTTACTATTACTAACGCACTCTCTGATATCGATCATTTTTATATACTCGTATCTTCTCCCTCAACTTGGGAGGGGAATAATTTGGATTTAAACGGATCAGAAGTGTCACTGTTCATCTCAGCGAACACGAAAACTATTGATTCGGCACTAATTCGATCGTTTTCGATCATTTATATATATATATCCTCCTCTCCTCAAGTTGCACCATCAAAGTGAAATTATAAAACCCATCCCTGTCTAGAACCTAACATATGTCGAAAATTTGATCGAGATCGCTCAGGTAGTTCAAGTGTTATTACGTGGCGAACATAGTCACTTTCATTTTTTATGTAGATTAAAGATAGTCGAAGCCACACCAACTGTAATATTTGCCATAAGTAGAAGCTTTGCTTTGTATATACTTAAACACAAACAAAATATTTGCTGAGCAAAACAATATATTCACGTAAAAAACTACATACGTGTTACAATTTGGCCAACAAACATTTTGGCCATGTTAGTCGAATGTTATTCGAAATAATAGTCGAATGTTATTTCTAGAAATTTGAAAGAAGCCCTTCTCGCTGGTCTAGTGGCTATAAGGATGCACACGAGACAAGATTTGTGGCTGTCTTGTCTCGAAAATGTGCTGTAAAAGTGATGTCTCGACTCGAAAAATGTACATTTCTCTATTGGAAGAGACGTGCCTCGACTCGAATTTTGTCAGCAAAGTTCTGTCTCGACTCGTCTCATGCACATCCCTAAGGGGCTAACACGTGCGCCTTTGGTGCAAGTGATCCCAGATTCGATTCCGGATTCGAGCATTAAAATTTGAAAACATTTCGGTGGTTCGGATTCCACTTTAAACTGTAGATCTGTGTCTCACTTAGCATCGGTTCTGAAAAGAGACGTTTAATTTGAACAGAGATACAAATAGATACTTGATCGTCTAAACCTAACCGAAGATTGAGAAAATGTCCAAGTATAAATGACTGATTGAATAGACCATAATTGCATTATATACACGGGCAAATCGAGTGAGATCCCCTATTATAATACATACATTTTTAGCATTTTCCAGGAAAGTTTTGTATCGAAGACAGCGCTACAAGACTTTCTGGGTGGGGGAGGAGGGTGTTAAAAGTCCAAATACTTTATTAGTTTTTATTTAAAGAAGGACAACTACAATCCAACTAACGCTTTCTAGTGAAATGGACGAATAATGAGGAGACGGAACACCTTGTATCTGGAATCTGAACATGGAAGAGGAGAGGCATGTTTATATTGCAAGGGACAGTATCAGGAAAAAATGGAAGACAATCTTTCTTCCTGTTATATTATTTCGTTAATTTGATTTTAACTTTCCATTTTTAGGACCTATAGCAGATCGACCTCCGTACGACTTTTAACATATCAGACCATTGAATATTTCTGGCTACGCCTAAACATCTTACCCATGTATATAGTGTTCATTTGTGGAAGACAACATCGTGTCCGTGAGTTTCTTGTGTTCTCCCGTTTTTTTCATCATTATTCACTTACTTTAATCATCATCTTCCCTAGCCTAAAGGCTTTCAAAATTTTATAGTGGGTTAATGATTCCCATTACTCGAACTCAAATATTCACATCTACTAATCCCGGATGTGGTATTATTTCTTAACCGAGATACTTTTAATCTAGTTTTTTTTTGAGTTTTCCATCTTGCAGAGCTGATTCATTTGAAAATTTCATAAATATATTTTAAAGTCCTCTATTTCTTGAAAATTCAACTTCGTATATATATTATTAATATTTAATAATCGAACTTAATTTTAATACCATTAAATTTATATATAATGCAAATTCATTTTTGAAGAAACATAGAACTAGACCAGTGTTTCCCAACGTTTTTTTACCCGGTGCCTCGCTTCGTAAATCCTAGATACATCACTGCACAGGTAGAGACTTGCACAGGTCGGGCTTAGGCTGGCCAGCTCCGCTATTTTCTTTAGGCCGAGTCGGGCTCGAAACCATTAATTGAAGTTTCTTTTTAAAAAATAATTACTGACTTTCGTTAAAAGAATAATTGAAATAAAGCCAAACGTTGAAATCTGTGGGCACACAGGTGAAGTGAAAGTATTACAAACAATGTAATAGACTATTTACAGTTGGTATTCCTTAGTTGCGACTTGCTTTATCGTACCAGACCGGGTCGGGCTCGGAGACCAAGAATTTATAATAATAATAATAATAATAATAATAATAATAATAATAATAATAATAATAATAATAATAATAATAATAATAATAATAATAATATTTAAATACATACATACATACATACATACATACATACATACATACATACATACCGCAAATATCAGCCAAATTCCACTACTTGAGAACGAGAAATGCAAACTCTACTGGAATCGAGAAATCAGAACAGATATAACAGTACCTGCAAACAGTCCCGACACCTCTATTATCAATAAATTGATCCAAGAAGTAACCCTCATAGATGTAGCAGTACCATTGACTCATAACAAACGTACAACATTCGGTATGAAAAATAAGCAAATATAAAGACCTGGTAAATGAAATCAAAAAGTTATGAAAATGTCAGAAAATTACGGTAAAATCAATAATTTTCTCAGCTACTGCAATTGTCCCTAAAAGTACTGAGACGTAACTCAAACAGATAAACGCAAAATACGTTCGTAACAAACCTTCAAAAATCAGTAACACTAGACACCTGTCATATGGTCAGGAAGTTCTTTGGAGAAGATGAACTCATCAAACCGAGATATAGAAGCAATAATAATAGTACAAAACAAATTAACGAAATTCCATTCCATAATCCACTATATTTTCGTTTAACAGTTTACTTGAAACTTATATTAACAGTTGACAGTTATCAGTGACCAGTTCCAGATCAGTTCATTCATTATCGTTCTACACGGTAAAAACAATTGTGCTGATGTGTTACAGGTAGCTTTGGAACAAGTTACGGATAACCTTAAACCTCTTCATGTTTACTTTGTAACTGTCATGTCACACTCCTTTGTTATAACGATGGAGCAAGAGGGGATGAAATTTTGTTTCGTGACACTTACTTCGAATAATTTTGTCCCTAAGAGATGGGAACGCTGAATCGAACGGTGCTCTGTTCGTAAACCGAATAGCTAGACAGAGAGGGAATTTTGTAGGTGCGGATATAGAGGGATTTAGAGAAAAAATAAAGACCCAATACAATCCATACGATTTTTATTACTAATGTTCTGACGCTTAAATTGTATCGGTGTGTGCGTGTGTGTTTGTGTGTATGAATGTGTATGTGTGAGTGAGGTTCAAGAGGGTAGGGAGGATGGGGAAAAGAAAAACAGAAGAGAACCATGACCTGAGAAAATCCAATAGAACTTTCGAGACACGTCGTTTCTGTGTTGGTTGAAAGGTAGCCGAAACTATTTTTTTCTTCTTTGAGTCTCGAGTTCGATCACCGAAGAAGCAGCATGACAATTCCCTGAGCTGGGATCACAAAATAACTTACAGCTAGGTATCTAATGGCTATCAGAAACACACTATCAGACAATGTAAAAGACGGAATTTTTTGTTCAGCATTTTTCTTGTACCTAAAAGAAAAAAAAAATCGTGTATCTTCATTTTTGTAAACTAAATTCCAACTTTGTTTTATGTAAGTGGAAATTTAATAAATAGTTCCTAAGAAGCTTTGATCATGATGGAAACAATCTTGACGTCAATGAATAGGTCAACTAAATTGGTCTTTTCCGACTCCAACAAAAGGGAACGGAATTCAACTTTAGACAAGGGCTCGTGACTTTTGGGGAATAACCTCGAGTAGAGAATCATTTCGGGAAAAACTCATGACAAGAAAACTCTACTTCGGGCAAAACCCACAGTTTCAATGTGGTGGAAAATATAGAAATTTCCCCCCTCCCTGTTTAAAAACTAGAATTTGGGAGAACGCTGGAACGCGTGTCTGCTTACTTTTAATGGCAAGTTTACTTAGTAAGTTTCATCATCCTAACTTAAGGGGCTTGTGAGACTCTCCATTTCTCTCTCTCTCTCTCTCTCTCTCTCTCTCTCTCTCTCACGCACACACACACAGACACACACAGACACACACACACACACACACACACACACACACACACACACACAAGTGACCTTAAGACATCTAATGAGGGACATGAAAGAAAAAAAGAAATCTTTCAATTTAGCGTCGATTACGCCCTTTAGGCTAAGGGACACGATAATTAAGGCAAATAAATGATGATGTAAGAATTGGTGGAATGCGAAAGTGGGAGGAAAAAGGGAGTATCCCGAGAAAAACCACGTACACGATGTTATCGACCACAAACTTACTTGGGTGGGCATCGAACCGTGAACCCCACGCACTGGAGGTAAACACTCTACCACTGATCCACCGTGCCCCCACATTTAATAAGGGACATAAAAGAAAAGAGTATTCAATTTAACGACCCATGAATGTGCCCTTTACGCTAAGGGAGACGATGATTAACGCAAGTAGATGATGATGGGAGAATTGGTGGAAAGAGAGTAGCCCGTGAAAACCCACGGATACGGATTTCTCCACCACAATAACAGAATACGGAAATGATATTATTTTTCCCCGTATTTGGAGAATGAAGATGAAGACCTCTTCCAATTAAGAAACTTACAATTTGCCAATCAATCCTTTGCACCTACACAGAGAAAAATCCGTTCTCCGGACAGCGGTATATTGTACAAATATACGGAATCCTCTTGCTTACTATAGAAATCAGTACGGATACATAGGCACTGTCCTTAGATGTTACATCATGCCGTTGCAGGATGTCTGACATCTAATAGTTTTCCGTATATCACATTCATATACTTATGATAACTTCGTCAGCTATATGTTTCTATACGTCCATTTGTATGTGAGATCCTGACCGCCTATATTGTTTCATACGGAAAGTATGTATTGATGGAACACTTATACGGAAAGTATTATAAAACATGCGCTTCGAGTTATACGTCTGCTGTACGTTAAGTCCAAAAACTACAGAAATTACGCATGTAACCTATCTTTATAAGTACGCTACCTACAATTCATTTTCTCAGTGTAAGTTATTTATGCATTCGTGTTTGGTTTGTGTATTCGTTTTACTGTTATTACTGTTTGTTTTATGATATATATTGTTCTCTCTCTCTCTCTCTCTCTCTCTCTCTCTCTCTCTCTCTCTCTCTCTCTCTCTCTCTCTCTCTCTCGCTATATATACATAGATAGATAGATAGATAGATAGATAGATAGATATAGATATGAGTGTCTTAAGAGTCTTCATCCCGGCGAAATTAAAATACCGCTAATTTTACGGTAATTATGTGATATCTTCAAATAGATAAAAGATAATTGAAATATGGAACAAGAGCGCCCTAGACAATATTATTTTGCGTGAGGTACCGTTATCACAAGTCACCTAGTGGCTTTCCGTTTTCAGCTGTTTAGAAACGCGAAAATAAATGCCGATTTTCAAAATGGCTCGAAATCGAAAGCAGATAAGTGAGTCGTGATAACAGTTTCTTATGTAAAATGATATTGTCTAGGGCGCTGTTGTTCCACATTTCGATTATCTTTTATCTATTTGAAGATATCACATAATTACTGTAAAATTAGCGGTATTTTAATTTCGCCGAGATGAAGACTCTTAAGAAAGAAAGATTCTGCATTAAGATGAGAAACCAATTTTAATTTAGTTTGATTGAAACAAAATGAAATAAATATTTCTTATTTGTCATTATCAAAAAAATAATAAACAATTAAAACATTGAGATAGAAGTTAAAATTTCCTACTTCTAAAACATAATTGCTTGTTTCAAATGTGTTTGTGCAAAGGCAACCAAGCAATACACTCCCCTCTTCCTTGACTGTCTCTGACCTAGTCAAATTCAGTCCTCACAATAAAAAAATGGAACCATATTTTGAATTGAATGGAGCACAGCCTTTTGTGACAGTGTTCATACAAGATTTTAACTAAAAGGAAATCAATCAAAAAATTTCGAGACTCTACTCTGGAAATATATATACCCCCCCCCCCCCCCGCCATTGATATGCACCCTCGGTGCCGTTGATATTCACTGAATCTTTGGAAATCAGGAAAAATCAAATGCACGGGAAAGGAACACTGAGCTATAAATAACAAATGTAAAAACAAGAAAAATTACACCAAAATACCACAATATGGTTGTCGACTAACAAAGAAACAAACTAATAGATAAAAGGAAATATTTTTTTAAGTACGTATCACAAATGTATTTGTGTTTTATATGTTGTATTGTAGAGGGTGTCCTATAAAGTACGCACCTTTTGAGGGCATAATAACAACAAACTTATTGATGTAATTTATATATTGCATATTTACAGTGTATTTATATAACTCTGCTGGCACATACTCGTTCTTGCTATGTAATTTTCCATAACTTTTCGGCATATTTGTACGTCTGGTTCTGAAATTGCACGCTGAATCTTCTCCATTAACTCTGGAAGTGACCGTTGTTTGTTGGCGTACACACAAGATTTCAAATACCCCCTACAGAAAGAAATCACATGGTGTCAAATCACAAGATCTGGGTGGCCAATTTTAAATCACTAATGCGAGTTTTCACTATGACAACACGCTGTCCCATAGTGAAGCGCTCCGTTACTATCCGTACAAAAAAAACAATTGACTATCATGTGCTATTCGGCGTTCCGTGATTGCCATTTACAAAGACAACAGATGAAAATCGTATACCATTCAGTGCTGCCAGTTTAGTAGAACTAAAATGTCAGACATTTCAAAAGTTACGTTCTCTGTGGGACACCCTATATATTTTTCGTGTCTTTTTTCTTAGTTAAAAGGAAAATAGAATTAAGTACAAAATAAAATAATGAAATTTATGACCTGCAGTAGTGTTTAGGTACCAAGCTGACAAAATGTAAATATAGCCCCCACCTCAAGCTATTCAGGATCGAAAAGCAAGCAGGATACCGCAAGCACAAACATCTAATTCTTAATCCTAATTCCTAAGCTTTCCCGTGATACGATCCGACACATCACTTTCATTTTCATACAGTGTAAATCAAAAGAAAATCATTGTTAAAATAAGCTGTGCATCCATTAAAAAAAAAGTTCGAAGCAGTGGCTAAACCTCCTTGTCCCTAGAAATTGCAGCTCCGGACATACCAGAGGCAGTGTTAGGTGTGCGCGGGGCGTAGTGCCAATAATGAGCCCACAGGGTATAAATCGCGATGTGCTTTTGTATTTATTTTTGGTCGAACCATGCTCAGAACTTGGAGCCTCTGCAAGCCAGGGGGCTGGAGCAGTCGCCACATTGACCATCCCCAAACTCCTCTTCTGCATAACACTAAAGCTTTCCCCCTCTTTTTCTTTCTTCGTTTCTTTGCTTGTCTCTTTTCTAAATTTTCATAAACAAAAATGGAAGGTATGTTTATGTGTAATTCTCTGGTTACAGCTTTGAGGTTACTTGATATGTAATCTGTCACCAGAATATGTAACCACAGATCGCGAGTGTTAAAAAAGTAGCGTGCTCCTAAACCACTCTGTTTCTGTAAAAGTATAATCGATCTGATTACGTCCAATAACAGTTTCAGCGTCCAGTTATCTTCTGTGATCATCTTAACTGACAGTCATAAGACTAGAAACTTCTTTTACCTTTTTTTCTTTTAAAATTTTATTTTATTTTTCAATATTAACAATCTATCCTTTCGTTTCAAACCGGAAAATGACCGATTTTCTATAAACTTTAAGTTCCCACTGGAACTGTTCTTTCGCCCTTTTCACACGCTGTTTGCCCCCCTCCCCTTGCCCGTGTTCGTCGATGATCCCTCCCCGTGGGCGGATCTTCAACCAATAAACTTCTTCGTTCGGACGGTTGCTAGGTGACGGAAGATCTGTTTTCGGTAGAACGGAAAGATGTGGAAAAGTTTCGCGGGTTGCGGAGGAGGAGAATATATCGTTAAAAAAGGGAGAAAGAGAGACAAGGTTTAAAAAAAACGATGGAAGAAGTAGACGATAATGGTGGAAGGAAAGTTGGAGATAAATAGAAGAGGAAAATGTTTCGTTGCAGAAAGTGCTGGAAGAAAAAAGAAAAGAGTTGGCAATCTTGATACTATTCTTGCGCCAAGTAAACTATAAATAAACTTATAAGAAAGACACACTAATAAAATTGCTGAGTTGATTTCTTGATCATGGTTTAGATATACACAGTTAGTGGGTTTGATATGTAGCTCGATAAACAATTCCGCAATGTTACTAACGATTAGTAGTGAAAAAATCCAAAATTTAGACTATACCAGGGTTTCTCAACCTGGGGGTCGTGACTTCTAGAGGACGAGAAGCTAAGCGGAAGAAAAATGAAATGAAATCTTTAAGTTTAACGTTCCACGGTTATGCCGGTTAGACTAAAGGAGACGGTGATAATGACAGATGAGTGAAATGGTGGAATAAAGAAAGTGGGAGGAAACGGGAGAACCCCGAGAAAACCCACGAGCACGGTGTTTGTCCACCACAAAGTCCACACGGCGCGAGCTGGAATCGAACCAGGGACCCCAAGCACCGGAGGTGAACTATCTACCACTGAGCCACCGCGCCCGCTGCTAAGCGGAAGAGATAAATATAACTAGAATCTAATACCGGAAAAATTTTTAAATATTATTTTGAATTTTGCTCTGATAGGCATATTTTTATTTTTATATATACTGTTAAGAACAATCAAAAAATAGGTCTACTAAACACTTTCAACAAGTGCAGAGTAGTTTGAAAATCAATTTAAAGGAAAGAGGTACGATATGAAACTAATGAGAACTGCATATTGAAATGAAAAAAAAATGCAACAAAATCTGCATATTGAAGTACAATTGAAATTGAAAGCTAATGAGATACCTGAGCATGGTGTGATTTTTTCACTTATGCGGCAATGTTCGGTTCAATCTCGTGACGCACATTATCAAGTCATTTTCAACTGATAAGCGATTCCTTGTCTTTGTTTTAATGCTTATCATGGAAAGAAAACCACTCTGGCCAATGGTTTTCATACAGATCATTTTCATACAGCATGACGGATCGAATTCAATATTGATTTTAATCCATTCGCTTTTAGGAAAGTTACTGAATTCACTATATACAAGAATCGTATTCTACTATTATAGAAATAGATGGATGTCCTAAGATCTCCGCAATGGTGTATTAAAAATTCCATACAAGCTTATTACAAATCTCAAATTATAAGGGGGATCACTAGCAGGAGGATGTAATAAAATGGGGGTCGTGACAGGAATTAGATTGAGAACCACGACTCTGCCAATCGATATATCTCAATTTGATGAAGAAAATGATAAGGGTGTGTGCAAACCTCATGCGTAGTTTCCGACAAAATCGAGATAAATGATTTCTCTTCGAAACCTTAGGTACCCCATTAAATAGAACTGATTCTGCAGCATATCTTCAAATTTTCATTATGAGGAGCCGCGGTGAACAGTGGTAGAGCATTCACCTCTGATGCGTAGAGTCCCTAGTTCAATCTCAGCTCGCGCCGAGTGAACTTTTTGTGGACAAACATTGTGTGTGTGGGTATTCTCAGAGTTCTACCATTTCCTTCCACTTTGTTTACTCCACAATTCCATTCATTTCTCATCCTCACCGTCTCCTTTAATCTAATATGCATAACCGTGGGACGTAAAACTTAAATATTTCATTTCATTTCATTTTCATTATGACTTATAAGACGACACTACATAGTAGAAATAATTATTATTAAAACCTGAATTTTAAATTTTCTATAGACTTAATTACAAAATAATTAACATGTAAATTACCAATTAAAATTTTATCATACCTTTTAAGTACTCCAAAATGTTATAATGTAAAATAAACATTTAAAAATTAACCATATAACTTTTCATTACTTAGAAAATGCTTTTATGTAAATCAATCAGTCAAACGTTCCAACTTAACATTTTATTATTTAGAAAATACTGAAATTGAAAAAGCTGGTTATAGTTTTCCAACGTAACTTTTTAATCTTTACAAGATGCTGCAATCTAAAATGAATTACATTTTTAACTGTAACTCGTTAGTAGACTACAGTGTCCATAGCGTAAAGTCGATGCGTCTAAATCATACTCAAGTGGCTTCAAAGTAAGGGAACACGTTACATGTGGGGGATAAATCAATAAATCCTTGTAGTTGAGGGTGGTCTTAAGGTTGACTTCAGTGAGAAAAATCCGTTCTCCGGACAGCAGTATATTGTACAAATATACGGAATCCTCTTGCTTACTACAGAAATCAGTATGAAGCATACGTTATCCATATGCTACATACGCACTGTCCTTAGATGATACATCATGCCGTTGCAGAATGTCTGACATCTAACAGTTTTACGTATATTACATGCGTATACTTATGTTACATCCCTCAGCTATATGTTATATACGTCCATTTGTATGTGAGATCCTGCCTGCCTATATTGTTTCATACGGAAAGTACATATAGACAGAACACTTATACGGAAAATATTATAAAACATGCGTTTACAGTTATACGGCTGCTGTACATAAATTCCAAAAACTACAGGAATTACGCATGTAACTTTCCTTTTAAGTACGCCACCTACAATTTTTTCTCAGTGTTGCTGGAAAAGAAATCGATGTTGCAATTTTTTACCTTCTTGTTCAGAAAATGGTGTACAAATGTATTCAACATTTTGTATAATGTTTATAACTCCATATTTAATATATTAGATTACATTGAAAGGACTACTTTAACATTTTTTTAATGTTTTTATGTTCGTGGTACTACCATTGTTATTGATACATTAACACAGTGGTTCTCAACCTAATTCAGAGCACGACCCTCATTTTATCACATCCTCCTGCCAGCGACCCCCTTATAATTTCTGGTTTGTAATAAACTCGTGTGGAATTTTTGATATACCACTTGCGGATATCTCACAATATCCACACTGAGAAAAAAAATCCCTTAATTTTGGGTCATATGATAAAAAATAAATAAATTGATTAGGTAATGGAATTATCGTGGGGCAAGTCCTTGCAACTGGTTTTCTGTAACGAAGACTTTTAGATCAACAAATATCACTAGAATGATTCTAAAATCTGCCACCTGCAGAACATAGCTGGACAAATTCTGGCTGAAAAGGAGAGAGGAATATCCGGGTCTGGTATCTGCTGCTTTAAGAGTAATATTTCCATTTGCTTCATCGTACCTCTGCAAAGCTTGTTTTTCTTCCATGGTTGGTAAACATGAAAACAAAGACAAGAAATCGCTTATCAGTTGAAAATGACTTGATAATGTGCGTCACGAAGATTGAACCGTACACTGCCACACTAGTGAAATCACACCATGCTCAGGTATCTCATTAACTTTCAATTTTAAACATATTTTAATATACAGGTTTCAGTGGCGTATTTAAAGGAGTGGCTATCGGGCTCAAGTCCCCCTGAAATAAATTTGTTATAGGCACAATTTCATTAAAATTTCTCGGCACCCAAAATAAAAATATAAGTGCTTATGCAAGTATTGTGCATAGCCCCCTCCCCCCCCTTCACGAAACAAAATCCTAAATACGACACTGGCAGGTTTTGTTGTATTTGTATTTTTCTGGTATTTCAATATACAGTTCCCATTAGTTTCATATCGTCTCTCTTTCATTTAAATTGTTTTTTAAGCAACTCTGCATCTGCTGAAAATGTTTAGTAGACCTATTTTTGGTTGTTCTTAACAGTGTGTATTAAAATAAAAATATGCCTATCAGAACAAAATTGAAAATAATATTTAAAATATATCCGGTATAATAGATCCTAATTATATGTATCTCTTCCGCTTATCTTTGCGGCCCTATGAAATCCTCTCTCGACTACCAGGTTGAGAAACCCTGCATTAGTAAAATATAACCATTCTTAGAAGTTTAGTAATGGCAACAGCGCGTCCTAGTGAACCTCACCCATGTTGGTTATGACTTTTTTTGGAGTGTTATTTACGAGTGCGATAACTTGAGTACAAAGAAAGCCGGTTGGGGACGATTTGAACGCGGCAAGTATACAATGATTTTAGTGGCTCAATAATAGAGCACTCACCTCTAGTGTGTGTGGTCCTTAGTTCGATCCCAGCATGCACTAAGTGAAGTTTATAGTGGACAACCTTATGAATGGGTTTCCGTGGTTACTCCCGTTTTCTCTCATTTTATTCATACCATTATTATATTTCTAATCCATTTCATAATAACTGTCTCCCTTAGCCTTGGTGCCTAATCTTGAAACGTTAACCTAAAATAAAATTTAAAAAAACTTATATTCGGCTTTGTAACATTAAATAAAGATTAAATAATATAGGATTGAGTTGAGTTTAATGTCCCTTTCAGCAGCGAGTCTATATGAGACGTGGACCTACTGATTAACGTGGAATCCGAACTACATGAGCTCCCGCTGGAAAATGAACCCAAGTCACCTAAACCAAAGGCGCGTATGCTAACCACTTAGCCACGAAGGAGCTCTAAATATAGGATTATAAGATTAAATGAAATGAAATGAAAGCTTTGAGTTTTACTCCCCACGATTATGTCGGTTAGGCTAAAGGAGACGGTGGTGATTAGAAATGAATGAAATGGTGGAATGAAGAAAGTGGGAGGAAACTCGAGAAGCCCGAGAACTCACGCACACGGTGTTTGTCCGCCACAAAGTTTATTTCGCACGAGCGGGATCGAACCATGGACTTCATAAACCAGAGATGAACGCTCTACCACTGTGCCACCGCAGCCCCTATTATAAGATTAAATAAAGGCAGTTAGGTTAACTTTAATATTGTACATAATCAAAGGGACAGGTGTAATGGGTTTCTCCACCCCTGGGATAAAGAGTGAATGTAGTTCTTTTTGAGTGTTTAACAGCGATGTTATAAGTTTATCACAGTGAAAAAAAAAATCATTATCCGGACAGCGGTATATTGTACAAATGTACGGAATCCTCTTGCTTACTACAGAAATCAGTATGAAGCATACGTTATCTGTATGATGCATAGGCACTGCCCTTAGATGTTATATCATGTCGTTGCAGGATGTCTGACATCTAACAGTTTTCCGTATATCACATGCATATACTTATGTTACATTCCTCAGCTATATATGACCGCCTATATTGTATCATACACAAAGTACTTATAAATGGAACACTTATACAGAAAATATTATGAAATACACGTTTTCAGTTATACGTTTCCTGTACTTTAAGTCCAAAAGCTACAGAATTTACACATGTAACATACGTTTTTACGTACCCACATAGTCTCTTATCGTTCATTATATTTATGTCAGTATTAATAGATTCTTTTTCGCCGCCCACCTCAAAAGATGTATGACAAAATTTGCTCTTCTATTTAATATAATTTTATTAATGGGAAGAGCTTAAAAATAACTTTTTATTAACAGAAATGGACATTTTATGTATACATTAATTCTCTTATTAGTTTTTTTTACATTGTAAATCGAGAACGTATCCACAAAGCAGAAAACACTTTAATATTATTTTGTTTCAATACTTCATTAGCACATTCAAGAAAAATCATAATTTATCACCGGTAATTAGATAAAACGATACGGAAAATATAAAAATATCTTTGCAATTAGAACTTTTTATTTATATTTCTTAATTATGAATTGTTTACCGTTTTAGGGAGAAGGGAGAATAGGGGGAAGGGAGAAGAAGGGGGGACATATGGAATCTCATTAATTGATTGGTTACGGTGTTGATTATGATTAGTCATTATTTTCCAAATCCAATGAACGTTATTGATCATTATAATGGCATCATTTCATTACATAATTAAGAGTAATGTTTTTATTAATTTCCGCCTTTTTTCTGTCGTTAAATGTAATTACATATACCGTAGTTTACTGGTGATTTAATGTTACATCATTGGAATAAACCAAAATTAATCAGATGCATTATTATATGTTTTAGCAATTATTTTTAGCTTGAATGGCTAATAGAGCGTATATAACGAGTATAACTGACGTATGCAAACAGTATATTGCTAATTCTCATATTAATATCAGTATCTTATTTATTGTAAACTTTTTACTAATAGATCTAGTTGATTTTTTTTTTTTTACAAAATACGAGGGTGTATCAAAAGCTGTACTTCCGTTATTTATACGCTATCTTGCATCTTCTTCAGATATGGCTGTTCCGCTAACGAATGGAGTGTTCTCTGTGCATCTCCTTTCGTTTAATCAACGAGGGACACTTCTCTCCTTCGCAGCATGTTCGGGAATCCCTCTTATCCTTTGGGGAATCCCATGAACACGCGTTGCAGTGTTTTCAAACATGCATTTTTCAACGGAGTAGATATGACTTTCTAAGTAGTGTTTTTTAACAGGACGCCCCACGGCGTATTGATTTTGAATTATTGGCCTCTGAAGTTCATGTTCCCAATCTTTCTACACACTGTCACTCCTTAACGGGACGGAATTTCCCCTGACTTTTTTTTTTTTTTGCTTCTTTTTGAATCCACCCCTCCAAGTTCGTCCCTTTAGTTAGAATTCACCCTGTATAGATATCTATATCTATATCTATCTATCTATCTATCTATCTATCTATATATATATATATATATATATATATATATATATATATATATATATATATATATATATATATATATATATATATATATATATATATATGGTCGGATTTAGGGGCGTGCAAAGATGCACGTGCACCCTTCCCCTTCGTTGTAAATATACACTATCTAAAATGAGAAGCTAGCAGTGAAAATAGCCACACTTTCTGAAACTTTCTGCCATCATGTTTCCGTTTGGGGCTTAAAAGAAAGCAGAGCTTTGCAAAAGCAATAGTTTAAGTTGACTTTCAAAAGGTTGAAGGAAAAGGATTTACCAAACAAAACAATATAGTGTTTGTCAAGTAGGGAAGAAAACAGAAACCAGGAGGAGAGAACTTTTTTTTCCTGCATAACATTTGCGACCCTCTTGAAAATACTCCCCTTCCCCCACCTTTCTCTGTATCAGCGTTGTTAGGTGTAATATTGTCACATGTCACCTTGAAGAGTTTCAGTGTGATTGGTTATTTTGGTAGATATTGGTGCACCACCTCAGACAATCCTGGATCCGGTCCTGTATATATATATATATATATATATATATATATATATATATATATATATATATATATATATATATATATATATATATATATATATATATATGAGATAGCAAAAAAATTTAAAAACAGTTCATACAGGACACGTAAGTTTGGTCCTCCACTGTACAACACGTGTTGCTGTTGCCGATCGTTTTTTTTTTCTTTTTTTTTCAATATGTCATGTAGACCTTCCTCTTCCGTGAGCAGTAAACAGCTCACCTGTGAGTGTCGTGGTGTGAAAGTGGTGCGTTAAAATGGGCGACCTGAGAGACTTCCAAAGAGGCATGATCGTTTGTGCACGTCTGATTGGAGTTTCAGTTGCAATAGTGGCGAACATTGTAGGGGTGTCGAAAGGCACTGTGTCCAATGTCACGAGGGCATACACAATTCATGGGCAAACGACGTCTGTAAAGCACAACAGTAGTCGAAAGACAATCCTGTCAGATAGGGACCGGAGGGCATTAAAACGGATTGTAGCAGCTAAAAAGATCACTGCAATGAAAATTACGTCTGAACTCTATTCCGACCTATAGAATCCGGTTTCATTGCAAGCGGTGCGACAGGAACTTCATAACATGAAAATTCATGGCAGGGCCGCTATCACCAAACCCCTGGTCACAGCAGTAAATGCGGAGAGGCGTATCCAGTGGTGCAAGGACCACAAGACGTGGACTCATGAGCAGTGGAAACACGTAATGTGATCCGATGAATCGATCTTCACCTTGTTTCCAACAACCGGTTTTGTTTACGTATGGAGAACACCGTCGCAGGCCTATGATACAGACTGTCTGCTCCCAACTGTAAAGCATGGGGGTGGTTCTGTCACAGTATGGGCGGTGATATCGTGGTTTTCTGAAGGTACTATCATAGCCCTGCATGGAATGATGAACGCTAAGGCGTATGAGGCCATTTTGGGGGACCAGATTCTACCTATGGCCCAAATATTGTTCCCTGATGGTAATGGCATCTACCAAGATGATTTGGCACCCTGTCACGCTGCAAATACGGTGAAATCATGGTTTGAGGAGCATGTCCAGGAGCTATCACACCTCCCCTGGGTCCCACAATCACCAGATCTGAACATCATTGAGCCATTGTGGTCTGAGTTAGAAAGGCGTGTTCGGCCTCATTACCCTCTTAAGGAACTGGAGCATGTTTTGGAGGAACAATGGTACAAAATTCCACACACCACGATTCAGGAGCTGTATACGTCCATTCCACGTCGGATCCAAGCTGTTTTGGACGCAAAAGGAGGCCCTACACCATACTAGGTATGATTTCCACATTTTTGCAAACGTTTTAGATTTTTTTTGTCTAACCCCTGTATATATAATAGTGGTTCTCCCTCTATGTTAGCCTGGCGCTTTCTTCGTAAACCCTGCATACTTCGTGTAGCTCTTTTTTACCTTCTCGTTCGTTAGATATACGTGCTTTTTGCCTCACTCCTTCTGAAATTGCACATTCAGAACTGAATCTCAAATTTTCAATAATAATAATAATAATAATAATAATAATAATAATAATAATAATAATAATAATAATAATAATAATACGGTTTCTATATGCTTTTGAAGTCTATGTTGTACACTGACACAGAATTTTGTACTCATTTGTGATAATTTTGTAATTTGCGTAATTATTTAGTTGTCACTAGCATAGAACTCTTTAATAGTAATAGGTAAGACAAAATGTGACATATGTAGAGTCTGTGATGTTTGCTAAGGCTAAATTGGAAATAGTTATTACAGCTGTTTTTATGTTAATGTCTGTCAGTGGCTTGTACTCTATTTGCTCCTTTTGCACACTCCCCAGAGAGGAGGCGCCTCCAGTTGAGAGCCACTAATATAAAAGAAGCTATAGTTTAAGAGTCCCTATCACTGCGAAATCAAAATACCGCTAATTTTACGTTAATTATATGATATCTTCATGTAGATAAACGGTGATCGAAAAGTGGATCAAGACCTCCCTAGACGATATTATTTTGCATGAAGTACCGTTATCACGAGTCACCTAGTAGCTTTCCGTTTGCAGTTATTTAGAAACGCGAAAATAAATGCCGATTTTCAATATGGCTGGATATCGAAAGGAGATAAATGAGTCATGATAACGGTATCTCACGCAAAATAATATTGTCTAGGGAGGTCTTGTTCCACTTTTCGATTATATTTTATCTGTTTGAAGATATCGCATATTACTGTAAAATTAGCGGTATTTTAATTTCGCAGTGATGAGGCCTCTTAAAAGTTCTTGAACATCATTTCGGAAACTCTTCATATAAATTTTGAAACTAGTATTACGGTACCTGACACATTTGTATTCGAGTGGAGGGGGGAGTATGGTGGCTCTGTGGTAGAGCGCTTAGCTCTGGTACAAGGGGTCCCTGGTTCGACCCACGACCAAGTAGGTTTGGTGGTAGACAACATATTGCCCGTGGGTTTTCTCGGGGTACTTTCTTTCCCCCCACATTATTATTCCACTATTTTTTCCATTATTATTATTATTATTATTATTATTATTATTATTATTATTATTATTATTATTATTATTTACTTCCTTTAATTACCGCCCCCTTAGGGAATAAACGGGCGACTCTACACTGAAATATTTAATTTAATTTACTTTAATTGAACTATTCTTGGCTCTTCGATTCTCTCCAATTGGAAACCGGGCCTTCTAAACCAAAAAGACCCGCTCTAGCCACTAGACTAAGGACAAGACCCTCCTTGGATTTAGCATTATCCTTGAGATGAGACGTACCACTTTAAATTCGAGACGAAACGAGAAATTTGATTATTCTTGTCTGATTTTCGGGATGAAAATCGCATTGAGACGAGAATTTTTACGAATACAAGTGTCCGTTATTGCGAAGTATTCGTCAATGAGAAATGTCTGTTATTGTGGTGTATTCCTCAAAGACAAATGTCCGTTATTGCAATGTATTCGCAATTGCAAGTGTTCGTTATTGCGACGTATCAGTCAATGACATGTGTCTGTTAATGCATAGTATTTGTCAATGACAAGTGTCTGTTATTGTGGCGTATTCCTAAATGACAAATGTCCGTTATTGCAATGTATTCGCAATTGCATGTGTTTATTATTGCGACGTATCAGTCAATGACATGTGTCTGTTATTGCATAGTATTTGTCAATGACAAGTGTCTGTTATTGTGGCGTATTCCTCAATGACAAATGTCCGTTATTGCAATGTATTCGCAATTGCATGTGTTCGTTATTGCGACGTATCAGTCAGTGACATGTGTCTGTTATTGCATAGTATCCGTCAATGACAAGTGTGTGTTATTGTGATGTATCCATCAATGACAAATGTCAATTATCGATGTATCCGTCAATGGCAAGTTTTCATTATTGCGATGTATCTGTCAATTTCATGTGCTCGTTATTGCGCTGTATCAGTCAATGACAAAAGTGTCTGTTATTACAAAGTATCCTTCAATGAGAAATGTCCGTTATTGCGAAGTATTCGTCAATGAGAAGTGTCCGTTACTGCTAAGTGTCCATTATTGCATGCATTCGTCAATGAGAAATGTCCGTTATTGCGACGTATTCGTCAGTAAGAAGTGTCCGTTATTGAAAGGTCTCAGTTGCATTAGGACTCAAAACACACAGCCCATTATCGATAGTTGTTATTGAAAAATCCTATATATTCACCATAATAAAGAACGTATTTAGCGCGACATTTAGACAAAGCAAAATAAATTAACTTTTTCTTTGTCCTTTTGTGTCATATTTAAAATCTATTAAGATAGTTAAGCTTTTTTTTGTTACAAATATCTTTTATAGCTCTAAACGCCAGTAGATTACGAGAAATTAACACAGAAGTACATATTATTTTATCTGTGAATATGTACAAAACGGCCATACACACACATACATATACATATTTTCTACATATGTACACCTACCGTATGTGGCGACAGAAACAATTTTCATATATAGATAACATCTTTTTCGCAAAAGCCATTTCTCACGTTTTCTAAGCGATATTTTACAGAAGCAAATAAAGTGAAAATTAATTCGGTTTTAACCAATTCAGTGTTGATCTCCCTTCTCCCACATATGTTCCACCCCCCGCCCCTGTACTAACACATATGTCTAACTCTGAAGCAATTGGCCATCAATAGCATTATCGAAATGGAGCAATCAAGCTTCTCTTCCCCCCTTTTCATACATTACGCGTACCTTTTAGATACTCTACACATTCAGGACATACGCGTGTACACACACACACACACACACACACATATGTATCATATGTGTGGAGGGAATGAATCTTTGTGTGTAGCGTAGGCTTTCAGAATCGAACGAATAAGCTTTCATTAGGGCCGTGTCATTCCAAGCAATAACCCTAATAGAATCTTGATTGCCGATACCAAGGTAATAAATCCAATATTAACCGTCCAGTGTTTAATGATAGTATAATCTATATTCTTTGCGCCTCTCCCCGTTCCCCAACCCCACACACATTCAACGTGTGGTCGTAATTCTCTTTCCTCCCCCCCCCACTATCCCAAACCCTCGCCGGTTAAATCGAAAGACAAGAGAGAAACCTGCTCACGTGAGTGTACACATTTTCTCTAGTAGCGTTTCGTCGTGTGTATTGTAATTGTTTTAAACGTGTGTTCTTACTTTAGTTATACAGTGTGCTCCAAAAGGAAACGGACAAACATTTCTTACGCATGTTCCTCACACACCAATACAAGGAGAAACTTTAGTATGAAGAAAATGACACGTGTACACCACGTAAAGAAATTTGGTTTCTAATGGGGCTGCGGTGGCTCAGTGGTAGAGCGTTCACCTCTGGTGCTTTTGGTTCTTGGTTCGATCCCATATCGCGTCAAGTGAGCTTTGTGGTGGGCAAACAACTTGTGAATAGGTTTTTTGGGGTTCTCCCGTTTCCTCCCACTTTCTTCATTCCACCATTTCATTCATTTCTGACCAACACCGTCTCCTTTAGATTAGCTCGCATAACTATGGATGTAAAACTTAAAGATAAGGTATATGTTCTTAATTGATATCGAAAGCGAAAGTGGTAGTGTATTTCTACCACTTCCGGTTTTGCTAGAGAAAAGAGTAGAGATGAAATACATTCGTGGAACTCTTAATTAATTGTAAGAAACCGCTTGTAGCTATCTATTAAAGTTTCTACTGTATAGCGGTTAACGTTAAGACCGGAAGTGGTTGATTTCTGCCACTTCCGATTTCAATAGAAGGTTAAGAGAGAGGATTTCAAAGAAACGACTCTTCGCTCTCTCAGAGTTTTTGATGTTCGTTGATGAATATTAAAACCGGATGTTGTAGTAGATTTTTAACACTTCCGGTTTTATTGAGAGTTACAGATGGAGATGATATGTACTCGGACGAGTATCTGGACCCAAGAGGAACGGGAATGAGGAATGATGGAAACTTCATAACGAGAAACTGCATACAATTTATAAGGTTTATCAAACATTGTTAGGGTCATTAAGTCTAGGTGGGCATGTCATGTAACCAGAATGGAAGAAAGTAGGAACGCTTTCAAAGTCTTAACTGGAAGACCAACGGGAAAACGACCATTAGGAAGACCTAGATGCAGATGGGAGGACAATATTAAGATGGATCTCGCAGAAATAGGAATACAAAGTAGATACTAAATCCAACTGGCTAAAGATAGAAGTCAGGGGAGAGCTCTTGTGAACACGGCATTGAACTTCCGGGCTCCATAGACCATAGTTAGTTAGTTAGTTAGTTAGTTATGAAATGAAATTTTTAAGTTTTACGTCCCACGGATATACCGGCTAGGCTAATGGAGACGGTGATAATGAGAAATGAGTGAAAGGGTGTAATGAAGAAAGTGGGAAGAAAGGGGGAGAACCCTGAGGAAACCCACGCACACGGTGTTTGTTCACCACAAATTTCACTTGACGGGACCAGGGTTTGAACCCGGGACCCCATACAGAGGATGTGAACGCTGTACCACTGAGCCACCGCGGCCCCAGTTACTTAGTTAGATTATATGTATTCTTGGAACTAGTAATGAATTGCAAAAAACACTGATTCTCGCTATCTATAATCACTTTTGCTGATTAATTATTAATATTGAAACCAGAAATGGTTGGATTTTAATACTACTTGTTTGACTATCACTTCCATCATCATAATCGTGTCATAACTTTTGACCCTCTAGCTTGCGTCTAAAATTGATGGTGATTCGTCAAATAGTTCTTGAGATTTCTACACACATTTTTTGTCTCCTAGGTGAACACACCGGCAGAGGGAATACAGAGAGAAGTAAGCCAAGCTCCTTATATATGTAACTTAATCTTTCATATGTACGTCGCGTAGTTGTATTCTGAAGACTAGAGGTCATAGGTTATTAATGCAAATATATTATTAGTATAAGATGTGGTGGAATGAAAATGTGGGAACCTTTAGTAGAACCCACGAAAAAATCATGGACGATATGTTGTAATGACTCACACCTTGGTGAATCGAGTCAGGGACACCTCTCACTAGACGTGAGTGCTTTACCACTACGCCATCATGTCTTGGTTTCCATTTCTTCAGGGGCGCATTGTGGCTCAGTTGTAGAGCGCCTACCTCTAGTGCAGTGGGGTCCTTGGTTCGATCGCCGACCAAGTAAGTTTGTGCTGAACAACATCGTGTTCGTGGGTTTTCTCGGGGTACTCCCGATTCCTCCCACTCTCTCATTTCACAGATTTTAAAATTATTATTCACTTGCAATAATCATTTGTTCCGCTTAGCTTAAAAGGGCTTATAATAATCGTGGTACGTTAAACTGGAAGATTTCTTTCCATTGCCTCTCACATTGTCATTTCACCAATTATTGGAACCAGTGGCATGGTCGTGTAATCCACCTCTCTGTGAGGAGAAATTTTGTGGTGAGGAAGGGCCTATACTAAGAGGGTTTTTAATCCATATACTTGCCTGACTGAAGCGTGGTTCGAAATCCATGTTAATAGTCGGCCATGTCCTTCATGATCTCTGTGCTGCATAAGAAGGCGGAATGCAAAATTAAAGCTTATTTCACCAGTTCTTCCATGGTCATCCAATTTCAACAATGACTCGTTCCTGTAATCGTATAAAGAGGGCATGGTGGCTCTGTGGTGCTCTCCCCGCTGGTCTAGTGGCTAGTCGTACGCCTTTGGTGTACAGGGTCCGGAGTTCGATTCCCGGTGGTAGAGCATTTGGAATTTTAACTGTCCTCGATAAATTTATGTTCGTGTCCCTGTCGTTCAAGGTTACTCGAAATAACTATAAAACGGGTAGAAATGAGTAGAAAATAGAAACATTAAGGTTGGTGTAAAGGGACAATTTTTGCCGATAGATGTCACTACAGTCTTCGTATCTCTCTCATGTATTTTTTACCTTTCACAAAAATTCACGATTTCTCTTATAAATTTCAACTTCCAGACTTCAAACTTTGAGAGAAGGAACTTCATAACCTATCGAAGGCAACAATCCGTGCCGATTTTTTATTTGTAATTTTCTTCGTTGTTGAAGTAGCTTGATTGTTGAAATGGATATCCTAACCTTTAACAATGAAACTGTTGTGAAAGGTAAAAAATACACGAGAGAGATACGAAGACCGTAGTGACATCTATTGGCAAAACTTGTCCCTTTACACCAACCTTAAGTTACTGAGAAATGTATGCTGAATCGGTTAACATTAAAAAAATAAAGAAATAAAGTGGTCGGGCACTTACCTTGGATGCGTGGAGGCCCTGGTTCGATTCCCATCCAAGCAAGTTTGTGATGGACAACATCGTGGTTTTCTCGGGGTACTGCCATTTTCTCCAACATTCTCATTCCACCAATGGTACCACCATCATTCACTTGCCTTGATCATCTGTGTCCCTTAGCCTAAAGGGCATAATCATGGGACGTTAAACTGAAAGGGTTCACTTTTCCTTAATCGTATAGGGCATAATCATACTACCTAGAAATAAAGATTTAATTTCATGTTAATTTTATGTACATAATCTGACCCTGAATATTCCTCTTATATGTTTTCTCCCCTTTCATTAAATAACCAAATATATTTGTTAAAACGTTACTTTTTTTTCGATTTTGATATGATTTTGCAAGTTGAAGACTTTCAAAATGTGGGTGTGGAGAACAAAAAGGGAAATTAGATGGAGTCGAAATACAAAAAAAATGAATAAGGATGTTATATATTTAGTTTAGAGAGTTAAATTGTAAGAGAAAACTGCTTAGAAGCGATTGACTGACACTAGGAATGAATTATTCCTGGGAGGGAGCATGATACAGGAGGTACGGTGGAAGAAAAAAGAGGGAGGGGAGAAAGAGGCTGCAGTTCATGGATAATATCAAAAAAGAAAATTCTACTTGAAAGCGAAAAGGTTAGTTGAGAACAGTGTTTCTTTCAGAAAAAAATGTTCCGGGGGGGGGCACACTTAACACTCGGAGGGACATATTTTCGTATGGCACTGTTCTAATTATTATTATATTATAGAAGCATTATTTTGGTCTCTTGTGCGGTGAGGGCACACAGTATTCGGAGGGACCAAGGGCGCCCATGTTGTGGTTTCCAAGGGGGGCAAGCATAAGCGACGTTTCAAATATAGGTTCAAATTTTGCTGTAATTAATGTAAAAATTCTGTTGGGTTTTCGATATTCTGAAGTACAATTTCCTCTAGGGGGGCGAGAGCCCCACCTTGCCCCCCTGATGGGCGCCCTTGGGAGGGACACATACTATTTTCACACGGTACTGTTCTAATTATTATTATATTATAGACGTATTATTTTGGTTTCCTGCGGGAGGCGCTCACAGAGCTCGGGGAGTGCAGCACCCTCCCAAAAGATGTTTGGAAGAAACTCTGGTTAACAACCAGTGTTGAATTCAGAAATTTACGCCCCGGGGGGAAGAATATGAACTCCTCGGGGGAGAGGAGCTTGGGTGAAGTAATTTCTACATTTTGTGATTGAAATTTTGAGAGTTTCTCCGGGGGGGAATGAATTTTCTTCGGGGGAGAGATTCCCCCCGAGCTACCCCCCTGAATTCATCCCTGTTGACAACTCTGGTGAATGGTAGCTTCTTAGAGTGTTACAAGTGACGTATCAAAGTGACCTGCCAGTAATTATTGAATACTAGAAGCGTAAGTTAAGGTTTTGTTGGCAGGGAAGATATATCAATCTCAAGGTGACAATTGCCATTCAAGTTTCGCGTCCGTTCAGAAATTAAAGCCGGAATACTTTTCTGGTATACCGCGGCAAACGCGAATATTTGTATCTACGTACTTTTCTGCAGCGAAAACCCGAAAATGTAATTATTTCTTTCACGTATCAACTTTGTAAGGCAATAGATGACTCTTCCGTAGCAAAAGAAACTATATTGAAATTCTTTTCGAGAAAGGAAAGGTTCAGAATATATCATCACGAATAGAGAAAACTGCTTTTAAAAGATAAGCCAATAACATAAAATATATCTACAGGGAAGAATAAAGAAAACTCTGGCAATAAAATAAGTCGAAAGGTCAGCTGAGATGCGGGAAATTTCAGCAGACAAGAAGTTCCTTTTCACTCCTAGTTCTGACCTTTCCTGATTCATACGAGAAAATCGTATCTGCGCCTTCTCTCGTAGTAAAAAACCCCAAGTCCAGAATTGTATTCGTTTGGCGCGCTCCAAACGAAGTCTTCCCATCTGAACTCCGAAAGGAACACTATTCAATTACCGACGAACCGCTTGCTAAGGTAACTTCATTTTGTGCGGTACCTTTGTCCAACGAAAATGAAATTTCAAACAACGGGGCCCGGGCAACGCGAAAATGTGAACTCAGAAAGCAGTTTCTACCTCCTCCCACTCCACCAACCCTTGAAGCCCCGCCCCTTTCGTTCATTCCATGTTTCATCCAATTCATTCTCTATATATAAATTCTTCTTCCCACTTTACCTCTCTCTTTATCAGTCTGTGTTTTACAGTCCGTCTTCTTAACACGTAAAAGAGAATAAATAAAGGAGGCTGCAACGCAAACCGCTTTATAACGTCCTCTAGTTCAATAGATTTTTCAGTTATTGGACGGCCCTCCCCCCCTTTTTTTTAATGTTTTCCTTAAGCGTAAGACTATATCTATTTTAAACTTCTTTATTTTTTTTATCTCCAATATTTTGATTTTAACTCTCTGGGAATCTATATTCAATGCATTTTTAAAATAATTTCCTGTCTTTCTATTTTAAAGCTTTTTCAGATACTGAACTCAGAAGGATCACTATGTACTTCAGATCAATTTCCATGAAATTGATCGTTACTTTTTTGAAGTGTTGCCACCATTTGCTGTAAATAATGATTTTTCTGTGTTTTTAATTTTTTTGAGAAACAATTTAAGTGAATAATTCTGTAATATTGGCGTATAGCGAAACAAGAATTTTTAGGAATAATAAAAAAATGGATTAAAAGATTGCGATCTTAGCAAATAATTAGTTTTTTGGATCAGGTGCCACAAAATTTTTTAACGTCCCCTAAATCGACTTTTCGTGTTTTCTACGGAATAAGCACATCATACTGAGTTAAGTGATAGTTTTCGTTTGGCTACACTATATGTAGTTCTCCAGATATAAGGCCTACAAGAAAATTTCTGACTGAAATATATTGTATCTTTTGATCCAAAAAGAAGCCCAAATACCAAATGTGACATAAATCGCGTTGAGATGAAGAAAATTCTTTGGGTGGTTGTAAATTCTTATGCGTAATATTTGAAAAGATCGACAGAAACAAAACGTTTATAAACCTAAAAATTAGAGTGGCGAGACGAGACGAAACAGAATATTCTTGAAGAGATACAAAACGATACAGAATTCTTCCAATAAGAACACACACATTTTTCGAGGCGAGACATCTCTTTCTCGATACAATTTCGAGACGAGATAGGTTTGTCTCATGTGTTTTCACACTAAAAACTGATGCTGTAAAATCCAGGCTAATTTTTAACCGTAAACCCTCATTAAGGTTTTGATTACAACACTAGCAAAATTGTGGGGAGGGCGGTGGCTCAGTTATAGAGCGCTTTACTTTGGTGCGTGGGGTCCCTGATTCAATCCTTGGTCAAGTAAATTTGTGGTGGACAATATCGTGTTCGTGTGTTTTCTCAGTGTACACCTGTTTCCCTCCTAGTTTTTCATTACACCAATAATTCCATAATCATTTATTTGTCTTAATCCTTTGTCTCTCTCAGCATAAATGGCATGTGGTTACACATGTATTAATGCTTAAATTTAAATGTCCCTTGTTTTATTTAGAAGTAATTAAATTGATGTAACTGCAAGTAAGTCATCACAATAGGTTTAATTTGGCCAATTGCTTGCAAGGTTTAACGTCCGATAGCGTAGGTAGTGATTCTATTGTCGTCAGACAGGCAAACCATAGCGTAGGTAGTGTGATTCTATTAGCGTCAGGCAAGCAAACGATAGCGTAAGTAGTGATTCTATTAGCGTCAGGCAAGCAAACGATAGCGTAGATAGTGTGATTCTATTATCGTCAGGCAGGCAAACGATAGCGTAAGTAGTGATTCTATTATAGTCAGGCAGACAAACGATAGCATAAGTAGTGATTCTATTATAGTCAGGCAGGCAAACGATAGCGTAGATTGTGATTCTATTAGCGTCAGGCAGGCAAACGATAGCGTAAGTAGTGATTCTATTATAGTCAGGCAGGCAAACGATAGCGTAGATTGTGATTCTATTAGCGTCAGGCAGGCAAACGATAGCGTAGATAGTAATTTTATTAGCGTCAGGCAGGTAAACGATAGCGTAGGTAGTGGTTGAATTAGAGTCAGACAGGCAAACGATAGCATAGGCAGCGACATCTGTTTGACTGTTTATTATTAGCATTAGGGTCATACACGGAAAGACACGTTAGCAATTTATTAGGAATTCAACTCAATTTATCCTGTAATGTTATACTGACCAGCACAACCTAATTGTGCCGCAGGTTAGTCTGTACGGTAAGGCGAAACCTGTTGTTTCCATACTCGGTGTTTTTCCCTCTGTCTTTTCAGTAATTTGTTCATTGAGATTTTCTTTGCCTAGATGGGAAAAAGTTGCCGTAATTTTTACAATGTTTCTCTTACGTTATTTTTCAGTTTCTTTGTGTCTTAGAGTAAAATCTTCAAGCTAAATTTTAAACACGCACGTACTAGGTAGAGCTCTCATTTTTTAAAAAGGATTATTTAAAGCTTTATACAACACCTATGATTTTTACCAAAAATATCGTACATTTTTTTTTTATAAATTTGTAATTACTGACACGTAGCCAATCTGCATAGTTATACGCCCTGTAATAAAGTTTCTAAGAGACAGAACAATTAAGAAAAGTGTTCTGGCAATCTTTATTTGATCCCTCAATCAATATATTTTTCCGAAGAAAAATCTTTGATTTTTCGATTCTTTTTTCCACTTTTTTGTAATATAAGCGGTTACTTTTGAATCCCCAAGCCACGTTCTTGCGTTTCAAATGTGTAATGAGATAGCATTTACAGGCGATGAACATATAAAATGATTTCTAAGTCTCCACAACTTTCTATGCGCTTCTGCTATTTGATTGTTTATCAAGACTCTGAAGTTCTTGTACCCAGTACGCCCTCTATCAGCAATTCAATAGCTCTTCTTTATTTTCTTTCTCTTCCCACTCTCTATGAACACCCGTTTCCCCACCCACCTGTACCAATTTATAACATTCATTGGATAAGAAATGGTGACGTCAGGAAAGGTACGCGTCCAATCAGTTTTCTTCAGATAGAAAATGGGGAAAAACTAGAAAGATGCTTTTTTTTGTACTTTAGTGTCATAAAGAATTCAAAAGCTAAAAGACAAACCCAATTCCTCCTTTTTTTCACTTTAAGTTCCCCCCGAAACCCCCTCTTTGTCTACTGCCACCAAGACATCGGTGGCTGTTATGAAAATTTTATAACAAGCACAAAAATCTGACATCACTTTTTTTCTTTTTCTTTGAGAGGTTGGTTGTCTTGAAGATTATGTGGAAAACAAAATTTATAAAATATTTAAGAAGAAAAAGGAACATGAAGATTTTGATAACATTAACATTATTAATATTCTAAAATGGAAAAAAGGGACAAATTTTAAGTTTGCAAATGTAAACGCATTAACTATAATTCCTTACATTTACCTTATCTACATATAAACAATACGAAAGGCTTTCTAACATTCTTAAAACGTAGTTCGAAGCAAGGTTCTTACTTGTCATTTCTCTTAACATGAATTTTTCTGTTTTTCTATTCCATGATGACATTCGTGAAATTTATCCAGTTTTTAATGAAACTTCGCCAGTAGCAGTTCTAGCCCTGGGCCTAGATCCCCCAGTATTTTAGTGAAATATAATTTAAACTTTTATTTAAATATTTTGTGAAGTTTATAGTAATATCATGATATATCTGCCGTAGTCTGGATACTGACTGCTCCTCTCCCCAATTTTCACGTTCTAGATCCACCTCTGAACTTTCCATGCTCCATGCTTATGGAATAAACCTATTGATTGAAGTTAAAATACATCAAAAATTAACCCTGCTAAAGGCAGTAAAGAGGATCACGCACAGAAGTTTTCAATTTTGTGCGGTAGATGTCGACCACCGGGAGACGCTTGCTGCCATCTAACGGTTTGACGTGTAACGTTTTAACATTTTGCAATCTATAGCATGTGTGATATGTCATTTTAAAAACAAATTATCATAGAAATTCAATGGCACTGTCATTCTTGCTAAGTGCTAACAATTACAGAGTTATGACTGACTCTTTGATGTGTCCCCCCCAAAAGAAACTTAGTCATACGGCAAGGATCATGCACTGTTATAGGATATGTTCAATGTTTTTCCCATTCAACCGATTGTCAGGTTCACTCTGAGTTCCCAGTTGCGTAAAACCTTGCAAGATATGTTAGTTGTAGTGTTGGATTAGGGTCCACAATTCATTCCCTGAGATGCTGGACATCCCTAATTTTCACCACATACGCAATAGATCTCACATAGCTCCACAGTTAGTAATCCCGTGGCGACAGGTCAGGGAAACGAGGAGACCACTCCATAGGAGACCACTCCGAGGAGACCACCTTTCCGACCAATCTGCGCATTAGAAAACTACTAATCGAGATATTCATGGACACAGGTATTGTAATGAAGTGGGAAGCAATCGTAAAAACTTAAGGAATGTCCCATGCGACAGAAGTGATGGCGAGATGACGTCTTCTACCTTGCACCGATAACGCATCGCCGTTAGGGTCCGGTCGACGAAGAATGGACGCACACCATTCCATCATCTTGCCGGGAACATCTACGTATGCATTCTACCAATGAGAATTACTGTCCCACCAGTACCCCACGTTTCTTTTCTTAACCTCGCCCGACATGCATAAATTTACCTCTTCAGTAAGCAATATGTCAGAGGCAAATGAGAAATTTTGTTGTAGCTGCACTGTAACCCATTGAACGAATTTCAGTTGAAGCTTATAAGGGTGCTCCTTATTCGCTGACATAATCTGTATGATTGGGATGGGACTAAAACCACTTTCACGGGCTACTACACGTGCTTCTCTTGGGACTTTACTGAACGATGCCAACACTGCAACTGTTTTTGTCTCGTCTGTTGTCGTTCGTTGTCTACCAGTCAGATCGATCCGCCGCCATTGCTGATGGAAGTCCTTTCCGGATAACAGTAGATAAAGTCGTCTCCAATCACCCTGGTACTTTGTTCTCCATAAACCAGCACGGTCTCAATGGGATCCGGATGCGTTAAGGTCACTTGCAACGATACAAACAAAGAAACAGTCATAATTTCGTAACTCTTGGCACTAGAACTAAAATAACAGCGTAATTCAATTTCTACGAAAATTTGCTGCTAAAATGACATATCATATGGTGAGGTTTCTATTTAAGTCAACTGTGTACATTTCAAGATGACAGACATCATTATGATGTATCCTCAAACATTTATCCCGTCCTTATTCTCCATCTACATTGTTAGTTATATTAATATTTTACAGCGTTCAACAATTACTAGGGTGCTTTCATATTTTTAGACCACCCTGTATAACATTTGAGGCTGTGTTATGCCAATGCGTATTAAATTAGACGTCACAAAGTCGGGTAGAAACTCAGGGAAGTTAATTAAATTATCCCCCCGGATTAATTAACTGTCAAGATGTATTGACTACTACATGGGGCCCCAAAATTTGCTTTTTAGAAGTCTATGTTGATTGCAAGACGTTGAGGATTCGTTGTAGTATGAAAAAGTGAAGAAAAATTCTAAAATATTTAGTAAATTTGCATGTAAGAATACATTATCTTCTATTATTTTCTTTAGTTGAGTATGAGTCGGAATGTTTTCGTCTTATCAACATATAATATTAAAAGTGTGTAAACAAAATTGCTTTTTTGAACATTTAAAATCAGAAGTAAGAAAAGTCAGAGCTGAAAAGTTGCTGATATAATGAGTTACAGGATTCCCAGTCATCCTACATTTTTTACTCTCCATGTGTCTCATTCATTCCAAGGTTAAAGACCACCTTTGAGGTATGTAGTGCATGAAGAGCCTCTACCGTAATAAATACAGAAACTTGAACACAGTGGACCTAGAGTCCGAAATATTCTCTAAAAAAACAAGAGCAAGCTTGTTCGCGTTCTCCCTATGTAAACGAGAATCGAGTGGAGGCGGGAATACATTCCTATGCATTATTCTTCCTGAAGATGTGGTTATGAATGGATCAGTTGAAGATGACGGTGATGACGTCGCACATCTGGTAGATGATCTCGAAGAAGTTAGTAGAGTTGTACTTGATCCCATGAAGATAGACTAGTACTAATTATTTTAGTAGATAAGTTCATATTTTTAATTAATAGTTTTGATAACATCACTTTCGTTTTGTAATATATTTCGTTATCTTATTTCTTAAAATAGTCTTTCATCAGCCCAAGCCGACGAGGTCAAATCTGCCAACCTACAATATTTCAGTTTAACGTCCCACGATTATGCCCGTTAGGCTAAAACAGAGAGATGATTAAGACAATTGAAGATGGAGGGAGAATTAATGTAATGAAATTGTGGGAAGAAATAGAATTACCCCCGAGAAATCCCACTGACACGATGTTGTTGACCACCACAAATGTACATGGCCGGGAATCGAACCAGAGATCTCATACACTAGAGGCAAGTGCTCTACCACGGAGGCACCGTGCCCCTCAAGAGGTCAAATCCGAAAATAACGTTTTCGTAATTGCACATGCCCTCATGTTGTTTATATATAATTTTCATGTGAGTGTTACAAATCAGCGTATCCACCCATGGCCCATAATGCTCCGCAATTCTTTTGAATGTTCCTCCCGAACTAATTAGTTGCCACTTTTAGGTTTAAACAATTATTTTCTCTTCTTTAGTGTTAATTGCCCAAAATTAGAAAGACTGTTCAAAAAGATAAATTTCCAATCTTCCCCCTAAAAAAAAAACAATAAAACGATATCTCCCGTGAATAGTTCTAATGACTCGCATTAGAGAAGATACAAGGTAGTTCCAGTGCATTATTGATAGTTTCAGTGGAACCTGTAAAATAATTTTAGACAGAAAACAAAATTAACTTAAATACTTCTGCCCTCTCCCAAAATTAATCATGACGCTCTGTGCGCCATATTATCCCCCTCTGGGCATCTCTGTTACAGGTAATAAAGTGTCAAGCCTTTATATTTTGGGAAGTCTTGATATCTGCCTGGCCCGATAGATATACACTCGCCTAGCGACCATACTGATCAATGTACCTGAACAAAATTTTAAGCTTGTTTTTTTTTTTTTTTTTTTTTTTTGATTACCAAGAACTAGTCTTAAATTTTCTTTCTGGAATTTTCAAAAATAAGAGTATTTTACTGGAAAATGAACATAAAAATAACTTTAATGATTGTATTTATAGATCATAGATCAATGTTTCATGGGAACCCTATATATAATATTATATAAAGAATTTCTCTGTACAAAACTCCAGAAGGGGTGGTTCACTCTTGGGAGCAAATTATTTCCAGACAATTTTCTCAAAAACGACTCATTCGACTTAGTTCATATTTCATAAACAAATGTTTCATTAAGAGACTTATAATAGCATCAGTTGTTTCTCTGAAGGTGATTCGCACACAGCTCTTTACTTATGGTCCCCAACGACGGTCGGTCAATTTCGTTGAATTCATAAATAAATGCTTCTTTAATAACTACAGAAATGGGAGTGAGAAAATTTAGTGCAGTGACCTGTATCTTTTATTTCTTTTTTCCTTTTTCAGTTTTAAAAGCACAGTTTAATATTCGGATTCGCATCTTTGTTTACGGGTTAACGCGGTAGAAGTCTCACATGCATGAAAAGAACATATTACAGGAATAAATTCAAGATCATATGTTTCGACGTAGTGTGATCTACCTATGTCATCTTTTACCATAGTATAGTAGGTGCGTAGATAAAAAGGCCCGCGACTTTTCGGTTCAAATTTGATCACAATGTGTTCCTGAAGTCCCAAATTGTGTTTTCAGAAAATTTCAGACCTCGGGAACATTATAAAGTTGTCCAAAATTACGATGCAATGTATCAACTATGAGCAAGATAGATATAAGGACCCGCAGACTTTCGGTTCAAATTTGGGCGCAATGTGTCTCTGAGATCCCAAATAGTGTTTCTAGAAAATTTCAGACCGCGGAAACCTCAAAAAGTTGCGCATAATTACGATAGAATTTACCATTTATGGACATGATAGATAAAAGGGTTAGCGGATTTTTAGTTTAAATTTGATCACAATGTGTTCCAAAGGTCCCAATTTATGTTTTCAGAACGAAAGACCGAAGGACTTGTGTTTGGGATCGAAGGAACAGGCTGTAATTAAATTTAAACTAAAAAATCGCTGATATTTTTATCTACCCTACCTATACATGGTAAATTTAATCGTAATTTTGGATAACGTTTTGTTTTCAGCGGTCTGAAAATTTGTGGAAACACTATTTGGAACTTCAGAAACACATTGTGTTCAAATTTGAACTAAAAATAAACAGGGTTTTTATCTACCCTGTCCATATATGTTAAATTTCGGTTGTAATTTTGGGCAACTATTTTAGGCTTCCGCGGTCTGAAATTTTCTGAAAACACAATTTGAAACCTCAGGAACAGATTATGATCAAAGTTGAATCAAAAATCCGCGGGCCCTTTTATCTACACACCTGCCCCATGATAGATGCCTGCAGTGGCGAACCTATTGACTTCATCTGGATTGACCTGATCCTTACGTACTTCAGAGCTGTGAGCCGTAACAGGTTTGTTCTCAGGGCCCTGAGTTGTACACCTCTGCTTTAGTTAATATCACACAAACTGACTACCGACTTTTGTTTGACAGAAGAAAAGAACTGTAAATAAATTTCTTTTTCTTGTCACTTTGACACTGTCATTAGTGTCTTTGTCTTGTAGAGGGTAAAATGTTAGAAGGAAATTGAGAGGGAAAAAGAAGGAGGGGGAGACGTGAAAAATCTTGTTACGTTTGTAACAACTCGGCTACTGTACAAAGAATTATTTGGCCAGTGAAGCACGTATCGCCAAGCCAATAAAACCAATACTATACCCTCTCTCCCTCCTCCATACTAGTAGAACCATCACCTCTAACCATATACCACACCACCCTCTGAACATCAAAAACCCCAGAGGGTTGAAAAATGGGGTGAGAGACTTCGTCCACGTTCCCTCCTCTTCGCTATCCCATTGATTACCCCCCTCTCCTCCTGTTAGCCTCCAGCATTTTTCAATCCCAATTTAATCGGAAATAATGTCAATAATTCCCTCCATAATATCTCCAACCAACCGAATTCACCTTGCGGGCTCAGACTCGTTATACACTGCGAGCTGGAATAAGGTACGGGTAGTAAGGGGGATATAGGAAAACCAACACCCACCCCTCGTTCTTCAGATTTCGAAGTTATAAGGCTTAAAAACCACTTAGAATTGACGTGGAAGAAGGCTGAGATCCTGCCAAACCGCTAATGTCAATATTATCACAATTTGTCTGTTCCTTTTCTACTTTTTTTTCTTGTTTCCTTATATTTCTATCCTCTCTTCTCCCCACTCCATCAAATTTTCTATACTGAATCATGGAATTAAAAGCGGAAAATGTCAGTTCTTCTGTATGACAGGAGCCATTCTGCTTCAGGACTTTAGGGATCCTGAGCCACAAGGCTTTTTCTTTTCTTTCTAGTGAACGTGGCTTAAAGTTAAGGCTAAAATATCAAGGGATCTGGTAACAGTTCTTGTTTCCACCCCTCCACACTCTAAAATTCCTCCTCCTCTCCCGTATCAAGATCAACCTCTGAAGAAACAGTGAAAAGGGAAAAATGTATAGATTTTTTTTTCTATGCTTCATCCATATTAAACTCGATTTTGATCGAATCTTCATTATATGTTTGATTCATTTCTGTTGCTCCCGCCCCTAATTTTCCGGGCATTAGGTCTAGATATATATATTTTAAGGAGATTTATCGCCCTTTTAAAGAAAGAACAGAAAAAGATAACTTATGAACTTTAAGGCTAAAAAATAGTTAAACAGACTTATATAGGGTATATGAAGGGAAATCGATTGTCATTTTTAAATTTTCGTTTCACCGGTGCGCTATTACACAGCACACGCATCGACGCTGGGTATGTAGGCGTCTCAAGGGAAATGTTGAGACTAATGTGTTTACTTATATGTACAAATTCTATTTCACTAACTTTACAGAACTAGCAGAAAATATATTTCATTTTAGACATAAAGGGGTTAATTTGGACTTAAACAGCATCGAAAGTATCACTGTTCATCTCAGCAACTCCAAAAACTATGGATTTGACACTAAAACCGGTGATTTCCGATTATTATTTTTTTTATATATTCCCTACTTCCCAAGTTCCGGGGCTGAATCTGTATTTAAACGGCATCGGAAGTTTCACTATTCGTCTTAGCGACCCCGAAAACTATCGAGTCGATACTAATATCGGTCATTTTCGATCATTTATATATGTATCTCACCTTCTAGGATCAATATTAACAGATAAAAATCATATTCACGGAGAAATTAAATGTCGACTAAAAGCAGGGAATTCGTGTCACTATTCGGTTCAAAATCTCTTGTCGTCGCGAATTCTGTCGAGGAATTTGAAGCTTAAAATATACAAAACGATGTTCTGTATGGCTGCGAAACATGGTCACTTACTCTGAGGAAAGAACATAGACTGAAAGTGTTTGAGAACAAGATCCTGAGACAAATATTCGGACCCAAGAGGAACGGGAATGGGGAATGGCGAAAACTTCATTACGAGTAACTACATAATTTATATGGTTCACCCGACATTGTTAGGGTCGTCAAGTCTAGGAGGCTTAGGTGGGCGGGTCATGTAGCTAGAATGGAAGAAAGTAGAAACGCTTTCAAAGTCTTGACTGGAAGACCAATCGGAAAACGACCATTAGGAAGACCTAGGCGCAGATGGGAGGACAATATTAAGATGGATCTCGCAGAGATTGGAATACAAAGTAGAAACTGGATGCAGTTAGCTAAGGATAGAAGTTAGTGCATAGCTTTTGTGAACGCGGCATTGAACCTCCGGGTTCCATAGGCCATAGAGTTAGTTAGTTAGTTAGTTAATCTCACCTTCTTCCTCCTCCCCTAAGTTGCACCTTCAGAGGGGAATGATAAAAACCATTCCTTCGGCCCGAATATCATCTACGTTGAATATTTAACCGAGATAGGTCGAGTAGTTCAAGAGTTATCAAGCCACAAACATACTCACTTTCATTTTTGTATATATTGATTTATTCTTGATTCATCCTTTAGATGAGTCAAGTAGAAACGTAAACTGTTGTATCAGGTCGTCTAGAAAGTATTGAGCCTTGGATGTCAACATTTAGAATACAATTATTGTTATTTGAAAATAATATTTTGAAACTCATATGTACACTCATGTCCAAAATGGTTGTCGCATATCTATAACTGTCTTCTTGTAAAAATATAATTTGATAATGATTTTGCAGGGTATTTTTAATATTGATACTATGTTTATAATTGGAAAATGTATATTTGTGGTAAATTTCATAGGAAAAGAATTATAAATACGAAAATTAGAATGAGTAAAACAAAATGTTGCTAGGGATGCGCACGAGACAAGATTTGAGGCTGTCTCGTCTCGAAAATGTGCTGTAAAAGTGATGTCTCGACTCGAAAAATGTATTCGTTTCCATTTGAAGAGCTGTGTCTCGACTCGAAATTTGTCAGGAAAATTCTGTCTCGTGCGCATCCCTGAATGTTGCTAAATGGACAAGAAAGTTCTATTTTCGTTTTATTGTTCTTATTTGCTGCTCTTTTGACATGAAATTTTCCACATACATGTCTTTGCCGATTATACACATACTAACATTGTAAGAAATACCGTTCCAATTCGTTATCAAATTATATTCCTACAACAACATATTTATAGACATTTGACAATAATTTTGGACATGAGTGTACCATTTTGTTCGATGACCTTCTGCTATTTTTCTGGCACTGGCCAAGACATTGTGATACGTGGTTTCTACAGGCGTCTATTGAAACTAATTTAACAGTATTCAGAGAGTACTGCATAGACGGAAACAAATGATAGCCTGACGGTGCCAGGTCTGGGCAATAGAGTAGATGCATTTAAAGTTTCCCAATCAAGTTCTCTCAATTTACGAGGGTCATTAAAGATGTATGCATGCGGTCTAGCGTTATCAGCGTGCTATGTGTTCCCTTTTCTGTTTATCAATTCCGGCTGTTTCTTCTGAGCTGCAGTTTATCGTTGAACCAGCGGCAACAGCTTGTAATGCACGAAAACCTTCCAATTCCATCAAATGCACAGCATAATCTTACTGGGTGTCAGTGTGGGCTTTGCCACAAACAATGGTGCTTATCCTTGTTTTGACCACAATCTTTTTCACACATTGTTATCATAGGATATCCACTTTTCATCACTCGTGATGAACCGCTTTAGAAGTAGTTCGAGTTCGTTATTTTCGGTACGGATTAGCAGATAGAAATCCAATCGAGTCAATGTTTTTGAATCAGTTGATGTGGTACCTAAACGTCAAGCTTAATTTTCTTTAGCCCGCTTTCTCTAATTGGTTTAACACTAATTGGTGCTGGACTTGGAGGTTATTGAAAACGTCATAACTGCTTCTGACAATCTTGTGTGACGTCATAACTGCTTCCAGAATATCTTCCACCTGTGATTTATCGCCGCTGTGATGAGCATCGTGGACAAGCGACTGAACCATCTTTTGTCTATTCTTTGTGATAACTATATTTTGCATAAATGACATAATTTTTTTCACGGGTTAACTGTGAAATGTAGCATTGTTTAGCGGAAAGATCACTTTTCTTCACATTCATAGCACAACAACTAATTGTAAGAATTCTAATACTTTTCGAGCACCTACTAACTTCAACTGTCAGCTGTCAAATTCCCGTTTGCAACTCATATAACTTGAGATTTCGGACACTAACATCGCATCATGAGTAAAAAGCTCACTGCTTCTAAAACAGGCTGTCTCGTCCTATACATCCTTATAATGGAACTTTTGGGACATCATTATATAGTGTGATCAAATGTTTTCGTGTAAAGGGCACTACATCAGCAAGACTTTATCATCAACTTTTGAGATGTACGGTGCTAATGCCATATTATGAAAACACGTTCGTGTTTGATGCACTGTGTTCAATAACGACAGGAGAAACGTACTAGAACAACGAAACAGTTTGTCATGCATATGTACACTCATGTCCAAAATTATTATCGCGTGTCTATAAATATGTTATTATAAGAATATAATTTGATAAGGAATTCGCCCGGTATTTCTTATAATGGTAGTATTTGTATAATCAGCAAAGACATATATGTAGCAAATTTCATGTCAAAAGAGCAGTAAATAAGAACAATAAAACGAAAATAAAATTTTCTTGTCCATTTAGCAGCATTTTGTTTTATTAATTCTATTTATCGTATCTATAATTCTTTTCCTATGAAATTTACCACAAATATACATTTCCCGATACATTACCACAAATATACATAATATCAATATTAAAAGTACCCTGCAAAGTCATTATCAAATTATATTCTTACAAGAAAACAGTTATAGATATTGTATAGCACGGCCAACAAGAGATGGTCTCTGACGTTTCTTACCACATGCGGTGGGACATTGCAGCCCCTACTTTGATTCCAGTGTTACCAACCACGATCACTCTGTCTTATACCATTAATTAAATTGCCACTACAGGTGCACCGAAAAAAACCTTGACACGCGAGTGGTGGCAATGTCACTGCGAGCTGTCAGAGACGTTCTCTTACTGGACGCACTATAGCGATAATTATACGATAGCGACAATACAATATGCGACAATTATTTTGGATATGAGTGTACATTGTCCCCACCTGGAATGGTTTGCGGGCTTTGAAGAAGTAACAGGTGGTAAGTGATTGTCAACAAATATTGAAGTTCAGCAAGGCGTTATAACGTAGATTCACGTTCTTGACGGAGACAGTTTCTTTTCCAGAACATTTTGCGAAACTAAAAAATATAAGGGCGTTGTGCCAGAACATAATTTGCTGCAACACGTACTCTGCACAAGAATGGCATGTTATCACACTTTATCTTAGCCCCTGAAGGACTGTTCGGAGTGGTAAGGAAGATAGAGATCAGAGTCTTCTGGAAGTAGGGTCTATGCCTTGAAGAAACATTGAACGCATGTTCCATCTTTGGTAGCATTAATACCTTGCACTGTTGTAAGAAATGGTTAGACTGTGTTCCCAAGAAATGTTTAAATGTACTGTAGTACTGCTCAAATCAGCCTCTAGAAGCATGTTCATTACAACAGTTATTTCTTTATTTTCCGAATCATCCCCGTATATACTAAATAACAATACATCTCGAAAACTGTAATTATAAATAGATAAGTTTTGAAAGATATGCTCACTCTTTAAATGACTATAGCGCATTTTTTCACACGAAAGTCTAACTGTTAGGAAATATATTATGAACCAAAATATTCCTTTAAGATATTCCGGAAGATACTATCAAGAATTGTCGCAGTATAAAAGTGTAAAATATAACAATACAATTATACTTTTGCTTTCTTGTTTTAGGTTTGGTTCCAAAACCGCAGGGCAAAATGGCGAAAAGCAGAAAGACTGAAAGAGGAACAGAGAAAACGAGAGGAACAAGAGAAAAACAAAAAGGATACAGACACAAAGGACGATAAGGTAAGATAAAGTTATTTGATTAGTTATTTGTAAATGAATACTCTGTGACATCATGATTTAGTGTCTCCCTTCTCATTAAACACTCGAGGACGGGAAGGAGCAGATTACCTTATGTGAATAGAAAACAGTGGAAAGAAGCGAATGAGAACTAGCAACGAGCAAAACCAGTTTTTATAAAAGCCATAAAAGAAAATAGTTTTTTAAAAATAAAAAGCTGAAAAAAGAAAGCAGGTTTTTATAAAAGCTGAAATACAAAACAGTTTTTTTTATAAAAGCCCGAAAAACGAAACAGATTGTTATAAAAGCTGAAAGATAAAACCTGTTTCTAAAATAGTCTAAAAAGAAAACAGGTTTTTAAAAATTGAAAAAGAAAATAAGTTTTTATAAAAGCTCAAAAAGAAACTGTTTCTTTATAAAAGCCGAAAAAAGAAGAAAGGTTGTTATAGAAGCTGAAAAACAAAACCTGTTTCTATAAAAGTCTAAAAAGAAAACAGGTTTTTAAGAAGTTGAAAAAGAAAATAGGTTTTTATAAAAGCTTGAAAAGAAAACTGTGAAAAGGAAAAGAAAAGCCGAAAAAGGTAACAGGTTGTTATAAAAGCCGAAAAAATAAAACCTGTTTCTATAAAAGTCTAAAAACAAAAAAGGTTTTTAAAAAAGTTGAAAAAAAAACAAATTTTTTTAAAAGCCGAAAATAAACATGTTTTAATAAAAGCTAAAAAAGGAAAACCTGTTTTTATAAAAGCCGAAAAAGGAAACAGGTTGTTATAAAAGTCGAAAAACAATGCATTCATTATCATTATCACTGTCTTTCTTAACCTCGATGCATAATCATAGAGCATTAAACTCAATAATAATAATAATAATAATAATAATAATAATAATAATAATAATAATAATAATAATAATAATAATAATATGCTGTTAGTAACACTGCCCAACATAATTTTTACCTCCGGGAAAATAATAGGTGATTCTGAATAATTTTTGTGCGTAGAAAATGAAAATGATAGCAATTTTTGCACATCACGTCACAGTTCTGAGATATTGCATGATACATATTTCACTCATACATGTAATTTATTTAAATGAAGAATTTAATGTAAGCCCAGTTAACAGTCAATAACCGAAGAGTGCAAGTTTAAAACACTTTGCCATAAGGACATTGTGCCTCTCAAAGTCCTCTTATCTCTTTTTTTCAAGCAGATAACAATTATAAGCAGTGTTGCCAACAACTTTAATAATAATATCACTAAACGTAGTGCGAAAAGTCGCTAGAAACCTAATTGTAATGGAAATAATGCTAGTTTATTCGCTGTACATTTTTAAAGTCCCCAATCCCTAGTTTAACAATGGTAAACGAAACAAATATCGTCTCTAAAATATGTTATCAAATCGCTAGATTTAGCGACAAAATCCCTAATTAGCAACACTAATTGTAAGCACCTTAGTTAATAAACATTTCATTTATTCGGTCACTCGCGCCGCATATCATTTTGTTTTTTCGTTTCTATAGTCCATCGATGATTCAAAGTGAGAAAACCTATGCACCATCGTCTTATCGCGTTCAGCTTACCTTGCAAGAAAAAAAATCCCTGTGTGAGATGTCAGAATTCAGTGTTGTTGACAAGATGTCTTCGCGCGTGTATGGTTCCTCATCATAAAATTCTTCTTCCACCCTTGCATATAAAACTTGGGTTGGTGAAGAACTTTGTGAAGGAACTCAACAATAATGGTGACGGTTTTACCTACCTGTAAAATGTGTTTTCTGAGATCCCCTGTGCTAAATTGAAGGAAGGATTTTTTATTGGGTTCCAAATTAGAAAAGTCATTTTGGACGAAACGTTTGAAAATCTTCCACAAGGAGCTAAGTTGGAGCTTCGGAGTCCTTTAAAAGCGTCGTACGCAGGTTTCTTGGAAATAGAAAAGAAGAAAATTACGAAACATTGGTTAGAAATCTTTAGAATGCTACAAAAACATGGGTTGCAGTATGTCCTTGAAAATCCACTTCCTTCATTCACATCTAGACTTTTACCCTGACAATCTAGGACAGTCGTGTCCAATTATAATGAGCCTGAGGGCCATAACCGTCTTTACTAGTAAAATGGAGGGCCGCAGCTAAATAATAATAATAATAATAATAATAATAATAATAATAATAATAATAATAATAATAATAATAATAATAATAATAATAATAATAATTATTATTATTATTATTATTATTATTATTATTATTATTATTATTATTATTATTATTATTATTATTATTATTATTATTATTATTATTATTATTGTGACAATTGAGGGTGACTAGCAGCGTTTACAAGGGCTGAGATATCTACATCCATTCCTGTTGTTGTGAGCAGCAGAAGATGTAAAAGAGAAGAATCTCCAAGGCAGTTTCTGAAGCGATTCTTCACAATTTTCATGGTGGTAAATGCACTTTCACACAAATAAGTACTATCAAACATGGACACTCTTTTCCGACCAAACTCACAGTTTTTAGGGAAAGGTGTTGCAGTGGATGACCGCGCCCTTTTTGTTGTACAGAAGCGCTAAATGGATGCGTTATTTCGAAAGAAGAATGGAAACATATAAATGAATATAAATGAATGAATAAATATAAATGAAAATACTATCAGTAATAAAAATCGTGAATCGTGAAAGCTTTGTGGGCCGCAGAAAATGGTCTGGCGGGCCGCATGCGGCCCGCGGGCCGCCATTTGGACAGCGCTGATCTAGGAGATATTAGTGATAAACAAGGGGAAAGGTTTCACCAAGACATTTCCGTGATGCAGAAGAGATACCAAGATCGTAAGGATCCTGCAATGATGGGAGACTATTGTTGGTATCTTCTGCGCGAGAGTATACAGGATTACAAGAGGCAATTCAAACGCAAGCGTTTGTAAGGAAAGTAAGAGTCATATCTCGTTACAATATAAGGTGTCAATGGCGTAGATATAGCCTGATAAAGGGGGACACTTAATAATGAAACCATCATCAAAAATTTGAATATGGAAGCACTTCATTTGCGGCAAGTGACCTGCCAATAATGGTAGAATATCTATGATGAGGATGATAATGAATATAAGGTGAATTAAAGCATTTTTTTTTATGAATAAGCCCTATATTTCACTCGTAACTCGTATTATTCGGAAGATGGTGTCCCAATACATGTCCATATGAACGTTAAATTAAGGTATTTAGAGATATCAAAGTAGTAGTTGACGATATGTATTACCATCAGTCTTTTCTTTATTATTATTCTTAAACAGGTGGTATACTAGTGATTCTTGCTCTGTTGTAGTAACGACGCCAAATAAGCGAAAAATGACTTAGCAACAATTATATTTTCGTTCTATTTTGAGCCTTTTCGTTCGCAACGCATCAAAATTATTTTAATTCCTTTTTCCCCCTTTCTCTATCTTTCATCACCATATTTCGCATCTATATCATGATTTTATTGTTCTGTTAAGAGAAACTTTTCGCTACTTGAAATTCCAATAGGCTTTTCTACAAGTCTAATGAAGTCAATAGACTCAATATACCGTATATATATTTTTTTCCCCATTGTACTAAAGCTGGGAAAACGTTTTATGCTACAAAAGTTTGTCGTTCTTTGAGAAGCTGGAGAACTGAATAAAAAATATGATTTCCGGATTCTCCAGTTAATACAATGGGTTTGGAAGGGGCTGGAGAAGAATATTTTTCGGATGAGAATGCTATAAAATACGCAGTATGGGGTAACAACTTTCTGTAACCATTTCCCACTTATTCTTTATACAAGAAAAAAAAAATAATTCATGCGAATATGGAACGAAAAAGGAATGAATGATTGAAGATATTAAGTTGCTAATGTTGTAATACATAACACTTTCTGGAAGTTCCATAAAACCCAATTTTCCTACGCAATTCCCTTTCCGTACAGGGATACGTTTTAGATCTGTGAAAGAAGAATCTAACATTCATTCTCGGAAAGTTTGGAATTGTGCGTGCCATAAGCAATATTTACTTATATATTTTTTTCTTTGCGTATGTACGCATTGTACCAACCAAAGTACGAAAAGTGTACAAAAGTTTAGAAGGCACACCATTCAACGTGTAGAGACATATTTTAAACTTAAGATTTTGAGAGAATCTCACACTGAGAGACAGAGGGAAAAAAACGTTTGTGGCGTACGTAAGCACATAGGTTACATGCGTAAATCCTGTAGTTTTGTGACTTAACGTAAACTCCATGTAACAATCTGCAGCAAACCTGTAACTGAAAACGTAGGTTTTATATGTGCTTTCTGCATAAGTGTTCCGAATAAACGTATTTTCTGTTCGAAAGAAAGAACTGTATATAGGCTATTAGAATCTCACATACAGATGGTCGTATATATCATACAGCTGACGTATGTAATATACGGCGGGACTGTTAGATGTCAAACATTTTGCAGCGATACTATGTAACATCTATGCGGGAAAAGTATGTAGTATATGGATAACGTATGCTCCCGACAGATTTCCGTAATAAACTTATGGATACCGTGTATTCGTACAATATACTGCTGTCCGGATAACGATGTTTCACAGTGCAAGAGAAGTTTTATTTCAAATTTTTGTTCTGGACTCATAGGGGGGGGGGAGGAAACAAGGGTAGTTTAGAGAGAAAAAGAACAAGAATTTTAGGAATGATAAAAAAAATGGATCAAAAGGTTGCGATTTTGGCCAATAATTAAATGTTGGGTCAGGAGCCACAAAATTTTTGACCGACCTCTAAATCGAGTTTCCGTATATTTTACGGAATAAGCACATCATACTGAGTTAAGTGGTAGTTTGGTTTGGCTGCACTATATGTAGTTCTCCAGATATAAGGCCTACAAGAAAATGCTTGATTGAATAAAATGTATATATATATATATATATATATATTGGATCAGGGGCCACAAAATTTTTGAATGGACCCTAAATCCAGATTTCATACTTTTTACATAATAACTACAGCATACTGAGTTAAGTGGTAGTTTTGGTCTGGCTGCAGTATATGTAGTTATCAAGATATAAGGCGTACAAGAAAATTAGTAATTGAATGAAAAACATTGGATTTTTGGATCAGGGGTCATAAAAATTTTGGATGGCCCCTAAATCAAGATTTCGTAGTTTTTACGGAATAAGCCCATCATACTAAGTTAAGTGGTAGTTTTGGTTTGGCTGCACTGTATGTAGTTCTCGAGATATAAGGCCTACAAGAAAATTTCTGCCTGAAATATATTGGATCTTTTGATCCAAAAATTGTGATTTAAAAAAATAACAATTTTGTTTATGTTTCATACGTCAGTGTTTCATTAAGAAGCGCTACAGTATGCGTAAGTTACTTCTCTAGAATGAAAACTGATTTTTCCCGAAAACAGTTCTAACAATTTTGTTTCTATTTGATAACAAACGCGCACCCAGATTTTTTTGTTGGGAGTGGTCGAAAGATTTTTTTGTTGGGAGTGATCGAAAGATTTTTTGTTGGGAGTGGTCGAAATATTTTTGTTGGGAGTGGTCGAAATATTTTTGTTGGGAGTGGTCAAAATATTTTTGTTGGGAGTGGTCGAAATATTTTTGTTGGGAGTGGTCGAAAGATTTTTTTCTAGGGTGGTTCCAATATGACTATGTAGTATTAACCCTGGCTTATTCTGCACTCGAAAAGACGATAAGTAATTATTAATTACTGCAACCTATATTCTCTAAAAATCTGATAGAACTAGTTTAATTTTATAAGGAAAGAAACGTGTAAAATCAAAGTTTTAGGCTACTTAATCATTTCTTTGCTAAACATGTATAGTTACTTTAAGAAAGTGTACAAAAATTTTGCAAGAATCCGAATTCCTGCCCCTCCGGGGGTACGCCCCTATTGGAAAGTCAAATTTCATTAACCTTTCTAAAATTAAAGTATGAAATCTTAAAAAAAAAAACAGTAGTAGGAATCCCGTTATATACAGCCGAGTCAGCAAAAATTTTTGAGAGGTCAAAAGTCAAAGTTCAAGGACCTTGGCACAGGGTCAATTACTACATTGAGAAAAAAAAATGTAGGCGACGTACTTAAAAACGTAGGTTACATGTGTAATTCCTGTAGTTTTTGGACAACGTACAGCAGACGTATAACTGAAAACGCATGTTTTATAATACTTTCTGTATAAGTACGTATCTATATGTACTTTTCGTATGAAACAATGTAGGCGGTCAGGATCTCACATACAAATGGACGTATATAACATATAGCTGAGGAATTGTAACATTTAAGTATATGCATGTGATATACGGAAAACTGTTAGATGTCAGACATCCTGCAACGGCATGTTTAACATCTAAGGGCAGTGCCTATGTAGCATACGGATAACGTATGCTCCGTACTGATTTCTGTAGTAAGGAAGAGGATACCGTATAATTGTACAATATACCGCTGTCCGGAGAACTGATTTTTCACTGTGTAGGTGCAAAGGATTGATTGGCAAATTGTAAGTTTCTTAATTGGACGAGGTCTTCATCTTCATTCTCCAAAGAATGGCAGCAAAATCCAGAAACTGCCCTGTCCTGAGCCTTATTTGAAACTCCAAATCCGATACATTCATTTCAGATTCAGAATCCAAGAGCACACATACAAATAATAATAATAATAATAATAATAATAATAATAATAATAATAATAATAATAATAATAATAATAATAATAATAATAATAATAATAATAATAATAATAATAATAATAAAACATCAGTATTCAGCGCATTCTTGTAAACCTGATACTTGTCAAAAGTAACAAATCGTGGCAGAGCTTCCACATCCTTCTTCTTTGAATCCTTGACTTCCGGTTTGAGTAGTTTCTTGAGGAAGAACAGAATGGGTGTCCAGTGATGATGCCTGAGCGGAATAAGCTTTTTCTCCTACACCACTATACATTTCCGAAACAGACACAGATCCATGTGGGTGGGTTTCTCTCACTTCCCCTTACCCGATTTACTAGTAAATCCGAATTACAAATCATGACTTTTGATTTTGAAATCCGACATCTGAAATCCGGATTTAAATCTGAATCCGGATATACGAAATTCGAATTTTTGAACATCCGAATATCCCAATATCCGGAGTTTTGACAACGCTGTTTGAATTTCCATATTAACATCGACGAAAGAAACAAAACACTGCATTTCGCCTTGATTTTGTTATATTTCTTTGCCAGACCTCGATTTTTCTTTCTTTTTCATCCCTTCCGCTTCTGTCGTTCTCTTCGACTGCAATGATTTTGTCCATTTCGAAACAAAATTGTCAAGTATGTCTCCGTACCATTGCTTTCACTTGAACGGACCCTTGAAAACAAAGTAACAAATATGTCGCGTCGCCTCCTCGTATCTACTAGTGTTTGCTTCACTAGCCGCAAACAGCGGCGCCCTCTGTTATCCGCATCGGGAAACGGGGACTCTATTCAGATGAATTGTGTTTTTCTCTCAATACAACAGAGGCTTCGAATATGCAGTAGAAGCAGTGTTGCCAATTTGGGGGAAAAGTCGCTAAATCTAGGGGATTCGACTACCAGGGTAGCGACAAAAAATATAATTTTTCCGATTAGCGACCCTTTTTGGTGATTTTTGAGTGACAATTTGGCGGCTTATTTACAAATCTAGCGACATTTGTGCTGCGAGTAACTTGTGCTGTAATCATGTACTATTAGCTCGAATCAGTTCAGATATATGCTTATTTTCCTTTTGCTTATTTGAATTAGCGCAGATGTTGACGAGCTGCGAAAGTGCATAGCATTTATCTCCATATTTCCGCTTTGATTGCTGTTATCTCTTGTCCTTTAACGGGGAGCAAATCCAACCATCAATGTCCTTAAGTTTGCAGAGCTTCCGTTTAGAGGCACAAATAATACATTATCGATAACAAGCTGATTATCTGTAGAAGCGTGAGTAGAAGTGAAGTGTGTAAGGTTTTCTCTTTGTAGACTCTTAATTTTGTTCTTTTCTCTAAACTCATTTTTCATTTCGTTGAAGTGACATTGATCATAAAGTTAAAAATACATTGTAATAAAAGTGAAATTATTGTTAGTTACATAAGATTCTTTCATTTACGCTTTTGTAGGGTAGATGGTACTATGGCTTGAACTTATCACATATCTTATACATATACATTATATATATATATATATATATGTGTGTGTGTGTGTGTGTGTGTGTGTGTGTGTGTGAGAGAGAGAGAGAGAGAGAGAGAGAGAGAGAAACGAAATTACACGAATAATTTTTTAGCGACTTTTCACTCAAGATTGGAGTCATTTCATCTCCTATTTAGCGACTTTTTGTATCAACTTGTTGGCAACACTGACTAGAAGTAACGTAAAAGGAAAGTAAGTCCACACGCCTTCTTTGTCTGTTTTACCAGAAATCGAGGTAACTCGACTTACCTGGTCATTGCAGAGAGTCCTCCAATTTGTTTCGTCGGTATCAAAAGATTGTAAAAACAAATGTTTAGATGAAGCGCATATTAGTTCTTGTTTAATTTCTTGAAACGCTTGCGATCGGTCTAATTGTTGTCAAGCAGGGATTTTAAAACGTGATTTTCCCGAGTCAATTGCAACAAAGTAAAACCGCCACTTACATTATGTGTAGTCCAGTTGGATCCTGCTTAACATTAAAAGGGTTTAGAACCCTACAGTAGGGCATAAATCAGTTTTGTGTTAAAAATAAGAAAATTTTAGAGTCAAATTCTCAAAAAGGACTCTAATAGTGTTAGTTACAATTCATTAAGATTCCTGCAATACAACATAAATTAAGATCTCTGAAAAAAAAAAAAGATTTTCCAGTGAATATGTCTTTACAATTTTGGTTATATTTCATTAGAAATTCTATAACTCTACATAGATTAATTCTAGGATTACGATTTAGATTTCTGGGCTTTCGGCATCTATGGTCATTTAGCTCGTCACGTGTGAGGGATGACGTCCCTCAGCGAGCACATTATTCGTGGAAAGAGAAGAAAGAAAGGAGGAGGGAATCGAGCCCACGACCGCTCGCGCCGTAGAAAAGAGCATTAGCGACTACGCTACGCGGGGTCACAAAAGTTATATTTCTGTAGAGTGGATTTGAACTGAAGAACTTGTGGTTACTAGACCAGCGTATAGGTTAGTTCTGTGGGTATTGTCCATAAGAGGTAATTTGTTTCTAAGAATAATCTGAAATACCTAAAAAAAAAATAAAAAGCTCTCCCAGAAATTTTTATTGGGGGTCTACAGTTGATTCATTGAAGAGGGTCCGGATTGATTGAATCCTTGGTAAGTTGATGCAGACAAACACAAGCATATTATTTATTCGAACATGGTGGATCCCCCACGGGTGCGCACAAAGGGGGGCTATGACGCAAACTGCGTCATTGAAATATTTGGGGGGGTTAAAAATCTATATAAATATGTTTGAGGGAGTGTAAAAAGTAATCGAAAATATTTTTTTTTCATGGAAGAACACCTACGGATAAACAATTGAGGGGGGGTCATAGATATGAGGGGGGTGGGTGAACACCACTGGATTCCCTGAGGGTGCGTGCCTGAGTAGCTCAGTTTTATACATAAATCCTGCACTCTATTACAATATGAAGTAAGTTGTTTCTCTTCGAAGGAAAAACAGAAGTCGTTTACTAGTGGGAATATGAGTTTCTCTTTTGTACTTTTATGTTTCTTAGAAAAGTTCCATTTTAACAACTTTATTGGGGATTGAAAATAAAATACCAATTTCTTCGCAGCCTGAACAGTTTTCAGACAAAAAAAATTCCGTCGTATCTGTAGAGATTGTTTGGAGTAATTGGAATTTATTGTAACTAGACAACTGTCGGATATTCTACGAGAAACTTCCTCCATAAAAATTAAAAAAAATAAAACTAGCAGCCCCATCTACTGCTTTAAAATTCAAACTTTTCTGCCTGATAATTACCTAAAATGGCAAAAGTTTCGAGTAAAATTTCACGTCTCAATATTTTAATTTCGTGTTGTTTCTGAAACGAAGCTATCTTGGAAAAATACAGGAAGAAATTTAACGCTTAAAACGGGGAAGGAATAAAGAAAGGAAAAGAAAAGAAACAGAAAAGTTTTTTTTAATTTCAACGTAATGGTCAAATCAGTAAATCACATTCGTAAATGCGAGAATTCTTTTAGAAAATGGGGGGAAATAATTAAGAAAAAGCATTGTCATGACGGAAGAATTCGTTAATTCAAAACAACGATACCAGGTGGTACACGCTAAACTCCTTCCTTTTTATTCGTGTAACTTTCTTACTTTAAGACATAAATTTTTTATAAGAAGATAAAACAAAGTGTTATAATATCTGCTTTTCCATTTCAGTTGTCTAAACATTTTTTGTAGCATAAAAACTTTTTTAAAAAGTTAGTAAGAAACTTCTCTCAGTAAAAGATACGAATCGACTCATGATTGCAGTTCCTGGAATTATTTTTTTCTTGAAAACAGTTCGAATACGACGTCATTGGTATTAATAATGAAAACTGTGCATTGATAATGAGTTATAGATCCTTACTTTTTTTTTTATTTATTTAAATTTGAGTTGTGAAAACTTAACATACAACTTAAAGTCGTGACGTTCCAATAATTAGATTTCACCTCATTTTGTCATATTGTAAGCTGATTTCAAAATTTATACTGACTTCTAATTTTCAACTGTATCTCCTTTCACTTACAGTTTTAAAAATCGTGCAGGTTTAGTTTTGGCGCGCCACTCGAAATAATTATTGAAAAATTATAATGCTTTCAGTAATTTCCTTTTTATTGTCTCCTAAAAGATTTGCGCAGGACGACATAAAAATATATCACTTGGTATAGATAAAATTCGAGGGGGGGGCACTCAGTGGCGTATTTACGATTTTGTTTCGGGTGCTTTGCTAACTTTCGGGCGGGCTTTGCCTGAAAATGTGAAAATTCTGCAAGATATTTCATATACTTTACTATAGTAAGTAAGATTTCGGAGGGCTTAAGCCCGAAAGCCCCCCTAAATACGCCACTGGGACCACCATAAGCAATTGTTTTTAAAAATTACAATTATTTTTCGATCTGCTTGTAAATACGGCTTCCAGATGTATGGCGTAGAAAGCCTAGTAAAAAGGATGTATGGCATAAAAAGCACGAATACTATATAATCGAATCAGGACAGGGCGAAGCTGGTGGGCCCGCGTGGTAGCACGGAGCTGCGTCCGAAGGGTAGAAATACACTGCTGATAGAAAATAATATCTAATAGAGTCATCTTTCATATGCACTCAGTTATTTTATTCATCGTAAAGCACACTAGTAACCCTACACTTGTAAAGATAAAATACAGTTGTATTACTTTGTATAAAATTCTGTATGTGTTTCTTATAAATATGTCTTTTCACACAAAGTATTCAATTTTACCTGTAAATCTTCCAAAATGTGGTGAACCAAAAGTAAACCAGCACCCTAAATATATACATTGCGTTACAAAAATGTATCAGAACATTTTAAGAACAGATTACTCGCATCAAAATAAGGGAAAAAAAAGTTCATATTTACCTGTGCTCCAAAGTAGATAGTTTCAGAGTTATAGGGTGCCGAAATTTTGAAACAAATGAACTTTAAACGTTCATAGCTCTGCTACTATGAGACCTATGGTAATCGGGTCAAGACATTACTGAGGAACTTGTATGTGAACTACCGGTATCCAAATATCCGTGTTTAAGATTGCTCAAGTACTTGCATACTTACTTTTATAGGACTACAGGTAGGTCAAGTACTCCAAACCAGCCTCTCTAAAAGTGATTGTGCAAGTATCGGAAGTTCTGAAAGATGGATATTTGGATAGTTCACATATTAGTTTCTCAGTGATGTCTTGACCCGACCACGATCGGTTCTATAGTACTGAAATTATGGACCTTTATTTAAAGTTTATTTTTTCACGTTTTCGGCACCCTATTAACTACGAAACTATGCACTTCTGACCACAGGTCCATATGACCTTTTCTTCTTATTTTGATGTGAAGGATTTATTCCCAAAATATTGTGACTGATTTTTGTAACACCCTGTATATATATATATATATATATATATATATATATATATATATATATATATATATATATATATATATATATATATATATATATTTAATATATATATATTTAATATATATATATATATATATATATATATATATATATATATATATATATATATATATATATATATATAAAATTGGAAACACGTCAAATGCTTGAGTTGGCAACGGTAAAGCGGCGACTACAATACCGAGCTTTTGGTTGTGGTATTTTATCGGAAATAGTACAAACAGTGATGCCAACCCGTGGGAAAAATTCTATTTTGTGGGATATTTTGACATTAATTTTTCGAATTTGAATAAAGGGAATTTTCTTTAAAATTGGAAACATATATGGGATTTTTCAAATATTTATTTCATCGACGCCAACAAAATATTCTCCGAGTGGAAAGTAGGCTAATGACTACTGAATTAAAGTGAAATCAGTGCTAATTGTCAAATTTTGTTATTAAAAAGTGAATGTTAGTATGAAAAAAAAGTGTTATGCTGAACTTGGGAATTTCAAAAAACAAACAATAAGAAATGTTACTATGGAGGTTTAAAAGAAACGAACGGAAGAAAATAAATTATCAAACGAGACACAGTCAGTTTCTAAAACGTGCCACACGAAACAATTGGTGAATGAATTTCAGTACATTCGGTACGATATTACCGCACAAAAACATGATGGAAATACTATATCTGACCCAAAAAAGTGGCTGTTTTCATCAAAACTTTAAATAGTCTTTTTATTTCAGGAAATTACTTTTATCAGGAATATACAAGATCGTAATTTACGAATAATGTACTCAAATATTGAAAAAAAGTAACACAAAGTAGTTTCAGTTTTTATATTTTGTAAATTTTGAAAATTTTGTATTTATATAGCACGTGGAAAATTTAAAACCAAAATGGGAATTTCTGGCTTTCAAAATGGGGTTTTATAAGATTCCACGTTGGCATCACAGAGTACAAATAAACACTGAGTACAAATTTAAGAATAAAACTTCATTTTTTGGGGATAAACTATTGTCTATGTTTGAGTGTTGTGCCAGAACACAACTTTCCTGTCCACTTACCCCAACACAGCTAAGCAGGGCAACTAATCAGTTGTTCCATTTCCTATCTTCTGTGGTTCATAAAGGGTGGTAATTAAATTACGAGCTAAATTAGAAAAGCAAGTTAAGGATTAAGATTAAGGATACAAAGTATACCTAACCTTGAACACATTAATTAATATTCCTCCGATCTAAAGGCATTCTGAGTTCTTATGTTGTCAAGAAGAGAGATCCTTGACAGAGAGGAAAGGTAGATGGAAAAATGGGAATTCTGAATCTGGAGTGAAGGGATAGATTAAGAATTAGGATTAGGGATACAACGTATACAAGAAATGAGTAATTATGGCTTGTCAATTAATATTCCTCCGATCTAAAGGCATTCTGAGTTCTTATGTTGTCAAGAAGAGAGATCCTTGACAGAGAGGAAAGATAGATGGAAAAATGGGAATTCTGAATCTGGAGTGAAGGGATACATTAAGAATTAGGATTAGGGATACAACGTACACAAGAAATGAGTAATTATGGCTTCTGCTGAAAAGTCCAAAGAGATCGGTTAGACGACTAGCTCAGCACGCCCACGTGTCCATGGGCTTCGCTCCCAAGATTCTCCGGAAGTCACTGTCCATGTACCCGTACAAAATTTCGGTCGTGGATCAACTTAGAGACACCGATCGCCCGACGCGTGTGAACTTTTGCAACTGGTTCCTGTCCTTCCTGGAGAACAATGGTGAGGAGATTCTTGACAAAACGTTTTTCATGGATGAGACATGGTTTCACCTCTCCGGTTACGTGAATAGCCAGAATAGTCGTGTTTCGAGTACGGAGAAACCGCATGAATTTCATGTGTCTGCATTGCATGATCAAAAGGTTGGTGACTCGTAAACGCATCATTGGGCCCATATTCTTCCAGGACACCATAAATGCAGAACGGTACTGCACCTGCATTCTGGGGCCCTTCCTAGGTGAAGTGAATGAGGACGAAATTGAGAATGCCTGGTTTCAACAGGATGGGGCGACTGCACATGCAGCCCACAAGGCGATGAGCATTTTACAGGACATCTTCGGTGACCGTATCATCTCTCGAATACTCTGGCCATCGCGTTCACCCGACTTGTCTCCACCGGATTACTTTCTATGGGGTACGTTGAAGGGAAAGGCCTATGAAGACAATCCACACACCATACAAGAACTCCAAACTGCACTGACACGTCACATTCGGAACGTCACTCCCGATGTTGTACACAACGTCTTCAAGAACATGCAGAAACGTGTTCAACTGTGTCTTCAAGTGCAAGAGGATCATTTCCAGCATCTCTTATAACTTCCATAACATTAAAGTTTTTGAGTTAATTTAAGTTGTTTAAAGTGGTTTATGGAAAATAAAATACTTCAAGTTATGAACTGCACAATTACTTTCTGAACGCCCTGTATATGTCGGGTTAGTAACTTTATACATTAGATCTCCTGGACAACAAAGAAACGCGTATACATTCTCCTCCTGTTATATTAATGTAGATAACATGTCTTACCATTAAGACAGTTTATTATTATTATTATTATTATTATTATTATTATTATTATTATTATTATTATTATTATTATTATTATTATTATTATTATTATTATTTGGTCTAGGAATTAATTCGTGCAGTTGGTACGCACACATTGAAACTGTAGTACAAACACAAAATACATAAATACCTTAAGAAAAATATTGTCCATCGCTAGCCACCACTTTCGCCCATCTGTCAGGCAATGTACGGATTCCGTGGCGAAAGAAGTCCTCATCCTTGGAAGCGATCCAGTCAGAGACCCATGTTTCGATATCTTCTGAAGAAGTAAACCGCTGTCCAATCAAATCGTTGTTCATGCAATCGAACAAGTAGTAGTCCGAAGGAGCAACGTCTGGTGAATACGGCGGGTGGGGTAAAACTTCCCATCCGACATTTTCTAAATAGGTTTTGACCGGTTTTGCGACATGTGGGCGAGCGTTATCATGTTGAACAATAAGTTTATCATGTCTGTTCTCCCATTCTGGTCGTGTTCTGGCCAGAGCTTGCTTCAAACGCATTAATTGTCGTCGATAACGTTCTCCATTCATAGTTTCACCCGGTTGCAGCAGCTCATAGTACACCACACCTTTCATATCCCACCATATGCACAGCATAACCTTTGCACAGTGAATATCTCGTTTTGGTTGTGATGGACCTGGTTCACCTGGTTTCACCCAGGCCTTTTTTCGTTTAGGGTTCTCGTAATGGATCCACTTCTCATCACCCGTAATAATTCGATGCAGAAACCCCTTTCTGCTCTGTCGTTGAAGCAGCAATTCGCAAATAGTTTTTCGTCTTTCAACGTCTCTGTCTTTCAATTCATGTGGAACCCAATGTGACATCTTTTGAATCATTCCCATGGCTTTCAAGCGTTTGGAGACTGTTGTTTGATCAACGCCTAATGCTGCTGCAAGTTGTTCCTGCGTTTGACACGAATCCTGCTCGAGCAATGCTGTCAATTCTTCGTATTGAAATGTTTTTGGCTGTCCAGCTCGCTCTTGGTCTGCCAAGCCGAAATTACCACTTCTAAACCGTGCAAACCACTTCTGACACGTTCGCTCAGCTAGAGCATGGTCACCATACACTTCCACCAAAATACGATGACTTTCAGTCGCAGTTTTCTGCATGTTAAAGTAATGCAGCAGGACACCCCGCAAAAACACTTTATCAGGCACAAATTGCGCCATGTTCACTTAACTACAAACTCGTGTTGTTGACGCTTTAATCCACTGCCCTATACTACGAACGATAGGCGATGACAGGGGTTTGCAACACATGTGTGGATACACGGAACTGTGGGACGCTCCGTTCGTTGCGCCATCTCTTGTCCACCCGCACGAATTAATTCCTAGACCAATTATTATTATTATTATTATTATTATTATTATTATTATTATTATTATTATTATTATTATTATTATTATTATTATTATTATTATTATTATTATTATCGACAGGCAGATGACGCAGCTTCCACTACGGGGCAAGAAGAACCGGAAATCGAAGCTATGTCCGGTGAGGAAGGTGGTGCTATCCCGGAGAGCAGTGAGCCATCGAGTTGTCCAGCGACGCCAGGGGTGGATATTCAAGGGGATCAGGTTGCAGATAGCGAAGCGGAGCCTGAAGATTTGGAACGAAGACGCTTAACGCCCAGCAGCCCCCTCATCGAACGAGCAGTTGAGGAGGACAAGAGGGAGGAACAGCTTTCGCAGACTCGGACGCCATCTGTCGCCAGTCCTTATAGTCCAAGGTATGAGTTACAAGCAGTATGTTTGTGTCATTGTTACGAATATGTGTCATAGATGAAAATAAAAAATAAAAAATATTTCTTTAGCAAATATGAACCGACTTCAAAAAAGGAACTGACATACAAAAAATAATAAAAGCATTAAAAAACAAAGCAAATAATAATAATAAACGCTTAAAAGCAGAAAATAATTTATTACTTTTATCTATAACTTTTTTTTTCAAGCCGTGTCGAGTGGAACAAATTATTGTGTAATATAACATTATTTTGATGATAATTATAAGTCATTAATATGTTTGGCTTGGCACGACTTCAAAAAAAAATTTTTTATAAATAACTAGCTGAATCTGAACTCTCTACACAGCGCCATCATTCACTTATAAGATTAAATGTCCTTGTCATTTCTCACAATATCTATACATGTCCCTTTACAAGCACCAAGTAAAGGACGTCTTGTTAAAAAAATCGGCAACGGGTATCATAAAGGGATTTTTCGATTATTTTTTCAATATCTCGCACAGTTTACAAGATTTAATCCTACTTCCGGTTTGAGTTTCTAGTTCATGTATGATCAGTGTTTTCTTTCTTCCTGAATGCAGTATATTACAAGAAAATACATTACACACACAATGAATTATAATGTCAGTGATATATTCTTCATTGGACGAAACACTCCAAAGAATAAAGATTCGTCTTAGCCTAGAGAAATGTTTATCCTTCGTTTTTCATTATCATGTGGCCATGAAACAAACGCCGGATAGATATACTAACTCCGTATACAAATGTAAGGTGTTGGAATGCATAACTCGTAGGATATATGTTTTATTTTTTTTTAAATTTTAACACTTACAGTGTACCTCTAAAAAAGGTAATAAGGAAATAACGACCATTTTTTAAAATATTCGATTAAAACTGAACGATGTACACAAAATTTGCAATCGATCAATGAAAACGGCATCTCCCTAGAGCCTATGGTTCCCGAGAACTCACTGTCGAAATGATTGGTCACAAACACATAAACTTTTCTTGATTACAAACATATAAATTTAGCATTTTAATATATAGGTAATAATAAACTATTTTACGCTTATAAGCGCTTTATTACTACTAGCAAACCCGCAGGTCCTGCGCATGCGCAGAACACTATTGTTGTCTGATTGAATATGATACAAAATTTAAAATATTTATGGCTAGCAAAGTAGTTTTAATAACACATTAATAATATTTTTAATTAAGATTTTCTCGATAATTACTCGAATTTAAGACGTCCTCGAATCTAAGACGCACCCCGATTTCGATTAAATTAAGGAAAATTAGTAATAAGTTTTGTTTTCACTATTACTAAAGCGTTCTTTGATATTGGTCATTTTCGGTGATTTTTATATATCCCTCTCCCCTCCCCATGTTGCGGGGCACGGCATGATAAAAATTATCCCAGGCGCGATGCACAAAGTGTTGGAGTTCTAGAGTCAGACATAGGATATTGCGCGATGAAGATGAGCCAACTTTACAAAGAACTGCGCTATATTTTATAATTTTATTTCGATAAAGATGCAACATGTCTAAAGTAGACATCGTCAACTCATTGCTGCTGTGACGTAATATATTCCTTCCATTTACAGATAAATTCGCCTGGATTCATTTACTTACGAATTACTCAAAGAAATGAGTGTTCTTCAATGATTAATTGCCTTTCTCTCTCAGTAACTAGATGCAAATGTTTATATATTTCTTGAATACTTTTGATGTATGTTATCACTATTCTTGTTATTTTACCATATATATATATATATATATATATATATATATATATATATATATATATATATATTGGCGGATCCAGGATATGATCAAGGGAGGGGCTAAACCATATTTTGCCGTTTTATCCAGTGTAAACCAGGATTCAAGCTCATTTTATCCAATGTATATCTGAGCTTCAAGGGGAGGGGGGCTATAGCCCCTATAGCCTCCCCCTTGGATCCGCCCTTGTATATATATATATAGTTCTTGTTTTACCGACTTTTTTCTCTATTTTTCATGTATGAAGTACTTAAATATACGCAGCCTACTAACAACAAACCTATAGGAAGACAAGATTGCCCATTGGTAGAACGGTTACATCTGCTACCAAGAGTCGGAGGTTTGATCTCATGCCATGTGAGTTCGTGTCGGATGGCATTAAGTGTGAGAGAGAGAGATTCAAATGTGGGGGCAGAGAGGAATACACTAACATAAGCAACGTTAGAATTAGAGAAACAACTTATCGGACAATATGCACATTCTGAGAATAATTGTAATTTTGTAAAGCATACGAATCAAAATTTCTCCGTCGAACACAGTAAATGTTCGAGAAATTTAAGTTTTTAGTTTTATTTCCCATAATTATTCCTTATATGCAAAAGAAGATAGATGTTTAATAAAACTTAATAATTTAAAAATTAAAATTTTATACTCTTGCATCGGGAATCGAACCGGGACCAGGTGCACAAAGACACGCTAGTCACCAGACCAGCAAGAATAGCCTGTAAAAGATCGAAACCAACGTGCAACCATAGATTACAATGTTAGCTTTAGATTTTTCCAACTCCTATACACTACGTACTATCAGATTTCATATTTTCACACTAATCTAGATTAGTATTTTCTTCCCGATAAACACTACCTTTACGAAGACACTTATGTGTCGGGTGTGTCGGGTGCGTGCAACAGTGAAATTTAGAGCTATGTCGGTAGTGTTTAGAGTTCATTATCAGAAGGGCTACCCCTACCGAATTGTTCTAAATGGAATAGCCAGACGAGGAGTGTTCTGGGAGAAGGCAGCAGTTCTCCATTAGCTAAGTTGGCGGAAATCATTGAATTGAACAGCAACTTGAACATCAGTCCCAGGCGTGGTCAGGCATGGAAGCTTCTTAGTTGCATCTAGTGACTTGCCAATAATGGTAGAATACCTATGATGATGAGGTTAGTACTTTATGAATATATATACCATGTCTAGATCCTCGATTGTTGGGGGAGAACGTTTATTTCAGACCTTGTAATGCTTCAGACATTGAACTTTCTCGCCTACCATCCATCTTAAACATTGTTTCCTCGACACATTGCAACGCATATTTGAGTAACTATCTCTAATAGAAGTAATAATATATTTCCAATCTTCATGTCTCTAAAGTATTAACATTATTGAGCTATGCGAGAACATTGTCAAGTAGACTTCTCCGTGATTGAACGGTTAATGTTCTAGCTTTGTAAAAACCGAGATGTTCCTGGCTCGAAACCCGTCTCCGAAAGTTGTGACTTTTTAAATTCTTCATTCTCCATATGTTAAAATCTTTCTCACACTGCGTAATGACCTGATGCTTTTAAACAAAAAAGTTCTCCAGCTTAATTCGACAACTGCGGGTGTGATGGTCGCAGATTTGACTGAGAAACTTTGATTTTTATGCTTCACAAAATCTCAATTTTCCTCAGAATACGGATGCTGTCCAATTACTTGTTTCTGTAATTCTAAGCTTGTATATGTGAATATATCTCCCTCTGTCCCCATATTTGAAACTCTCTACCTCCTCTCTCTGTCTTAATGTCGTCCGTCACGAACTTACAACGACTGAGATCAAACCTCCGACTTTTGAAACCAGATGTAAGCCTCTACCAATGATCATCCTGGCTCTCTATAATTTTGTTTTCAGCAGGTTGCGGATATTTAGGCACTTAAAAAAGGAAACATGGACACAAAAGTCAATAAAACAGTCGCTTTTGTTCTGGGAATTTCGATCTCCAAGTTGCTTCACGCAGTGAGTGACCAATCAGAGAAAAAGTGGATAATATTCTGACAAAAATTGAGCAAGACCGACATGTAAACAGTCATGACGTTGACAATAATAACCTGAATATCCATTATCAGTGTTAAATCATTCGGATCAGAGGAAACTGGTTGAAAAAGTGTTGTTGCCCCTTTGGTTGTATGCAACTTATCTTATTTTGTTGAATTTTCGGTTGCAGCATACTTTAGGATATGTTTCCTTCGTTGCAGTAATTTGATTTTTTTTAAAATTAATTAATTAATTATTACTTTTTTAAAAATGGGGGCCGCTGTGGCTCAGTAATAGAGCGTTCATCTCTGGTGCTTGGGGTCCCGGGTTCGATCCCAGCCCCCGCCAAGTGAACTTTGTGGTGGACAAACACCGCGTGCGTGGGTTTCCTCGGGGTTCTCCCGTTTCCTGCCACTTTCTTCATTCCATCATTTCATTCATTACTCATTATCACCGTCTCCTTTAGCCTAACCGGCATAACCATGGGACGTAAAACTCAGAGATTTCATTTCATTTTTTTTAAATATATGTATAAACCTTGGATGGGAAGAACTTATTCAATTAGTAAAAAACACATCGAAATATTACCAACGTTTCTCGAGATATTCGCGTACAAACATACACACGTACAGGTCAAATTGAGAATCTCCTTCTTTCAAGTCGACTAAAGAACCGACAATACAATGTACTACTTAACCATGGATATTTTTTACGTGTATAAAACTCGTACATGTATAAAAAGCAATATTTTCCAATATATAAGAAAATATCAGTTATCATTGATAACGAACTAGATAACTTCCTAATCGATTTTCTCGTAAACTGCGCATGATAATTTACTCGCAAGTACATTATTTTATTCACCTCAAAAAATTTATAGATTATTACTGTATATGCCTCAACTTTGGATAAAATTATATCATAGTTAACTCTGTTAAAGACAGTAAAAAAGAATCCCGCAAAATATGACTTTAATCCGGTAAATGTCGATCGCTGGAGGATGTTTAGTGCTGCCATCTCACGGCATGATTTGTAATTACTAGCATTTTTCAAGACTGTATAGCTTATACATTCGAGTGCCAAACACTTATGACGTCATAAAGTGTGCAAGCCTTTACGTATAGTATATTAATTCAAACACATATGATGTCATAAACTGCGCAAGACTTTACGCGTAGTGTATTAATTCAAATACTTATGTCGTCATAAACTGCGCAAGACATTTTAGGTGTAGTGTATGAATTTAAGTACCAAACACTTATGTCGTCATAAACTGCTCAAGACTTTACTGTAATGATTAATTCAAGTTCCAAACACTTATGACGTCATAAACTGTGCAAGACTTAAAGTGTAGTGTATTAATTTAAGTACCAAACACTTATGACATCATAAACTGTACAAAACTTTACATATAGTGTATTAATTCAAGTGCCAAACACTTAAGACGTCATAAACTGCGCTAGACTTTACGTGTAGTGTATTAATTAAAGTACCAAACACTTATGACGTCATAAACCTCGCACCCAAATTTCTGGTTTATAAGAAGAGGTTTGGAAGCTATTGGTTGTATTTTCAGTACCGTCAAATGGGGTGAATAGAAACATGGGGGTGAATAGAAACAAAACTCCCAGATTAGTTTTGGATTTATCTGGACGATAAATTAATCAAGAAAACTGAAATTTCTTAACATAGTCTTATACCGCTAAAGTGTCCAGGGCAGAGACAAAATGTTTTACTGAGTTGGGAACACTGAGGCAGACGGCAGTAGCATTAATGTGTTACTGAAATCTTACATGGTATTTTAGCGCTCCTTAAACTTTCTTGGTAAGTATGACATTTTCATATTTGTTGCATTTGAACATATGCCTATTTTGTAGTTTGTTGTTTCATTTACTGACGTTCATAGTAAAAGTTTTCCTTTTGTAAATTATTTTTAATCAAAATTTAACTTTACTGGGTTATTGTTATGATTTTTAATTAGTGGGGTGAATAGAAACACTTCTTGGGAAATTCTTGAAATTCCTCAAGGAGTGGAAAATTCTTGAGGAGCAGAAAAAAGGACCTGATAGGAATGTATCAACCATCTCTAAGAACAAATTTCCAAGTCTTCTGAAAAAAAAAGTGTGAAACTGAAGGAGGAAAATATCAGAACTGGATTTGAAAAGTGTGGAATTTTTCCCCTTTGTCGAGACCAAATACTGAGGATGTTGCCAAAAAAAAAACAATGAACGAGAAGAAACAGAACAGCAAAAGTCATCTCAGACTGTAAACCGTCCCCTTATGGATCTTCTCAGGAGCATGAGAGAAGATGAAAAAATTAAATAAGGGAAGAAGAGAGTACGAATAGATGTTTCTGGTAAGAGTTTTGGTTTGTTTTTTGAAAATGATACATTTTCATCAAATCACAACGAAACTCAACCTACATTTGTATTGTCGGAAGAGGAGAAAGACAACACTCCAGAAGACAACATTCCAGACGATCACGAACTAGATGATGGTTTTCTAAAGCTGGTGATTTTGCTGTGGTAAAATGAGAAGCTAAAACTCGATGAGACTATTCAGCACCCAAGTGCGAAAATGGGAACATGATGCATATGTGGGAGTGTTTTATAAGAGAGCACATAAACAATGAAATTTTCAGAACGAAACTGTTGGGTTTTATTAGGAGTTCGTCAGCACGCTTTAAGTATATGATAACTTTCGGGCCCCTTCGTGGCTAAGCGGTTAGCGTACGCGCCTTTGGCGTGGGAGACCCGGGTTCGATTCCCGGCGGGAGCTCATGTAGTTCTGATTCTACGTTAATCAGTAGGTCCACGTCTCATATAGCCTCGCTGCTGAACGGGACGTAAACCTCAAAATCAACTCAACTCATGATAAGTTTCCCTGATGATTTCAGTGGTTTAAATCTTATTCAAATATCATCAAAACTATATGGTCGTTTATACCTATATTGTGCATTGTATTGTTTTATAAGTTTGTAACTTATGTAATACTGGTCCTATTGAACTAATATCTTGCAGGTATCAAATAAATAGTTCGTTTCAACAAATACGCTGTTTCTTTTTTACCTTTCCAATAGTATAAAAGAAACAACAATGAAAATAAAGTAATTGTTTCTATTCACCCCATGGGTAGGGATGAATAGAAACATTAAGAAAAATCAAGGTGAAGAAAAGTGGAGTTGATAAATTAATATGACGTTTACTGAAATTCATTAGCATATTAAGACCTTTCTTTTGGAATAATCTGATACGCGAAATCTTTAACATTACCAGAGTTATATTCTCATATAGCCAAAAATGTGTTTCTATTCACCCCATTTGACGGTAGCGTTTTTTTTAAAGATAAACCCTAGTTTACTTTCGTCTAGCTCATTTATATATATATATATATATATATATATATATATATATATATATATATATATATATATATATATATATAAAATACTGTCTTTAGGTTATTAACTTATCTTCGAAAAAGTGAAGATACAAGGAGACCTTTTAATTAATCATGATTTAAATGACGATTTTAATGAAAGTTCGAACGAAACAGTTAGTATTTGTTATGGACATATTATTCTACAAGTATATCAAGAACATAAAAGATTTTGAAAGTTAATTAAATGCTGTTTTTTTACATTTTTTTCAGTATATCGGCCTCTCCCTCACCGTCACCACTTCCATCAGTGACGTCATCATTATCTGTGACCTCATCGAGTGTGGTCCCGTCGTTGACTGAACCCAGCGTCGTGGTATCTCTAGCAAATAATGGGCTACGTCCAGCGGTCTCTCTACCTTCAGTGACTAGTTTCAGTCCTCATCTGTTTCCCAGTTTTGCAGAAGGGTGAGTACTTCAATTCCCTCTTCTATTTATCGTCATTTTATTTCAATCACTGGGATATCATCTGCAGCGATATTAGAAGCTTCTAAGCACTTGATATTTCGCTTTGCTTCAGTTAAAAAATTTCTAATCATCTTTAATATTCTTCTGGTCCTTCTATTTCTTTCCACCAAATATTCGGTGGTCTCCCGAAGAATATAGTATTTCTTAACAATTATCATATGAAGTTTCCTCATGTCATTGAAACATGCTTGAACTTTTTAAGTGTGAGATACTCTTGGCCTTTAATCTCAAAGGTTGGTGAGCTCTCTTGTGGCTACATGGTTATCGTACGCGTCTTTGACGCAGAAGACTCGGGTTCGATTTCTATTGGAAGCTCTTATTAAGATGCACGTCTTATATAGCCATGCTGCTTAAATAAACGCTTAACTCAAATCAACAAACTAACTCAAAAGTTGACACTTCTGTAAATTTGTTTAGGTGTACAGAAAGTATTCTCATATTTTGTCAATGTTCTTTGTTCATGTCTAAGATAGTTTCAGCAAAATTTCGTGATTCTAAGGCATCTGGAAGTATAAAATGTTCAACTTCAAAAGTTGCCACTCTTGTTAAAAGATGTTAAGTTTTTTTTAGAATATTTTGCTAGGATGATCTATGCTAAAAATCCGTGATTCTTCGAAGTATTTCTATGTGTTTCATATCCAATATACTTCCCCAAATTTCCTTATAACATTTAAATTCCTAACAACCTGTCTTTCTGGAGAAATTATGTCAATTAGGATACAATTATAAATACTTCGTCTGTGGCAGACCTAACACTTCCTTGTAGATAAGGTTGAGAATGAAAGAACATTTTGCTAGTGTAAGAGAGATTTGTCCCATTCCAAAATGGGTAGTCCTCACAAGTCATTGATTTCAGTAGTACTTGTGATACTTCGGCTATAATCTGAAGTAACCATTGCTAGGATTTGAACCCAACCGTTTCCAGATGTTCCCAGGGGTTGGACCTAGACTTTGTCGGGTTGTGGGCATACCGTAAGGTTCGATAGTTCACGGTTTCGGGATGTCTCTTCGCAAAAACAAACAAAAAAAAAAAAAAAAGCTATAGCGGTGCTCCTTAACGCTTCGCTTAACATCCCAAATATTAATTCCATTGAAACCTAAGCTAAATCCCGTAGATATTTAAATAATTCTTATTGTTTCTATTGTCACAGGTACATCCTGGTGAATTCCGAGGGAAGTCTAGTGGATGTTTTCATTATTCTTAAAGCTTCTGCTGTGACAGGGAAATCCCGTCTCTATTAAGTAATTACAAATAATACTTGCTAAAAGAGTAGGCAAAAATGGACATCTTAATAATTTCTACTTATGCATTAAAACATATATACGAATACAGAAAGAAAGAAATAAAATGAATTAGAAGTAATATGGAAGCCTAAGGATTTTTACTTAATTACTACCTGAACCGGCGCTCTCTACACAGCGCATCATTCACATATGACTATGAATCTCTTTGTCATTCCTCCGAACACCTGTACATGTCCCTTTACAGACACAAGTGAAAGATGTCTTGATAAAAATCGGCAAGGAGAACCATAAAAAGGATTTTTTTTCAATATCTCGCACCGTTTGCAAGATTTGAGCCTACTTCCAGTCGGAGTTTCTAATTCATGTATGATCAGTGTTTTCTTTCTTTTTGCATGTAGTATGTCATAAGCAAACACATTGCACACACACAATTAATTATAATGTCAGTGATATATGGTGTTCATTGAGTAAAACACTCCGAACAATGAAGATTCATCTTAGACTGGAGAAATGGTCATCCTTTATGTTTCGTTATCATTTGGCCAGAGAGATATACAACCCCTGTATACAAATATGTGGTGTTGGAATGTATAATTCACAGGATATGATGCTTTTAAAAATTTCAACACTTCCCGTGTACCTCTAAAAATGTAATAAAGAAATAACGGCCACTTATTTTAAATATTCAATTAGAACCAGGCCCGCAACTAGACACAGAAGTTTGGGAGGGTCATGAATAAGATAAGGGGGGAGGCAAGTCATTAAAAATTCTCTTAAGATATCTAAATTGTGATTTTTGTATTAATAACAGCATTTTGTATTGAGGTCTGGAGGGTGCATGAAAAGTTTAGGGGGAGCCAGAACCCCTGCTCCCCCTCTAGTTGCATGTCTGATTAGAATTGAACAGTACATACAAAAATTTGCAATCGATCAGTGAAAACGGCATCTTTCTAGAGCCTATGGTTGGACACAAACATTTCTCGCATTTTAATATATATATGACAAAACATACTTTTCTATTAAAGAAGAGCCAAAAATAATTAGTTATAATAATATGCGAACATAATGATTATTACTAGAATAAATACTGTTTATTAGAGAAGAAAGAGGGTAGAAAAGTTAAAAGGAATTACAAAAATGTTTAAAAATTTTAAATAGGAAACAAAAACAAAATTTGAAAAAGTAACAACTAGGATATTTTTCAAGACAAGATATATATATATATACTAGACATTAAAATACTAAAAATACTATATTACTTTAAATCTAATGATGAATTTTTACTGTTAAAGAAAAAGAAACGAAAAACTAAGTAGAAAAGTTTCGTATCATACAAAAATAAAATTACTGCCATTTGAGTTTACATAATGTAATTTCTTCTCTTGTGAAAAGAGATTTTTTTATCCCTCTGGCAAAAAGAGAAAAAGAATATAAAGCTGTGTCGTAATTGTTTTTAAAAATTTTCTTTCATTTTCATCAATATATATATATGTATATTTCATTTTGTCATCCATTTTTAAGACTTTTTTCATTCTTAATTTTTTAATGGGACAGAGGGGAAAGAGTGAACATAAAATCTACTTTTTTAAAAAAATGTTCTTGACGTCTTTTGATTCTTTTTTTTTTAAAAAAAAAGAGACTAAAAGAAAAAAATTAAAAAGTCTTTACGTAATAATGTAAGTACTTGATATCTGTCTCGTATATTTGATTTCTTATTAGCTCATAAATATGGAAAAGAATTTTTTTTAAAAAAAAACGAGAAACTTAAAGTTATGAAAAATTGAAGTTTTACGATTTTTTTTTAAAAAAAAGGAAAAGATAATAAGATGAAGGCGAACTAAAGCAAAGTATAGAAAAGAAGAAAGCAATACAAGATAACATTAAAGAAAAATAAATTAGTCACAAAAGTTTCTCTTTTTTACAAGAAATACTTAAAAGTTCGGATTTGAGGGCACAAGAAACGAAAACTAAAGGAAAAAAGCAAATGTCGGAGAATATATATTAATTTAGTAATCACAGGATATTTTTTTAAATAAAGATTATTTTAAATTTGTTTTCTAATGAGAAACAAAAGCTAAAGTTCAAACAATGAATATACTAGATTTCTGACTATTTTGAGACTTGCACTCTTCTCTTTCTCCCACTCTAGAAACTCTCTCTTTCTCTCATATACAGGGGGAGTTTTTTTTTTTTTTTTTTTTTAGACAACAGTATCTACAACCAGTTAAGAATGCTCCAAGAGCATTGTCAGAACGAACTGTTTGTTGTCTATGGCAATTTGCTTTTATTAAAAAAAAAAAAACGAACCTAAGATGGTAGATTATTTGTCTCTTATAACTAAAGAAAGAATTATTGCGTATGGGAGGGTGGGATTTTTAGAAACCAAGTTGCTCGAGCTATGATCCTGGATATTAAAACAGTAAGATATTGAATTGAACGATTTGAAGCAGAAGGGGAACAGGGATTACAAACAAAAGTAGACCACAACTGACAACGAAAGACAAAAATGTTTCGGTTATTGAAGCTAACGCAGCAAACTCGTTCGCTGCGGCGACTTACCTGAAAACAACCTTAGTTCCGGAATGCAGTGCAAAGACATGTAACTGTACTCATATTATTTGTTCTGCTTTGCAGGTCAAACTAACAGATGCATATATACGTGTTCGTCTAGACTTTGAAAGAACGGACATCAACGAACCACAAGACTTCTGGAACCGTGTAATCGGGAGTAAAAAGAAAGTGTTTAATTTATACGAAGGAAGAAACCTGTTAAAACGTTCTACGATATGTTGTTTAAAGAGACACATGCTCAAAATTGAAAAATTCACAAAATATCGCCTCTCTATGACTTACGGTTCCCGAGATATGGCTCCTTAGATCTCCCAAAATCAGAACTTTTTTTTTCGCCAATATCTCGGGAACGGTACCAGTGACACGAAAAATTCCATAACCTCTTTAAGATAGTTTTTGATGTTCTATCGAATGGAGGACTCAAAATTGAAAAAAATCGCAAATAACACCCTTCCCCTCAACACACAAAGAGGACTCAGCAACGAACTTCTTCAGTTCGTTCATAAACAGGAAACAGCTAGAATTTTGCAAGAAGTAAACATCGATAAGAGAAAATTGTTTAACATACTCCGCAATAGTACTATATGAACAGTGTTTGCCAACTCAACACAAAGTTATATATATATATATATATATATATATATATATATATATATATATATATAAACAAGGTCGGATCCAGGATTTTCTGATTGAGATGCACCAATAACTACTATTACATTTGAATTAAATTTGCTTTTTCTTAATGACTTTAGACAACTGTGATGAATAAGAAATATTGTTTAGCTTGGTGAATCGACTTAAATTATTGCTTTGGCAAAGCTCTGCTTAATTTTAAGCCACAAACGGAAAGTGCTGCTATTTTCACTGCTAGCTTCTCATTTTAGGGGCGGGGGGAGGTGCACGTGTACCGGTGCATCCCCCTAAATCCGGCCCTGTATATATTTCTACATATATTGAAATGATATTGCGTTAGATAGGTATTACATATTAAAATCTAAATGTTAAACGAAACTTTACGATTTATTGTTGCACAACACTCGAGGATTGTAAATTGAGGACGCTACGGTATCACAAACATCAAAATTTTGGAAGCTCCTTCTAGACTAGCAGCACAACTGAGACAGACAGAGAAATGTACGTCCATAACACCTTAACTTGGGACACCTTTATCATGATATGACGCATTTTTGATAAATAAGAAGGAAGTTATAACACCTTGAAAATTTGATTTTTCCCTCATAAAAAAAACCGATCAAAATCGACCGATATTAGTGTCGAATCAATCGTTTTCGGGGTCGTTTTAGTAACACTTCAAATGTCACTTCAGTTTAAATGAAGCCCCTATTATTACCTTGGAAGTGTGTGTGTGAAATTATGACATTTAAATATAATTGAAAGTGACCGATATTAGTGTTGAATCCATACTTCTCTGGGTCCCTAAGTTGATTGTTAGCAGTTCCGACGACGTTTAAGTTCAGCCTCCAATAGGGGTAAGACCCCGTAGCACACCTTGAGAGGGTGAAAAGGGGGTAATATATAAAATGATCGAAAACGACCGATATTAGTGTAGAGTCCATAGTTTTCGAGGTTGCTGAGATGAATAGCAACACTTCCTATGCCATTCAGTTCCTAGTCCAAGTACAGCCCCATTAGTACCCTGGTGGGAGAATGGTGACATGAAAAAATAATAAAAAACGACCGATATTAGTATCGAATCCATAGTTCTCGATGTCACTGACATTCATTATTACAATTCCGCCCGATAACGTTAAAGTTCAGCCTCCATCGGAATGAGAGTGAGAAAGGGTGAAATATAACATGTCTGAAATTACTGAGATTAGTGTCAAATCCATAGTTTGGATTCGTCCAGTTATAAGATTACAATCGCGATGACAAATCCCAAGTTTAGGCATGAATGAGTATGCCAGCTGGATTGTGAATTTATAGGGGCAGCGCCGCAGGTGTTGCTTGCTCATCTATACAGTATATATATATGGATGTATGTGAATGAATATAGATATATTCAAGCGTAACTTCGGAACGTCTGAAGCAAATTTAACCAAACTTAGTAGACATATCACTTGCAATCTGAAAAAGTACTATTTGAGGAAGACACCTACGCTTACTGCACCAAAGAGATCAGGTCAAGAATTGCCATAGCCAAAGAAGAAATAAATAAGGAAAGATCACTCTTAACTAGCAGGCTCAATATTGGACTTAAGAAGAAGTTGGTCAAGTGCTATATATGGAGCATTGGACTGTATGGTTCAGAGACTTGGACATTACAGAAGTTAGAGAAGAAATATTTAGAGAGTTTCGAAATGTGGTGTTGGAGGAAGATGGAGAAGATAAAATGGATAAAATCTAAAAATTGAAAATAAAAATAAAAAATCCTCATTAGTCTCAGGACCTGCCGAAAGGAACAAAACATAATAATAATAATAATAATAATAACCTCAAAATGTGGGAGTTGAAAGGAGTGGGATCTATAAACAATTCAAAATGAGTGATATTAAAGTGCAAGAAATAGTTTTCGGGATCACTGAAATGAATAGTGCTGTTCCCAAGACCGGACAATTGATAGATCATTGATTCTGGCTTCTGCAGGAAACTAACTTCATTAGATTAAATAAAGGTACAGTTCTGTGAAACGTAGTCAACTCCTTAAATTTTCACTTTATAGTGGGAGCTGAGAGTATTAAAAATGTGACTGTCCCATACTGGAATCTCAAGTGTTGTGCATTATTTAAAAATTTATTACACCAAAACCTTTGAAAAATGGAAACGGAATGATTTTTCTTATTGTCTATGTTTTTGTTGAGGATTTTGCAGATTATCTGTTATTATGTGATCACAAGGTAGGAATTCTGTTAAAATGGTTATTTTCAAATGCTAGCGCCATTTATCCAGAAACAAGAGTGGGAAAGGAAAGAAAGAAAGAGGAACCGTTTAATCACTTGGAATCTTCTGTTGATGACTCGGCGACTCTTGAGTTAATGGCAAATGTTTTTATTCGCTGACGTCATTGATCACCATATTGAGTTCTCGGTTTGGTGAAGACGCACAGAGACATTTTGCAGGGTGGTCCGGAAGTTCACAAGCCATTGCGTTGCTCACACAGAATAGAATAAATGATCGAGGTAGTGAATGCCGGACCGGAACCTTTAACACAAGTTCCGGCTCATTTCATCTTAAGGAAGTAACGACTCCATTTTTACTTAACCCTCTTTTATCACTGAACGACCGGAACTCAAACCGGAATCGTCAACGACTGTTATGGATTAAACGACTGCGTCCAGGGGCGGCTTTGGCTCCTGGTGAGGGGTTAAACTATTCAACAAACACACAAAATCCTGTATTAAGAGACAAGACAGAAGGGAGATACGAAACAAAGCTGTCTCTCTTTTTTTCCTGAACATTGACAAAAGGAAAAAAAAAAGTATTTTTTGGATCGGGTAATTAGAACATCATGTCGTCACCACTACGCGGCGCCACCAGTCCCTCCCGCTGACAAGTGAATGTTTCACGGCGCCATCAACATAATGGCTCTCTGAGATGTGTCATCTCCGTAGTTTCTAAATGGGAATGAGATTAGCGGAGTCTAAACAAGGATTAACATCGCACAGACCTTTTCCTGTGTTCTATTCTGCCACGCATCATGCCACATTGTCGTCAAGTGTTTTATCACAGAAGGGAAAAAGAGGGGGGTGGGGAGAAAAGAATCAGGATTCAGAAAGACTGTCACTCGCAATATTGTCCGGAATCTATTCACAGAGTCCTTTGTCAGAAGAACAACCACCGCATGCTTTGCGCAAGAAAGCATATGGATATCGCAATACATAAAATATTCATCATCTTCTTCACTAGTTTATATATGCTAATTTTTTAGTCATAAAACCCTTTTACTACTACTACTATTACTGTTACACATACTATTACTAGTACTAAATTAGCCTTAACACAGTATCATCTTGTGCTATTATGCTACTAAAACATCTAGCGTTATATGATGAAGATATAATTGGTAATCATTTACAGCTAAAAACAGTGTGAAGCTGTGTTTTTACAGCAATTTGCGTTTTAAACAAATTTTTCAGCACATAAAGAGAGCTGTGACGCTCTTTCAGTCTAAGTGATCATTATAATAGCTCAGATTTTATATATGAAAATAAATCATGATGAAATGAAGACGCATTTACATGTCATAAAAAGAATGCATAAATGTTCATAATTTCTAAAAATATGAATTAGACAATTATGTTCAAAAAGATTTACATAAGCTTAAAATATACCTATATATTTTAAACTAATTGAAAAACATATTTTGTTTATTTGTATAAAATATAAAGATAAGTTCAAATTAACCAAAAATATTAAAAATTTCTTAAAATATTCATTCTGTAATTTATATTATAAAAGATCTTCCCGTAAATTCAAAACAAACAAAACATTCAAAAGTTTTTTTTTAAAAAAAATAGTTATCATGATCTAAAATATATTATTTTTAAAAATATATATATAAATTTTAAAATGCATACATTCAAAAAAATTTTCAAAATAATTATCATTCATTTAAAATATTTTTAAAAAAAAATCACCATTCAATCACCATGGATATTTAAAAAAAAATAAATGTTTTGAACTTACGGAAATAATTTTATATAAATTACACGATGAATATTTTAAAACGCTTTTGATATTTTCTTAAAATTTTGAACTTAATGTTTTTACGTTTAGACAGGTTAACAATGTAATGAACATTTTATTTACAGAAGTTTAAAATATTTGACTATATTTAAAACTTAGTCTGTAAATGTTCTTGTTCATAATTGCATCATTCGTATTTTAAGAAGTTATTCTTACACATTCTTTGACATTCTTACACATTCTTAGAAGCAGTGTTGGGAAGTAACGTAACGCAAGTAACGCGTTACTTGTAACGCGTTACTTTTTAAGTAACGTTCCCTAGTAACGCGTTACATTTTTTCCAAAGTAACTGTAACGGTAACGCGTTACAAATTTTTAGGTAACGTACCTAGTTTGCGTTACTTTTTTGCGTTACATTTCGGATGAGTAACTACAATATATGTATAATTTTTTTTCGGAAACAAATGTTTCTTTCCTGTAAGAGAATTTCTCAGAATGGAACAATGGAGCATTAACGATGTCAGTGACCGATAATTCCTGCACTGTTCGCCTTTTCCCGTTTCCCCTTATGACCTCTAGCAATGAAATTAGCATGTAAAACCTATCATCAATTTTCATCTTAATGCAAGGTGGAATGGGAAATCTCGATGTGCATCTTCCCGTTTCGCCTTACGAACTTTACGTTGGTAGGCTTGCAAATACATTCATAGATACAATTTGATTTGTTTATTTACATAACAAAATATAGTGCCACTTGCTGCTTTTAGAAGATGAGGACAGCCTCAGGGAAAATCACGTGTACTGATTGCAAGCACCTGGAAGATTTTGTCTTAGATTTTGACAGCTCCAAATCAATACATTCTGTGAGTGAACTACGAGTGCAATGGTACTGGTAGTCTATTTTACTTTGAATGGTGTTGTTTTTATAAATATGGAGAACGAAAATTTTTTATCGTTCGAACATTTGAAAGAATACTTTTTCTTAAAAGCTGAAGATGATGGTGAACAGCAGTGGTGTATTTAGGGATGGGCCTTCCGGGCTTAAGTCCCCCGAAATCTTACTTACTATAATAAAGTATATAAAATATCTTGCAGAATTTTCACATTTTCATTCAAAGCCCCACCGAAACAAAACCGTAAGTACGCCACTGCTGAACAGAATTTAAAAGTAAAGTGGTGCCCCGGCGGGAAATATTTATCAACAATTAGGGTGCCATAATGAACGAGATTCAGTAAGGGTTTAATATGAATAAACGGTGTTCTGATGAGCAGGCCTACTTTATTGATGTAATGTTGATGGTATGTAATATTAGGGTTCTTTTAGATCAGTTTGCATATTTTAAAGTCCCGTTGATTATAGAGTTTGGAACAACTAGCTTTAAAAAGCATGTATCGATTTTAGAGTTATCGGCAATTTTGATTCACCTCCAGTTCATGTGTTCTCATTTCGTCAGTTGTAGTGTAATGTTTCTCTATATTCTATATTTTTAATTTTACATAGCAACATTGTTATTATTATATAATTAGTTTAGCAAAATAATAATAAGCAACCATTTTTTCTAACGCATAGGGATGGGCACGAGTCAAGTTAAAACTCGACTCGAATCCAAGTCGAGTTTCGAGTCGAGTCAAAAGTAATATTCTCGAACGAGTTCCGAACGGATTCACTGTTTTTGGCGTCGAGTTTCGAGTCGAGTCGAGTTTGATAAGTGGCTCGCTCGTTTTAACTCGTTTTGAAATCATGGGCTGATTACACTGGAAAGCGAAAGCCATGAGAAATGTAAGCTAAGCAGTAATATGGAATACTTTTAGTGTTGCTCACGAGAGGGGACACTGTTCGCATCTCGCCTCGTCTCGATAGCGAGACTACAAGAGATTTTTTTATAACAAGCTTAGCTCGGCTCGGCTTAACTAAGCCGATGGCTCGAGCCGGCTCGCTTGGGGTGAACCATCGGCTCGAGCTGGCTTGGTTGGAATAAGTCATCTGCTCGGTTCGACTCAACTGAGCGAAGGGCTCTACCCGACTCGGTTGGGTGAGTTGTTGGCTCAGCTCACTTCTCGGTTTGAGTCGATAGTGAATGAGCTGTGAGCCGATCTGCTCGAGTCATTGACAATTCTAAACCCGGGCCGAGCAGTTTTGAAGATATTTGGCCAGTGCCCTATAACTTTTAACAACGTTTGGCTCGAGCCCGAATACTCAACCTAGACCCTCAACCCAAATTCAGAAGCTCGTGAACAATGTCCTTTACTCCTAGACTTCACGACTACCGAGGTTGGCAATCAACTACTTTTTTAGTATTCATATATAAACCGCCTATCTTTCATGTTTATACACAGTGTTCTTATAATAATAATAATAATAATAATAATAATAATAATAATAATAATAATAATAATAATAATAATAATAATAATAATAATAATAATAATAATAATAATAGAAGAAGAAGAAGAAGTTGTAGTAGTAGTAGTAGTACCATTCATAATAATTATTTTGTCTATGTAAGATACTTGAAGAGAGTATTCGAAACTATATACCAGATTTGACTCGACTCGACCCGAATTCGAGTCGAGTTGGAGGAAAATTTTCAAGCCGAGTTCTCGGGTTGAGCTCAAAGATGTCTGTTTCTAGTCGAATCGAGTTTCAAAGAAAACTTGCTCGAATTCGCTCGTGCCCATCCCTACGAGTAATTCAGTATGGCATTTTAGTCAATGTTAAATTACATTAAAATGTTCATATAGTTGTCAAGTAAAAATTTGTCCTTGCATTTACATAAATCGATTCAGAACGTGAAATAATAATGATGATGATGATAATAATAATAATAATAATAATAATAATAATAATAATAATAATAATAATAATAATAATAATAATAATAATAATAATAATAATAGCGGTAGTAATAGCAGTACGGAAAACTGAAGTAATAAGATTTTTTCCATATATTCAGAGTTTCGGACCTAAAAGTAACGCGTTAGTAACGCGTTACTTTCGAAGTAAAGTAACAGTTACTTTTTTGAGGCAAGTAACGCGTTACTAACGCGTTACATTTTAAGAGAAAGTAAAGTAACTTGTAACGCGTTACATTTTTACAAGTAACTTACCCAACACTGCTTAGAAGTACATTCTTTGGTAGATGTAAATGTGTCTTCATTTTACAATTTACTTACTTCACATAACGAATCTTGCCTCTAATGATAATCATTTAGAAAACAGAAGCGTCACAGCTTTCTTTACGCATTGAATAACTTGCTTAAGATGTAAATTGCTGTAAAACACAGGTTTACATTGTTTTTGGATCGAAATTATTAACAATTACATTCTCACCATATAAAGTTAGATTTTTTAAAATTTTCCATAGTTAAAAATAATTTTTTAAAAAAATTCATGATGTAATGTGTACGAAAACATTAGGCCAGTTCATAACAAAGTATTGAAACTTTAATATTTATATTGTGGTTTGTATGAATCTTTATATAAGAGATTTGTGTAAACAATATACAGGTACTGTATTAAAACAAAGTTTCAATATATTTAAAATATATTGATACAATATAGGCTATTTAAAACTTCTTAAAATATTTGCAATGAGGCTTACGTAAAAATCTTTATATCGATTCAAAGTAAGCACAAATCATTCTCTTTTTTTTTTTTTTAATTATTCATGGTGTGGTTTGTTTTAAATGATCTATCGTTAAAGTTCAAAATAAACACAAAAGTGCACAACCTTGTAAAACATTAATAAAATTTTTACATTCCACCCCCCCTCTCCCGTATATGTTCAAACTTATTTCAAATTATTCATAATGCGGTTTGTAAAAATAGTTTAGGTAAATTAAACATGAACAGAAGCATTCAAACTGCATGGCATTTATATGAAAATATTTACATAGACTCAAAACATTATAAATTATTTGCCGCACAACTCGAATTACTCTTATCATTCACGGTTTTCGTTGTTCTCTCATTGATCCCTGGAAGTTGATCATTTGAATTTATATATTTCGGTTCCAATTTCGGAACGAATCTATTCTTGGTTTCTCCATGTTTCACTGAGAAAACTCCGTTATCTGGACAGCGGTATATTGTAGGGCTACAAATATACGGAATCATTATGTTAACTACGAAAATTAGTACGGAGCATACGTTATTCATACACTACATGCTTTTCCTGCTTAGATGTTACATCATACCGTTGAAGGATGTCTAACATCTAACAGTCTTCCGTATATTACACACATATACGTATGTTACATACATCATCTGTATGTTACATACGTTCATCTATATGCGAGATCCTGACCGCCTATATATAGTTCTTTCGTTCGCACGGAAAGTAAACTTATTCAGAATTCTTATACAGAAAGTACGTATAAAATATATATTGTTCAGTTATACGTTTGCTGTTCGTTAAGTCCAAAAACTACAGGATTTACACATGTAACCTACGTTTTTACGTACGCCACACTTCTTTTTTAGTGTTCAAGCCTGCAGCATTTAACTTCTTGATTCTGTTTTTCTTCTGGCTGCATTTCCAACCGCATATGGACTTTGGGCATCTTAATAATACACGAAACAAAATGAATTAAAAGTTGCATGGACGATTTCTATTATCAATGTAATTTGTCTTTGGAAAAGGAATTCCAAAAATTTCTTCTTGAACCTCACTGAATTGTTCTAAATATTTTCTCTACCTAAAAGTGTACCGGCTTGATTTTAAAGAAATGGCCTGCGCTTTTCCTTAAGAGCCTGCCATATTAAAAAATAATACAAAATTTACCATTTTTCTTTTGCCTGTTTTTCATAAGTGAAAGAAGATAATGAAATGTAACTTACCACAATTATAGACAATGTTATTCTACAACAGAAAATATGGACCTGAAGAAATTTCAGTATTGCCATCCATAGAAACTACAGTGTCGCCAGAATAACATTTCCCCCAAAATCTAAGTTAAGGCAACGATTAGAGGAGGAACGAACTCAACTGCATTTGATTACGTATCATGTTGTCTTGGAAACCTGTGAACTACTTCTAAATTAATAGTTATATTTAATTCGTAATAAACAAAATAGTTTTAAAATACAGTTATTAAAATTAAATAATAATGTGGAATCGTACCAAGGACCACATGCACTAGAGGTGAGCGCTCCAACAATGAGCTACCCCGTCCCTTTAGACTAAATGGGGCATATGATTAAGGAAAGTGAATTATTGTGAAATTTAATTTTCGTTCTCTCTCCCGGAAATTGAACTCGGGATCACTTGCAGAAATGGCACAAGTGCTATCCATTAGATCATTGGGACTGCTATAAACGTATTCTTCCTGTTCAAGAAATACGCATTACAGCTAGTATTTCAACAATGCCTGCACTATGACATTTAGTTTAAGAAAATGGAGATAGAAAGTTTAGTTCGGTGGCCCGTAACATTTTTGCATTTGAGTCCCAAGCACGAAGATAATAATGGAGAATATTGTTCAGTATTACGTCCATTAGCGCGATGCTTTCTAATTGGTTCTTGCTTACATAAGAAGCGTAACGTAGGTGTAATAGATACCTTAATTGGATGTTGCATATTTCATTAACTGCCATCCATTATGCAATTATCTGCTCACATTACATCATTACCAATAAATAACTGAGGATTCAATTTGGCTATGCAGTGGTAGTCCTTGATAATAGAATATGATCTTCCAACCCTGATTTCAATGAATGATGTATGAGTATCCATATATGTACTGTACACAAATTGATTTTATCTATCTCTTCTAGTTTTTATTTAGTACCGTTGTACTTCCGTGTACTTCGTATGGATTCGCACGAGACGAGTCGAGACAGGATTTTCCTGACAAAATTCGAGTCGAGACACGGCTCTTCCAATAGAGAAATGTGCATTTTTCGAGTCGAGACATCACTTTTACAGCATATTTTCGAGACGAGACAGCCACAAATCTTGTGTCGTGCGCATCCCTAGTACTTCGAATTTTTAGCGTAGGATTTCCATTTCATTTTGTTCTCACGATAAGTCTTTGTTTCCCATGCACTATATTTTCCAACTCTTTAGGTTACATCTGCACTGTTGTACCCTCAAATTTGGTTTTCTGCGCACTACCTATCTATCTATATCAGAGTTTCCCAACCGGTGTGCCGCGGCACACTGGTGTGCCGTGAATGGGCCGCTGGTGTGCCGCGAGGAATCGAAACAAAATTACTAATTTTATAGCAATCAAATTGCAAAACGTAAGGCAAAATGTATATTTGTATTTCACATTACTATGAACCTCTACTATGAATCTACAATTTTAAGTTTCATACCGGGTTACTATTCTGTACATTTCTAATGTTGAAAAAAGTATTTGTTATCGTTGTTATGACCATTATTGCCTCTTAATTGTTGCAGACTATTTCGTAACTTGAAAATTTAAAATATCATTCAATCCTTTCGACATTTGTATTTTAAGAGTAAAAGAGATTTGTTTGTTCGTTCGTTATTTAGTGATCATCCCTCTTAGTAAAAGGTTGGATACAGTTTTTTTAAAAAAAGAAAGCGTATTTTTAAAAACCTGAGTCCAATATTTCATTGCAATTGTTTTCTATTTTTAAATTAGAATGAAAAATAATCATAATGATTTACCACGGGGAAAAACCAGTGATAGAGTTTTCTTCTCTGTGAGATCAATAATAAAAGAAAAATATCGCTGTGTTTTATATTTACAAATAATAATATCTGTAAGTGTGCCGTGAGAATCCAAGTAACACCTGTAGTGTGCCGCAAGTTGAAAAAGGTTGGGAAACGCTGATCTATATAAATAAAAAGGGAACTAGGTATATTTGTGACTTAATAACTCTTAAACGACTTGACCGATCTCTATCGAATTTTTAACATAGATGAGGTTCGGGCCTGGGATGTTTATTATATTATTATTATTACTATTATTATTATTATTATTATTATTATTATTATTATTATTATTATTATTATTATTATTGTTTCACTTTGACGGTGCAACTTAAGGGAGGGAGAGGGAGGGGATAAACAAAAATGATCGAAAATGATCTATATTAGTGTCGAATAGTGACACTTCCGATCCGTTTAAGTCCCAATTCAGTCCCCATTAATACTCCTAAGGAGGGATGGTGATATGTAAAAATAATAGAAAATGATCAACATTAGTGTAGAATTCATAGTTTTTTGGGGGGGTCCCTAAGATGATTGAAGACAGATTTGGTGCCCTTTATGTCCAAAATGAAACGTATTCTTCCCGTGCGACGAACTGGCATTGTGTTAGTTAAGTCTAAAAGTAGACATTTGTTTATATTTTTTTCTAAACAAAATAATTATTCGGAATTGCTATATGTTGGACTAATTGCTGAGAAAGATTAGAATGGGAAAAAGGGCTGAAGAATACTAGTTTCATAGATTAAATATTTTCCAGCACACGAAAATGAACATCTTATTTTAACGTCTCACGATTACACTATTTAAGTTAATGGAAACGGGTGATTGATGAAAATCAATGATTATGAAGGAATTTTAATGGGGAGGAAACGGGAGAATTTCGAAAAACCCACGGGTACAATGTTGCGCATCACGAACTCTCATGTTCTGGGAAAGAACCAGGGACCTCTGGCACCGGAAGTGAGGGATCTACCATTGAGCCAGTGTGCCCATCTTTGAGGCGCATGTGAAAAAAAGGATGATTTTTTAAAGGTAGGATTTGTAACACTGAGAAAGTTGTGTATGTGTGTTAGTTTGCTCTAATATTCTATGCTTGGTACAGCAGTATGAGCGTGGAGTTGCCTATCTGCGAGTAACAGTAAGTTGAAATGACTCTCGTCATAGAAAATTCTGCCAAATGTGAGCTGAGATCTGTGACCCGGTTTCTCAACACAAAAGGACATATTGCAGCTGACATCACAGCAGGTGCATATTGCTAAACACAGTCTAATCTTCGACGGTGCCGTCCAAAACCGGTTACCAGGAATAATATCACAGTTAGAAATCCTTCTGAATCATGACAACGTTTGACACATACAACTGTTGAAACAGTTCTAAAATTCCGATGAGTACTTTTTTAATAATCTCTGATACAATCCAGACTTTGCTCCTAGTATTTTCTTTTCATTGTTTTGTTCCTTGATTTAAAAAGATGGCTTGTTTCACAACGTTTCATTGACAGTGAAGTTTTCAAGATATCAATATTCAACTGGCTGAAGTTTTAGCCGGCAGATTTCTACACAAATAAATCTTCTTTTTTAAGTTGTACGACCCACGATTATGCCGTCTAGGCGAAAGGAGACGACGAAGAGAAGAAGTGAATGAAATGGTAGAACGAAAAAAAATGGGAGAAAACGGGAGAACCCCGAGAAAACTTAATCACACGGTGTTTGCCCTCCAGAGAGCTTATTTGGCACGAGCTGGAATTGAACCAAAGACCACGTGCACCAGAGATGAACGCTGTACTACTGAGCTACGGCGGCCCCTTTCTACACAAAGAGTCTACGAAAGTTTGTACCACTCTACCGAAAACTCTTCAATCTGTATGGTGACTATGTAGTTGAATAGTAGGGATGGCCAGAACCGGTTCCTGGTGGAATCGGTTTTCGGGTCTGAACGGATCCGGTTCTAGAAGATCCGGTTCTGGAACCGGGTTTTTAGATCCAGATCTGGAACCGGGTTTTCGGATCCAGGTCTGGAACCAGTTCCTAAAATCCGGTTCTGGAACCGGCTTTTCGGATCCAGGTCCGGAATCGGTTCCAGAACCGGTTCTGAAAACTGGTCCGCCTCAACCGGAACTTTGTGGCCATCCCTAATAAATAGCAAAGGTATGTGCTTGTATAGAATCAAGAATATTTCAACATTTTCATAAAAGCACGCATTTTTTTAAAAATAGAATAAAATCAGTTTTAAAGAATATTATTTTGAATTAAATTTAATTGGAATTAAGGGAAGTCATTTTAAAATTTATGGGCTGTTCACTTCTCACCTTGTCCCGGGTTCAAGTCCCGGTGGGGCACTCGGTCGAAAAAGTGTAAAAATATTTTCAAGCCAGCCATCCTACAAGAGGTTTTCCTGGATTTTCCTCATTCACACCACAAAATGCTGGGGTGGTACCTAACTTATAGGTCTCAGGCCGCTACCTTCCTTCCCTTTCATCGGAGAGTGTGCTTGCCGAGGGACGTCATCCTTCATACGGGCTAAATAGAAATAGATGCCAAAAGCCTAGAAGCCTAAATCCTAGAAGCCTAAATCCTAAATCCTAAATCACCTCTCCCCTTCGAATTTGACCTGTTACAAGTTTGTAGCAACGTACACTTATGTCCAAAATGATTGTCGCATATCTATAACTGTCTTATTAAAACGATATAATTTGATAATGATTTTGCAGGGTACTTTTAATACTGATACTATGTGTATAAACTGGAAATGTATATTTGTGGTAAATTTCATAGGGAAAGAATTATAAATACGAAAATTAGAATGAGTAAAACAAACTGTTGCTAAATGGACAAGAAAGTTTTATTTTTGTTTTATTGTTCTTATTTACTGCTCTTTTGACATAGAATTTGCGACATACATGTCTTTACCGATTACATACATTCTAACATCATAAGAAATACCGGGCGAATTCGTTATCAAATTATATTCCTAGAACAACATATTTATGGACATGCGACAATAATTTTGGACATGAGTGTACATCGTTGCGCTACTCCTTTGCTTCTGAGCTTGTCCTATCACAGAAGAACAATAAGTGATTTCGATTGGTTGGATTGCATCGAAAGATCAGCGTGACTTTTAGCAGCAAAACTATATGATCTACAGTTTAACATGAAATCCAAACCACTTGAGATCTACCCCCAGGTCATGCTGGGTCAGTGGTAAATCGTTCTTCTCTGGTGTAAGAGATAGTTTGTTCCATTCCAGCTCGCGCCAAGTAAGCTTCGTGGTGGACAAACACCGTGTACGTGTGGGGTTGAAGGAGATTCTTGCAATTCTCCCGTTTCCTTCTACTTTCTTCATTCCACCATTTTCATTCATTCTCGTCATCACCGTGTCCTTTAGCCTAGCCGACATATCCGTGAGACGTAAAACTTAAGGACTTCATTTCATTTTTTTCTCTCCGGGAATCGAACCCAAGTGTCCAATGCCGAAAGCTATTGTGCTAACCATATAGCCATTCGAGTTTTGAATAGCGAAGTAATGCTGCAGAATTATTTAATTTATTTTGGATCCGAAAGTAAATCTTTGCTTCTTTTTAGAATTGATTATTCCCACCAGTGGCGTCCGAAGAAAATTTTCTAGGGGGGCCACTCCATGATTGCTATATTGCGTCCGGGATTTCTGATATATTTAATATACGTGGCTTGCTATATTACGTATATATTTTCGTGAGCTAAGGGGAGCTCTGTCCCCTTCGGGCACACATGTTCTCATCGAGAGTTTAGTTCCGCCATCGCCAGCCTGACTTATTAAAAGTATTTCTTTTAATATCTGTTTAAAGCAATTATAATACATGGAGCACTTACTTAGTGCTATATTTGGAGTTCAGTGTCCCTTTCCTGCAACGAGGCTATATGAGACATGAACCGAGGACGCGATGGCTCAGTGGTAGAGCGTTCACCTCTGGTGTGTGTTGACCCTGGTTCGATCCCAGCTCGCGCCAAGTAGGTTTGTGGTGGGCAAACACCATGCGCGTGGGTCTTCTTGGGGCTCTCCTGTTTCCTCCCGCTTTCTTTATTGCAACATTTTCATTAATTTCTCATCATCACCGTGTCCTCAGTCGACATAAACGTGGGACGTAAAACTTAAGGATTTCATTTTTCTCTCGGAAAATCGAAACCAGACCTCCAATGCCGAAAGCGATTGTGTTAACCATATAGCCATTCGAGTTTTGAATAGCAAAGCAATGCCCCACAGAATTCTTCAATTTAATTGAATCCGAAAGTAATTCTTTGCTTCGTTTTAGAATTGAGTTGAGTTGAGTTGATTTTGAGTTTAGCGTCCCGTTGAACAGCGAGGCTATATGAAACGTTTACCTACTGATTAACATGGAATCCGAAACACATGAACTCCCGCTGGGAATCGAGCCCGAGTTTTTTAAGAATTGTCTTCCCATCCAAAGTTTGGTTCCGCCATCTCCTGCCTGACTTATTACAAGAACTTTTGTTAATATCTCTCGAAAGCAATTATAATGAATGGAGCATTTACTTACGTGCTTAATTTGGAGTTCAGTATCCCTTTTCTGCAACGAGCTTGTAGGAAATGTGAACCTACAGCTTAACGTGAAATCAGAGGCACATAAGCTCTCACCGGGAATTGAACTTTGGACTCCCGCGCTAAAGACGGGTGTTCTAACCATATAACCATACATGATCTCAAGTTTAAAAGACTAATCCACTACGTTAAAATAAGAAGTGAAAGAAAGAATATAAATGAAGGAAGACTAGTTTGTTTCGCAAATTTAACTTAAAAAGCTACTTGTAAATCTGTCCCTGAAAAGAGCCGTTGTTGAAGTTCTTGAGAAAACCGCCGCCGCTCTTGTGGTATTGTTTTCTCTAAAATGTATCCTCGTGAAACTTCTATGAGAAGGGTAAAGTATAGAGCGAAACTAGTTAGCGAATCTATCGGGAGAAACTAGCGGCAACGGGAGGGGAGGGAAGTTTCTGGAAACCTCCGGTCCTCTCCGCGCGCCACATTTGTCGCTTCCCCAATTAATTATTACAGGTTGTAATTTCATTAACATTGTAATTGCCCTAATTAGTAGCGCTTACGCGGCGACGTGTTTATTTTAGTTGCGGGAAGGCGATTAGCCCGCAGTTGCTAATTGGTCGGTAGTCAGAGTTCCGAAGTTTACCCTGGGGACCAGGCTCAGCGAGAATATTCCTCCCCCTCCCGCTTTAACCCCCACCACCCGCTGAAATCGTTACCCCCTCTACCTCAAATCCCTCCCTCCTCGTTCCCGGCATTCCGCGCAGCAGCCCTGATGCTCTGCGTTAAGCCTATTAGCTTCAAATGGATACATTAAAGACGGAAATGGCAAGGGGAGGCAATAATACCCGCCATTTTAAATATTTGTGTGTTGGTAACTGTGGCGCTGGCGGCAAGCTGATGTTGCCTAGAGGGACCGAATATAGATAAATCGGTTCTCCCTTCGTTTCTACCTATCACAGCCCCTCCTCGTCCTATCCTGTCTCCATTTTTAAAAGTAAACTAAAAAAAAAAAAAAAAAGCAGCCCCTCACACTCAACCCTCATTTTCAGATTTTAATTACGGCATAGAAGGCTTTTATACATGGTGGATTGCTTGTTTCATGATAAAGACAAAACCAAGCATCGCTATATATATATATATATATATATATATTCGTATATTCTTCTTTCCCCACCCGTCCCCAACGTGCATTTTAATGCTTGTTACAAACTCTCCCCCCTTTTGCTACTCTTTACAAAATGGGTAAGCTAACATGAATAAATAATGCAGATATTTATGGGGTTTTAAATAAATTATCTTCAACCGAATCGCAACGAAAAAGAGAGAAATACTAATATCGAAACCAGGATGGGAACTAGGAAGAGTATAGATGTAAGGGGAAGAGAAACAAACATCTTGCACCACTTCGTATGCGCACCATGTCCACTTTACATGCTTGCTATGCGTAATCAATTGCATTGTAGTTTGTAATTGTGATTACCTTGATCTCATGTGTATGTGTAACCAACTTACATGTGACTGTTGTATTCTGATCTAACTTGCTCTCCCCCAGATTATACTCTAGTCCTCAAAGTGCTTCATTCTCAACTTCAGATTGCAGTATTGTCTCTTACCGTCACCTGTAATAGCAACATTCTTTTTACTAGTACTCCTTCTCACTAAACCTATTCTAAACCTCATTATCCCTCATCCTCAAGTAATATTTTCGTCCTCATTAACCCTCACCATCTCCCATGCTCCGGCTCACTGGACTTGTGTGGACTTAGGCTTGCTGTTCCCAAGGATCTTGCCCTCTCAATTAGCCTCACGGTATATGATGCTCGCAGTCGCTCGACCTTAGCTCGCAATCGTTCCGACTCAGGCTCTGGATCGATATTAGTTTACAGGGATGGTGCTGATATTTACTGAGTCCGAGAACCAGTCTCAAGACTTTCAGAATCAATGACCCTTATGTCGAAATGTCTAAGGCGTGTGTTTTCTGTGCATAGTGTCTCGAGTCCCATGATTTCAGCGCGCAGTGTCCCGAGTCCCATGATTTCTGCGCATAGTGTCCCGAGTCCCATGATTTCTGGGCATAGTATCCCGAGAACCCATAATTTCTGTGCGTTTCAAATAAGGTTGCTTACTTGTGGAGTTATGGTTCGGATTTCACTTTACCCTATAGTTCCCGTACATACATCTTCAGTGGTGAAAAGATATGTTGAATTTCAACGTTTTTCATACATAAATCCTGTCTTGATTGACCCATTTTGAGAATGTTCTCCTTTGGCAAACAAAAATGAATGTCTGTTACATAATATAGAACAAGTTATTTCTATGCTTTTGAAGGAAGATTTAGCATAACCTACGACCTTAAGATGTACAGTATACTGTCTTTGTTGCTAAAGTTCAAATTTAGGGACAAAAGAGATTCTTATCACTGTTGCCACTGTTGTGGATTTGGTACCCTATGAAAAAATATGAATTTAGGAGCTTTAAGTTGTTTGGAAACTCCTATTTATAGTTTTGTTCATATTTCATAAACAAATGTGAGGTCTCGGTGGCTCAATGATAGAGCGCTTATATCTGGTGCGTGGGGTCCTGGTCAAGTAAGTTTGTGGTGGATAACATCGTGTCCGTGGTCTTTCTCCGGGTACTCTTGTTTCCTCCCACTTTTTCATTCCACCAATTTTACATCATCATTCACTTACCTTAATCATCTGTCTCTCTTAGAATAATAGGAATAATCGTGGGACGTACTCTTTCCTATGGTCGCTCTGGAGATCCCCAAACTTCAAAGAAGGTAATTTTTCCTGAGAAATTTCCCGATTTTCCCAAAATTTACCTTTTCTCATACTTTATATGGACATGAGCGACTGTGCAGTTGAAAGACTGTTTTATTATTAACAGAATGCGGTATTAATCATTAAATTCGGATGAGTAGCGTTGAAACAATAGCTACTTTAAAAAGGCAATACCTTTGCTCATGGCGGCCATTTTGATATTCTACTTGGATTTCGAAGTGACTCTTCGACTCAAATGTTTCATTTTAACTTAAACTATAACCACAGAAAGTGGTATATTCCAATCGGAAAGTGTTGGCATTCTTTGGTGTACCCAACGTACTATCATACCTGCTCTGGTTAACAGTGTGGAACACCTGCACCATCTTTGATTTTAGCTTATTGATTTAAATGGGGAATTACTTGTCTCTTTCATTTGAAATGCACTTGAATTTTATTTTTTTAATTAATTTTCCTCAACAAACCTGTTTTAAATATTCTTTACTTCATGCAAACTAAATTCTATACTAAGTCATTTTAAATACGTAATAATACAATTTAATATATTTAATGTTGAATTCATATCTAATGCAAATTCATTTTTTTAATTAATGGACATTACGCTAGACTCGTAGAAGAAATCCATATAGTTAACATTCCAGTTTCTATCAAAGAAACTAAAAAAGTAATTCCTCGTATAAATCAATCTATACTTAAAACTTATGCTGTACATAATATAATGTATGTGTCTGTGTACTAAATTTCACATATAAAGGAGCAACTTACACAAGCCAAATTCGATACATAGATAAATATGTATAAGATCTAATCGTGTACGAAGTAGTTTATTCGATTTTTGGCTCTGGGGTGTGAGGAGGTGAAAGTTATTCATTTTTCTTATCTGGCGGGGTATTTCTATGAACGCCTTACTTCTATGCAGCCCACACCACTTCTTTGTTCTGCGGGTTACATAACAGCAGAGGATAATTTCCCAGGAAATAGAATCAAGACATTTGTCTTCCTCTTATTTTATCCAAGTTTTGAAGTATGACTGGACAAAGATGGGTTCTTACAGACAGTGGATTATAAAATAAAGATGGCTTCGTTAACAGAACACCGTTAATCTCAAAACTGATAGTAGACAAAATTTTCATTAAAAAAAACACTGTATTGACATACTATTCAATCAAAATAAGACAGAAATGGAAATAAGATAGATTAAATTCTACAAAGCTTTTCATTTAAGGAAAGATTATCCAGGAATCTTTTTTTTTTAACATAGAACTGCCGCGCCATCTAACGTTTCCGGCAAAAGAAAATGATAGGAAACAAACCCTCCAGACCAGAAATACGCATGTTTACATATTCGCTTCTAACACTCTTCCCCTCCCTCTTCCCTTTCCCCTTCCACTGGTCCCTCACTGTGTAAAGTGTATGTGTTTGTGTGTGAGTGTTTGTGTACACAGTTGATTAACATTTTTTTCTGTTTGATTAGTTAATTGGTACGCATCAAAGAGATGTGATAGTTTATAAATTGCAAAAATGTTCCCTTTTCGTTCTTTTGGCTGTATACATAGCATATAGGGTATATGAAATCAGCATAGAAATCTGTCACCGAATGTTTTATGTTTTATAAAATCCCAATTGCTTGTTTATTTCATGCCTTTTTTATTTTTTTTAGAAAACTACCCAAAAAAATAAAAATAGAAATAAAAAATCCACCTATTTCCCATTTTCCCCGCTTGAGCTTTCTATTTTTCACCAGAGGGCATAATAAATCCCAAACACAGACAGACAACCAATAAACACTGCATACATGAGTGAATGTGTACATATTTAAAAAGCATTGGGCAATTGCCTATATATAGGTTCATAAAATTGAAAAATATATATTTTGGTGAGGAGTGGAGTTTAGGAGAAGAAATAACTAATGCTTTTTAATATACTCAATTTACAGCTCGGAGCTCTCGAAAATGGCTGTTATATATTCACTCTTGTGGTCGAAAATGCAATTTTTTATTGCTTTACTGCACTTTAAAATATAAAATTTTTAAAGAGCATATATTTCAAATTCAATACATGAAAGGTTTTCGGTGATGTAACACTATAAGTGAATAAGTTCAATTGTATATAAAAGGCTGTGAGTTTCAGTCCTGATATTCAGTATCTAAAAATAATGTTTCATTTGTAAGTTTCTGGACCCGCTATTTTCTTTTATTTTAATTATTTAACCACGTCGTTATACTCATCAACATTAATTGACGAAATAAGTAAATATGCGTTAACTAATATTTCTTGTGATCTACATGTTCTTAACTTACTAGGGTTACCAATTTGCCGGTATTTCAACGGCCTGGCCAGAAATAATGCTGTTATTTTGATTGAGACCGGTAACCGGTACAAACTTCTTACCAATCCCTTTATGACCGGTATTTTGAAATCAGTAATTCAGAACAAAACATTGAATATCGAAATTCTTCAACAGTACCTTCACAAATAAAAATTGCTTGAGTTGAGTTGATTTTGAGTTTAACGTCCCGTTCAGCAGCGAGGCTATATGAGACGTAGACCTACTGATTAACGTGGAATCCGAACCACATGAGCTCCCGCCGGGAATCGAACCTGGGTCTCCCACGCCAAAGGCACGTACGCCAACCTCTTAGCCACGGACGAGCTGTTGTATTATATATTAAGAGATATTTTTTAAATCTATGGCAGTTTTTTTTTATTTATTTAACATAAGATGTTTGATAACAATTAGAGTTTGTTGTGAAACATTGTCTTCAAAAATAGAGACACAAGTGTATAATTTGCCATAAGTGTGCGTCATAAACATAATGATAAATTTAAATCGTCCATCGATTGTTGGCAAATAACTCTTAGGCATTTCTTTAGTACAATGTTTGTTGTATTGTTTAGTTTCACGTCCCTAGCTGCTGCATATGATAATTTTCCTAAAACTTCCGACTTCCTTCCTTAGGACTTCTTAAAGCAATTTCCTGTAGTTGCAGTATAAGTTTAAAGAGTAAATTTCATTTCATAAATCCACAATTGTCAAGTAAGGATTAATATACTTCTCTTCATATGTATCGATAATTTTCAAGAAGTGGCAAATACAATAAAATGATTAATATCGATTACAGTTTCTCATTTATAACACAATGTATTTATTAAGCATATTAGCGAATGTAGTAAAGATATGCAGAATATAGATGCTAATGCACTTTTATCCACGATAATACATTTTCTTCCCATGGATGGGTCCGAACAGAGATACTTCACACTTTTACCTACAGTATATCATAGGGAATTTTAAGGGGGTGCCGGAAATTTTCCAAAGTTGGCAACCCTGTAACTTACTGCAAGATATTGCATACACTCAATTAAAATAAGTAGCAAATCCATCTACAACTTCCTTAATTGTGTTTAATTCCGCTCCCTCTAAGATCTTAACATTGAAACATTATTGTTTCTTCTCTGTATCCGTAATGTACATCCAAGAAGCTTGATTATTGTTCTCAACATTATAATGTATTTGATTTATACGTTATCTGTAGGCTTTATTAATCAGCTTCTTAAGTTTTTTTCTATTTTCTTTAAACATGAACGCATTATAATGTGTTTTCTTTCTAGGTTTTCTATGATACTCCTCATTTCTTTAAAGTGTTAATAATATCAACATTAAACCAAATCGGTGGCGCTCGGTGGCTCAGTGGAAGAGTGTTCACCTCGTATCATGGGATCCCTGGTTCGATCACATCGCACAAAATGGGCTTTGTCGTGGACAAACACCGTGTTCGTGCGTTTCTCGGGTTCTTCCGTTTCCTTCCACTTTATTCATTCCGCAATTGCATTCATTTCTAATCATCATCGTCTCCTTTAACCTCGGCTGCATAACCGTGGGACGTGAAACTCAAAGATTTAATTTTCATTTTTAAACCAAATCGGATAATTCCTACTTTAATCCACTCTTTTTGGGGCGTAGGGGGAAGGATTGTCTCAGCAAAACTTTTCTCCACCCTATTATAAAACTGTTCAACTGCAGCTTTGATATCCTCATGATCAATAGTGAATTGTGTCTCGAAGCTTTAAAAAGATGACTTTTTTTTTGAAATTATAAATAACATATGAACTCTTCTTTATTGTTTTTTATTTAAATAAATACGGATCGAAATACTTAAACAAGGATGGTAATTATCTAGCCTTACAAAAGATAATTCTTCTTCCATAATTTTAACATTCACGTTACTCTGACTATCAAATCCAATATCCTGCCACTAACACTTTTAACATCATCATATAAAGTTGGATTATGCAAAACTAATAACATTTTGCAGTGTTCTATTCTCAATGCCTCATTTTACTAAATCACCAAAAATCGAGAAAGTACAATTTGAAAATACAATATTTTTCAATTAGTTCAAATAATATCAAATATCATCTGATTTTGTATTTGATAAAAAAACTACAATTAATAACAACAATAATAAGCTTTAAGTACTATAAGATTTTTCAATACATGCTACATCAAGATTTGCATTGAAACTGATTTGTTTTGAAATTAAATTGTGCCTTACAGCAGCCTTAATCCCACCACTCTTTCTCTTTTCTATCACTACGATACATTTTATAATTATCAGATATCAGCTCCCAATCATTAACATTTTCCGTTAACCATAATTCTGTAATAAAAATTAAATCATAGTCCGAAGGAGATTGATTTACGTAAAACTAATTTATTTTAGTATTCAGCCCTCTTACATTCTGATAATAACCAACTATTTCCTTACAATAGATATTAGCCATTTATGTATGATATCCGTAATACACTGTTACGACATCATCTATTGATTTATTTTTTCATTAACTTTACGTCAGTATTTTTAACCGATAAATATGCAAAGTTTTTTGTTTTCTTTATCTTCGTTGCCTTTGCAAAGATTCCTTTACGATATGGTTTTCAATCATGACATATGTATATTATATTATTGATAATGTACTCGAGTTGATTTGTATTTAAAATTCTCGTTGGTTATCTTCTTCGCAAAATACCTTACCATTCTTTTTTGCAAATTTTACGACAATAGTAGCTGGCTCTTAATTTGGACCCTTTTGTAACCTGTAGCATGCATCTGCCCCTTCATTGTTTATTTCTATGATCAGTTGTTCACCAACATTTTTAACTATCTACAACATTTTCACTCAATGTCTCCGGAATACTAAGTATTTCTACTATAATTCTTCTACTATATTGCTGAAGTTCATTAACCTATAAGTTACATCATTTATTTTTTCTTTTAATTGTATGTTATCTTGGTTTAATCCTTCAATTTTTTCCACACTCTCATTAATGCATTCTATCTGTGTTTTTTTTTATCAAATCATTTATGTGTAACTTTTCATAAGCTACATTATGTACTTTTCCTAGTTTCCTTTCTCCTCACCTTTATTAATGGATTCTATGTTTTCTTTTAAAAATTAAATCATTATATATGTGTAACTTTTCATAAGTTTAATTGAGTGATATTTCTAGTTTCATTTCTCCTCGCCTTTATTAATGGATCCAATCTGTTTTTTAATTAAATCATTATTTATCTGTAAATTTTTATAAGTTTAATTGAGTGATATTCCTAGTTTCCTTTCTCCTCACCTTTATTAATGGATCCAATCTGTTTTTATAAATTAAATCATTATATAGTGTAACTTTTCATAAGCTATATTGAGTGATTTTCCTAGTTTCCTTTCTTCTTACTCATATTAATGGATTCTATTCTTTTTATTAAATCATTATTTATGTGTAAATTTTCTTAAGTTAAATTTCAATAATTATCCGGGTGTACTTTCAAATTCTACTATAGCTATCTGTAAGTTTATTTCATTACAGCAGTTATCGCCTTGGTTTTCCTTTGTACTACTTTTTATTTGATTCTTCCTTATACTAGTTTTCATTTGTCTCTCCCTTTAATATCATATTTTAATTGTTGTTGGTACCATTTTATTTTGTTTTTCCTTGCACTAATTTTCATTTGTTTCTCTTGCCTTTTTACTTTCTTTTATTTTATTTTCCCTTGAACATTTTAATTTGAATATGTTTTTTTTTATTTTTTTTCATTTGACTTTCCTTGCACTTTATTTAATTCAATTACCTCTTGCACTATCTTAATTTGATTTTCATACTATTTTTTGTTTTCACGTTGTAGTATCTGTACAATTATAATTTCATTTTCCCTTGTATAAATTTTATTCGATTTTCTCTTGTATTACTCTTTTTTCAAATTTGTACTAATTTTCATTTTATTCCCCATTTACTATTATAATTTTATTTTTAATGGTGCAATTTTTATTTGATTTTCCCTTGTACCGTCCCTCATTTCGTTCTCATGAGTGCAGTGGTTTAATGGTAGAGTGCTCAGCTCTTGTGTGTGTACACTCTGGTTTGATCTTAGCTCGTGCCAGAAGAATTTTGTAGTGGACAAATATCATGTGCGTAGGTTTTCTTGGATTTCTCCCGTTTTCTCCTGCGTTTTTCAATCCACAATTCCATTCAATCTCTTCATTACTATCTCCCTCACCCTTGAAGTATAAGCGTAGAACGTTACCCTTTCTAGGATTTATGGTAATTTTTGTTGCCATAGCGTAATGTTGTCTTTGGCCGCTTATTTAGGTCCTATAACAGGCATTTCAGCCTGTTTCTTTCATTGGTTAAGTCAAACATGGACGAAAGAAGGCTCCAGATGCATTCTGGAACCGGATGGTCAATTTGGTAGCACCAAGTGGGAGCAGAGGGGCGTGACATTTTTTCCTAAGGCAGATTTCAAAAAAAATTTCACGCCCTTAGTTTTCAAGATACCAGATTGACATTTTGCACACGCATTGTGCACATAATTACGTATTTTTCAAGAAATTTTCAGATCCCTACGTGAATCCAGGCCCGGGGGTAGAGGGGCGCAAATCTTTTGAATTATTTTTCTAAAAAAAAAAAAACTCCTGGTTTTCCCCTATCTTTCCGTTTCTGGTGTATAATACGAACAAATGAATGCTACCGTTGAAAAAGATGCTTTATTTTGACGTGGTATTTAAAAACAATACGAGATATTAACCATGACCCTACAATAAATGGTACGCGTAAGAAAGTAGTAGCTGTTTGACTGAAGTCTAAAATTTACCTCGAAAAGTGGAAATTCTAAAAAGGGTTAAACTGGAAATTTTCATTTTATTTGATTCTCCTCCTTTTATCATTTTTCTTTTGATTCTGGTCCAATTTTTATTTGATTTCCTCTTGTACTGTTTTTTATTTGATTCTCCATTGTACGTACTATTTTTCCTTAAAAAGAAAGAGCTTGTATCTTCTATTCATGCATCATAATGGCATCGGAGACAATTTAACATTTGCTATTAAATTGTGCGTCTTGTGACCCAATTAGGTAAGCAAGATTCAGACTCTCATTATGCATTGTCTATCTGTTGCCAGCGAACAAGATCCAGAGACGACTCCTAATTATGGAAGTTACTGTGTACAAAATAAAATTTTCAGAATTTCGACTCTATGAGCTTCTTGGATAAAGCACATTAATGTGGATTTCGGAGTTGCTATTAGCTTATCAAATAATACGCATTAATTAGTCCGGCAGACGACGCTCCTCCCGGTTTTTAAACTAATTATACAATTTAATATCTCTCTCTCTGCACTTAAGAACTTCACTAGTTGTAAGAAAAGCAACGTAAGTTTATTATCCTCAAGATATATCAAATAGGATTTAGTATTCAAGTTATCGGATATGTGTATACGAATCTAAAGATATGTTAATATGTATTTGTAGCAACTTTCTTAGAACAATCATTATCATTATCATCTATATCAGAGGTTTCTCAACCTTGTTTGCCTGGTGCCCTCTTTCGTAAACCTGAAGTATGCTCGTTGGTTCTATGTGCTTTCTATCACCTTCTGCGGTTTCAAATATAGCATTGAGTTCTGAGAACTTTAATAATAATAATAATAATAATAATAATAATAATAATAATAATAATAATAATAATAATAATAATAATAATAATAATAATAATAATAATAATAATAATAATAGGGTACATTGGGGTATTTCGAATAGGCGGGGAAATTGAATAATGTTAAGCATTTTGCTGGCTGGAGTGTAAACGAGTATCACCATGTTAGTGAACCTGCAGTGGATGTTTAGGTGGTGGTTTGTAGAAGTCGCTCTCAGAAATACAAACCATTCCTGCAGTTCTGAAGGCCTACACGATTTTTTGCTTGCTGCGAGGTTAAGTACGAATATGTCTATTTTTTTTAGGTCGTTATAATTTTCAACGTTGCTTCCTTAAGCTTTCCTTATTATTAACCGGATAAAATTAAACCGCTCTGGATTATAATCGTATTATTAGCATGTGGTGCGTTGATATACTGTACTCTCAAGCCAACTAGTGTATACGAATCCAGAGTAAGCAGTTTCCATACCACGTTCTGAATGGAATATTCGTCGACTGCGGGGCAATTTTTCTAATTCAAAACGGGGCAATTTGAATACCAGTGCAATTAGAACTATACACCTACTATTTTATATTTGTTTATGCCTCGGTTCTGATCAAGCATTCGTAATGTTTTCTCGTTTCAAATGGTCAGAAATTATAAGAAGAAAGATAAGCGATTATTGTTAATGGTGACATGTTGATACTAGGAGCATCGGAGTTATTTAATGTCCGTTTCACAAGCTTATACAGATGAGTTAAATATAAAGAGAGAGGGTACTAGCTGTAGGCAATACGTCTAAAATATCGTTCGGTGATATTGGGAGGCTAAACGTGATTTCCAGTGATGTAGAGAAAAACTAGTGTATAGGATAAAATATCTAGAATCCAGGGGGGTTGGGAGTTATTCCGAAGGAAGTCCGTGTAGCGGCATATTTATATGTGTCTAAATGTAAACTTGACATTCCTCAATCCTGGACTCAAACTAAAATGACAGGGAAGGACTGATGTCAAACGTTTTGTAAGCGAAATAATATTAGTTTGAGAAAACTTGAAGATTTGTCAAAAGTGAGAGCTTCTGGTGTTAAGAAGGAAACTATGAATTCTTATTTTGAATTACTGGGAAAATTAATGAACGAATATGATCTCCATAACCATCCTAGCCGTATTTACAATATGGACGAAAGTAGACTTCCTCTAACTAACAGATTCCCTAAAATTCTTACAGAAAAGGGTAAAAAAAAAAAAAAAAAAAAAAAAAGAGGTAATCAGTTTAACATCTGTAGATCGTGGGGAAAATGTGACGGTAATAGCATGTTGCATTGCCGGAGGGTCTTTTATAACTTCTGTAGTAATATTCAAAGGTGTACGCCAAAATCCGGACTTTAAAACCCATCTCCCGTGTGGATCATTTGTCTGCATAAGTGAAAGTGGATATATTAATGAAGATATTTTTTAAAAGTTTATTAAGCACTTAACGAACACAGAGTTCCGGGCCGGGTTTTGTTGATTTTGGACGGACATAAATCTCACTCACAACTTTCGTCCTTAGAGTTCCGACAAAGTCATGACATCGAAATGCTTTGCCTACCTCTATACACAACACACGTATTACAACCACTCGATCGCTCTGTTTTTAAGGCCCTTAAAACCAATTACCACCAAGAGGTAACTACCTGGATTCACCAAAACCCGAGCTCAGTGATTAGTAAATCTCAGTTCTGCATTTTGTTCACCGAAGCCTGGAAGCGGACAGCTCTTGTTAGACTGACGGTTAATGGGTTTTCATGTACCGGCATATACCCCTTTAGACACAAGCTAGTGAAGAGTTTCGATTTGCCCCTTAGGAAACGTATGGCCTTGTTATACATTCTGAGGAGCAGTCTTCACGGAAGGAAATCTTAACAACGCGCCTTCTTCCGGTCATGGTTCTCAAAACGTTGCCCCAACAAAGCCTACAGATGAACCCGTTACAACACGTGCTTCCAGCCCAGAAAAGGTTTCTGTGTAGAAGAGATGTCACAGGAAAATTATGCCACTCGGCTTCTGAAAATACTGTATTCAGGCAATGAGAGTAAAACAACTCCAAAGAAAGAAGCAAGCATCGGGTACAACAAAATCCAAGAATATTACAAGAAAGAAGAGTGCTAATACAGAACTTCCCAAGAAAACAAATGAAAGCTTGTAGAAAAATGATACCCTCTACCTCTTCCAGTATCGAAGACGCAGGCCTAAGTCTAAAGATGGCTGCAGCAATGAAGATCAAACATGAAATTGCGGGTTTTGCCTTCTTAATTACTATTCGAAACATTATGCTAGAAAGGGAGACTGGATTCGTTGCCAGCGTTGTAAAACATGGTTCCACACGGTCTGTGTCGGTGCGGAAGGTCGAAAATAGTTTATTTGTGCTCGTTGACGTTAAATACGAACGAAGGAAAAAGAATTAACCTATTACGGCTGTTTGCCTTAGTGTTCCTAACAAAATCTTTTAGCGTACATTCAAAAAGATGGCGACAGGTGACTCATATTTACAATTTATGTATCTCTTTTCATTTAAAATTGGCATATATATCGACTGCCGTAGAATTTACAATCTAACTATTAAATAGTTTATACATTATTTCTAGGTATATATATTTTCATTATTTAAGACTTGCTTATTTTGTTGGTTATTCATATTGCCCCATTCGTTATTCACATTGCTCCTCGCATTTACATTTTTTTTTGAAATTTCGCCGGGGAAATTGAATACCCAAATTTCACAATGACGTATCCCAGATACTATCTTTTAAAAAATTGTTAAGTAATAGTAAGGTTCAAAGTTCTTGTTCACAATTTTGTATGTGAATACCAATTACAGTTTCTGAGATACATGAGGAAATATCTGAAATTATTCAAATTACCCCGCTGTACCCTAATAATAATAATAATAATAATAATAATAATAATAATAATAATAATAATAATAATAATAATAATAATAATAATAATAATAATAATAATATTTTCACACATCTTTATTTATTTCCAGCAAGCAAGGCTTCTGCATGTCATATAAGTGCAGTATTATTTTTTGCTTGCTTTGCTGTTAATGAAACCATAGTTTTTACTCAATACCTATTTCTGTCATTAGCTTCCGCCTCTTTGCTCGCTTCTCATCTCCCGCAGGAGACGTGTTCCTCAAGTTGGGAACCAAGTATCTACATTTTGTGATCTTGGTAACAGTGAACTTAAAAATCGTCTAAATATTAACGTGCTTTGCTAATCTCTACTTTGAAGTAAAATTACCTCTGTTATATCGTATTCTGCTTTCTCTCATTCCTTCGCTTTCTACTATTTGTTCTCCTATTAATAGAAGAACATGCTGATGCAGTTTTCTGCTACCCTCTCAGCCTTCGCCTAAGAATCAGTGACCTGTAAGTTCGAGGTCAATAACTGGGAACAAAAAAGAGAGAGAGACTATAAAATGATAGTGAGTTGAAGCGGAATCAAAAAGTTCCAAGAAACCAGAACTTTGACAGAGGGAAGAAATAGATGGGAAACAGGAAATTCTGAATCTGGAGTGAAGGGATAGATTAGGAATTAGGATTACAGATACAACTTATACAAGAATTGAGTAATTATGGCTTTATTACACAGATATTCACTTTCTCACATCAATTAATATTACCCCGATCTAAATGAACTCTGACTTCTTCTAGTGTCAAGAAATCAAATTCTTGTCAGAGGGAAGGGATAGATGAAAAAGTGGAAACTCTTAATCTAGATGAAGGAATTGATTGAGAATTCAAATTAGGGACACAAAACATACAAGAACTGAGCAATTATGACTTCTTTACGTAGATATTCACTTGCATACATCAATTAACATTCCTGCGATCTAGTGACACTTTGAATTCTTATAGTCTAAAGAAGCCAGATCCTTGTCAGAGGAAAAAGGTAGATGAAAAATTGGAAATTGTGAATCTGGAATGAAGGGATAGATTAGGAATTAGGATTAGGGATACAACGTATAGAAGAACTGAGTAATTACAGCTTCATTACACAAATATTCACTTGAACAAATCAATTAATATTCCTCAGATGTAAAGGCACTCTGATCTCTTATAGCGTCAAGAAGCCAGATAAAAAATTAAATATATAATTATTTCCTTGGGGAGAGTACCGTGCTTTTTACTTAAGTATAAAGCAAATCTATATATATAAAAGAGAACGTACAAATCCTTTGTCCGCTCATCACGCTAATACGGCTGAACCAATTTCTTTTATTTTTGGGGGGTTATTAGGATTTGGACCCTAGATGGTTTTTATCATATCACTTTAATTTTCAATTACCAGTGTCTTGAGATAATTGACCATTCAGGTGTCCATTACGTAGAAATCCTTTGTTAGTTCATCATAGGTATAAAAATAAACGTATTTATATGCAACCCGCATGACCATGTCACTCGGCGGGTTAACATAAATGACAGGCGTTATAATGGTTTTTATCATATCACTTGAAAGCGAAAAAGTAAAAATTATCTAAGTAACAAAGTTTATTGCGTTCGGGGGTGACCGCAGCGAAGCGGGGCGGGTTAACATAAATGACAGGCGATATAATGTTAACATTTACTGCAATCTTCTATGGTTTTTATCATATCACTTGAAAGCGAAAAAGTAAAAATTATCTAAGTAACAAAGTTTATTGCGTTCCGGGGTGACCGCAGCGAAGCGGGGTGAACGCTGCTAGTAATGAAATAAAACAATCAAATCATACTTTAAATAGATCAATTTCTTTTTAACTGTAATATGATCTTATAAAAACAGTTCTCATATTTTTATAGTAAAGATTTCCTGAAATGAATAAATGCTTATTTTTTTTCGAAATCGCTAAAAAAAATCATTAACGTTATCATATCAAGATAACCTATGACTACTAGAAAGGCAAGAAATATACATTGTAGTGGAATGTAACGCTTTTACAGAGATTTATCCGTTAATTAATTACATTTAGAGTGTGGGTAACGTGAATTAAAATGAGCTTTAATAATTTGGTTTTTCAGAAATCCTGTTTTTTTGAGTAACAAAGTTTTCTCCAATGAGAAAACAGAACACTATAGGTTTTTTTTCTTAAATAAATAAAACAAGAAAAAGCTTAAAAAGGAAGAGGTATAATACAATGGTTATATCAACCTAAACCCTTCATTACATTTTCTTCACTTACAGAAACAAGAAACATGGAGGAAAGAGATATTTATAAGGAAAGAAAAGCTGAAAGAAAAGTCAACGAACGTACATTATTGCGTGTTTTTTTTTTATAAAATGAAAGGATGTCATTTCCACAGACAGGAAACCCATGTAGTATGCATGAAGAAGCGCACGAAGAATGGGTAAAAAATGAAAGCTTACAAGAAAAGAAAGAAAAGAAAAAATGAAGAAAGAAAAGGTATGACTGGAGAATAATGACAAAAAGGGAAAAAAAGGCATTTTTATATTAAGAATAGTGACGGAAGTTTAAAGACGGGTTGGGAAAACAAAAAAATCTTTAAAAAAAAGAAATATAACATTTTCCTAAAAGAAAAAAAAAAGACTTTTCAGGAAAGATGAAAACTTAAGGATGTTGAAGGACGAAAAGACAACAGGACGAGAGGTGTGTGTAAGGGGAGGAAGTATCCTCTTAAAAGAAATTATGGTTATAAGAAAAGGATGAGATGTAATGCTTGAAGAGCGTCAAAAAATGTTAGACACGAAAAAAATTAAAGAAAAATAAAGAAACGTCCAAAAGAAGATGAGACTTGTATAGAGGGGGTGAAATTGAGGGTTGGATGTAAATGGTGTTTTTTTTTCTTTTTTTGTCAAACTCTTTTACGGGACATTAAGACGCTTTTGTCAACGTGAGACTTTTTCGTTTTTCTTTAATAAGAATCATAATGAGACAGTAGAAAAGCGGAAACTGCGGGGGGGGGGGGGGAGGAGCAGGAGGTGTTAGAAAAGAAAAGAGAGAGGCCTCAAAAGAAATTTTGCATCAAATAAACCCTTTTTCTTGCATTTCTTTCCTTTTGCTGTGTTCTTCTTAGTGAAGGAATACAACTGACAAACTAATTTGCAAAAAAAAAAAAAAAAAAAAATGCTTTTTCTCCTCTTACATCTCTTGTTGCAAAATTATATTACTTTTAAAAAAATCATTCTAAGTGTATTTTGAATGTTGTTGTTTCATTATTTTCTTGTGACATAAGTTACAAGTTTGGTATTATCAAGAAAAAAAACATAATAACATCACTCAATTTTTGAGTTGTAAACCTTATTTTCCTTTATTTTTATATATTAAAGGTGTTTCTAGTATTTCAATTATCTTTCTGGCCTTCTGTATTAAGAAACCATTTGTGAAGATTTTAGTTCTCTGACGTCATACTAAGTCGAGTAACTTGCTATCAGAAGAATATTAATTGATGTGTTCAAGTGAATATCTGTGTAATGAAGCCATAATTACTCATTTCTTGTATACGTTGTATATACAATCCTAATTCTCAATCTAACCTTTCACTCCAGATTCAGAATTCAAGTTTTCAATCTCACTTTTACCTCTGTCAAGGATCTGACTTCTTTAAACTACAAGAGGTCATAGTACGTATATTGGAGGAATATTAATTGTTGTGTTACTTACACCTGATTTTGTATTTCAAGCCAATTAAGTTTTTCATAGCTGATTAAGTTCCTTTTGGGATCACATATTGTATGGATCGTACATTAAACTCTAGTTCCACGACTCAAATAGCGTAAAACCATCCTTTTCCATTCGATTGTCTCTGACATCATGTTTTTTTTTCTTTCTGATAAACCAGACAAACGGACAAAAGAAACAGTGACAGGTGAAGAAGAACATATTTTTCCTGACTCTTAACTGTTTTTCTCTGTTGTTGCTAAGATATTAAAATCCTTTTTTTTTAAGATGGAGTTTTTCATATGATTTTCTTATTGAAGTACTACCTTCGTTTTTCTGTACTGAATCCTATAATTTAAAAAAAGTTTTATTACACCATTCAATACTTGTAAGTCCTGTATTTAGAGTCTGAGTCTAACCATCTTTGTTTTTGAAATGGCACTTCACTTTTATACAATAGGTAAAAGTTATGCAACCCACCATATCACTAGGATCATGTTGGTTGCCTAACATCTTTGTAAGTTTCTGAAAGTTATTCAGCTGTAACCGATGGTCTTTAAGGCCTTTCATATTGCAAATTATGTTCTTGAACGTCTTTTTTGTTGTTGTTGCTGTTGCAACCAATGCTTTTGAAGGATTTTTTGTATTGCAAAGGATACTTTTAAAGGTTTTTCGTATTGCAACTGATGCTTTTTAAATCATTTTATATTGCAAACAATGCTTCTAAAGGTCTTTCTTTCATATTGCAACCGATACTTTTGAAGGCCTTTCGTATTTCAAACGATGCTTTTAAAGATCTTTCATTTGGAGAGGAGGAGTGCCGGTACTCCATTGGCTGACACTTCGTTTCCAGGTCGTAATGGTGTATCCACGACTCGTCGCCGACAATGAATTTCCCTAGACGCAAAACTTTCGCAGTCAGAAATCCAATGACAGATGCTGTTTCAACCGGACGCCGCCACTGAATGCCATGGACTGCTCCATTACTCTGAAACGAGAAGAGATAGGAAGGTGACACAAGTGACATTCTGTAACTTAAGCATCAGTGCATTAATGATAAACAGTTCGAATGTTTGTAGTACTATTGGCCAAGTAGTGGGCTTGGAACATTACTTCCTGAATCACCCTCGTATGCATCTTTTATATATGAAGCATTTTTGCACAACATCTAATATAATTCTGAGAATTTTCAGAAACTTTTTTTTATAAATTTATAGCTTGATAGCTTATTACTAGTTTCACGACATTTTTTCCTTTTCTCCTCGCCAAGCTCTTCTCTTCCCTTCTTTTGGTGTCATCTCTCTCCTCTCATGCACACACACACACAGACACAGATACTTACACACAACACAACGTTGTCATCTCCTCCGCTCTAAGGTCACGTAAATATTTTAAACCATCTTTCACAAAAGTATCAGGGGATCAGCAAAGAGAGGGATGAATATGTAAAATTTTCTTCCCCTTATTTTGAAAAAAAAATCCACAAAATATCTCATAACATCTGTCATATTTAACAGAGATGATTCCCAAAGAGTAGAACAAAATACGAACGTGACAGGCGAAAAAGATTGTTCCCCCTCCCCAATCCCTGCAATAATTTCTGTCCCCCTCCCTCCTTCTTCATTTCAACCCTCAAAGTGAATAAGTAACTGATATATATATATATATATATATATATATATATATATATATATATATACGAGTTTTTTATTTGAAAATATTAAACTGAAAGTAATGAATGGCGTTAAAGCATTAGTATCACTTTACAATATTCGTATGCGTACGTAACACGTAGCGAAGGTCAGGAATATTCATAAATCAAAAACGAAAACCTCTCTTCCCATGTGATACTCAATTAAACGGTGAAATTCCTAAATGGAAAGAAATTTTGAAACTTAGAAATGTGTAAAATGAGACAGTTGACAGTTTAATTGAATAGTAAAATTGAAGATGCTGGTATGAATGCAGCATGTGATATTCAGGTTAGAATTTTAAATCGACAATTTTGGATTTTCTTATGCGTATGTCTGCAGAATGAAAATTGAAATGTATAATCTATTTTTAACAGTCGTTAATTTTACTTGTCATTTCATTAAATTGCCTACAATTAATATATTATGTGGAAGTTTAATCAGAAAGAATTCCTGATCTTTTGCATAATACTGCAGTTCCTTTCGATATTTGTAGCATATAGAGGAACCACTATCTAAAATGTAACAATTTTAGCTTATTATTATTATTATTATTATTATTATTATTATTATTATTATTATTATTATTATTATTATTATTATTATTATTATTATTGTTGTTGTTGTTGTATTTATTTTTTTATTTTTAAACGTAAAAAAATCTATTTCATCACACACTTCTACACCTAGCACTCCATTTTCGACAACAACAAACACATTCAATGTTACCAGAACACAGAAAAGGAACTGGAGACCACAGTTTAGCACTATAATTTTTTTTAAAAAGAAAGAAGTCCGTCTAAGTTCAATATCTTAGGCAAATCTTTTCGGAATTAGTGATAAAAAATTGAAATAAGAATATCATACCAGCGAAGAAATATAAAGGGAAATAGAACGGATTTACTAAATAAACTTAGAAAGCAAATCGCTGTCCAACACCATGTTTATACTACTTATTTTAAGTAAAAAATTTCATCCAGCTCTTGTGCTGATGGTAAGGATTTTCAAATGCTGACTGCATTTCCTCTCTGTATTGCTAGGCTTATTCGTTGTAGTAAATAGTGTTATTTTACACGTTACATTCCAGCCCACAGTTCGTGTAATTTTTTTTTTAAATTGTGTCAACACGATTGAATGATATAAAATCAGACACACCACACAGAATCACTATTACCTTTTATTCTCAAAACTCTATTAATTATATTTTACTTTTTCGGTTGTCATAGCAACGTTTTAGAGAAACAACTATCTGCTGTTTTGGTAACTAAGAGTACCAATTATACATATAAAAATCAACAGATATTTTCAGCTACTAAGATTAATTTTTTTTTTTTGTATTTAGAATCAACAACATCTAAATTCTTTTTTCTTCTTCTTCTTCTTATACACAACAGATTGTGTACTTCTAAGCACCGTTGCCCAAAACCAAAATATACAAATAGAAGAAATTTACAAAATAGATATACAATATCGTGTCACCGTCGCATTTACGCTAGAGCAAATGTGAGTGTGCATATTCCTTAGTTGCGCAGATGGCGCGTGGAGTGGTGAGGTGGTATCCAATATTATTTTTAAATAAGAATCAAGGTTTAAAGATTTGCTATATATTTTATAAAAATACTTATGAGTATCGGATACAGACTGTGCAGGTATAATGAGGTAGATAGGATACTTATCATGACATCCAGCTGTCCATTGAACTTCACAAAAAATAACTGAGTCTATAATTCTCGTCGCACTTGGTTTCACTCCATGCACTTCATCTTCCAGAGCCTGGTCTCCGGTGCCCCCTCGGTACGGGTTCCGACCCTTCCGCTGCTGCCACTGTTGATGTTCTTTCTTCGGGTCCCACGTGAAGAAGAAGGGCTCTTCTCACTCTGATGTATACAGCCCCCTTGGCCGGATCCTGCGCTGCCACCTGGCGAGAAAACTGGGAAAACATCCAGAGATGTTTCAGAAGCCTGAGACGATGTGGTGGCGCTGACTACCACATATTCACATATAATAGCATCCAAGATCGAATACTGCTCTTCTATATGGGTCATACTAGGACCTACACATCCCCCTAGACTCTCTAGATTTGATTCTGGTCTTAATTTCTTTATTGCAATAGTACATTTTCGTGTTCCTGCAATTCGAATATTACTTAAGGAGGAACTCTTGCGATATTTTAATATCCAAACTCCTGGAAGAACGCAGAAATAACTCTGATCTGAAATTTCTTCATAAGATAGTTACATGTCAAACTTAAGATCGGAAACCCTAGTTCAAGAACTATCCTTAAGTGTCCCTTCCCGGATAATCCAGAATACCCACCTACTCTATCTTGCCCGCTCCAGGTTGGCAAAATACCGAACTATTATAATAAACTTCCCACTGATGTGGACAATTGTTTCAAGCTATCCGGTGTTTGAAAGAGTAATTATCCGGTGTTTGGGATAAATAATATTACTTTTTCACTTTTTGTTGACGCTGTTGTTCTGTTTTTTCCTTTTTTTTTTTTTTTTTTGTTAACATTTCCCTGTGTAAAACGGCAAAGTAATATCTGGGAATTTGTTCATTAAATAAATAAAATGTATGTCTTCTTTTTTCTAGACATGAAACGAACATAGAAAAAGGCGTCTCGCCACAATAATTAAAATACTAAAATTGACTCTAGTGCGTGGTAATTCAACGCATCGTGCTGGCTAGTAGTGTTGTTACGAGACGAGACATTAAATTAGGACTTCTCATCTCGTCTCGTAGAAATAAGGAATCCTAGTCTCGTCTCGATCTTCGAAGAATTCATTCATATCTCGTTATAGAAATTTAGTTTTTAAACTTATGCGATTATTATTATTATTATTACTTTTTTTTTGCTTAATTTTCTCTAGAAGTTATCACAATCCTTCTGCGTTAAGAGAACTTCAGATATGGTGTGATAAAACACCACCTGAACCAAATTTATTACTGAAGTATATTACGTAATGACTTTCGTATCTCCAAACGTTGATAAATCCTCTTCATTATGTTCGTACGATCACTTTATCAATTTATCGTTTTATATACCATGAATTATGTAACTCTAAAACAGTGTTTGAGGTCTATAAATTGAGTGAATTAATGTTACTTACGAAGCTCGAAAAATTTCTCGCACAAATAGATGGATCTCACACAAATAGGAATACAAAGTAGAAACTGGATCCAGTTGGCTAAGAGTAGGGATGGCCACAAAGTTCCGGTTCCGGCGGAACCGGTTCCGCGAGGAACCGGTTCTCGGAGATCCAGTTTTCAGAACCGGTTCTGGTACCGGTTTCGGACCTGGATCCGAAAACCCGGTTCCAGAACCGGATCTTAGGAACCGGTTCCTGACTTGGATCCGAAAACCGGTTCCAGAACCGGATCTTAGGAACCGGTTTTAGATCTGGATCTGAAAACCCGGTTTCAGAACCGGATCTTAGGAACCGGTTCCAGACCTGGATCCGAAAGCCCCCAAAGACCCGTAAAGGAGGTACTAAGTTCACCTTCAAAAATAATGCAAAGAGGACCATGCTCTTGTGCCTTCCCCTACCAGATTCGCTTGTGCCCCCAGAAAAAAAAAATTTGGTCCACCAGTTTGTGTTTAGCCAAATGAGTTAGCCAGTTTGCCTGTTTAGCCAATGAGTTTGCCAGTTACCCAGTTTATTTAGCCAAATGAGACAAGCTGCCGCCGCCTGGGCGCCTGCCTGTCGCTTCCACCATTTCATCTAGCATACTATTCACAGCTTGCCAGCAGCTCGGGTTTAGCGCAGGGATGGTCACAAAGTTCCGGTTCCAGCGGAACCGGTTCCGCGAGGAACCGGTTCTGTTTTTAGACCCGATCGCAGACCTGGATCCGAAAAACCGGTTCCGGAACCGGATCTTCTAGAACCGGATCCATTCGGACCCGAAAACCGGTTCGGCCAGGAACCGGTTCTGGCCATCCCTAGCTAAGAGCAGATGTCAATGCAAGGCTTTTGTTGTCGCAGCATTGAACTTCCAGGTTACATAGATCATAAAGTTAATTAGTTAGTTAATCATAATCCTAATCCTTTAGCTTAAAGGTCATAATTGTAGGACGTTAAACTAGAAAATTTATGATTGAGACATTGATTCTCCGGGCTGCATAGGCCATAGAGTTAGTTTTAGTTACGTCTGTGAAGTTGTCCCGCCCACCTAACGAATTTTTCTTTTTTTTATCTACATCGTTAGTTTATCGTTAGTTTACGTTAGTTTTGCTAAAATTATCGTTAGTTTTGCAAAAATAACGATTTTATTCGAGAAATAAATGGGCAGGCCAACTTCACGGTTCCCCATCCGGAAATGAATTTCAAAACTTTTTTCTATCACATCGTTAGTTTATCGTTAGTTTACGTTAGTTTTGCTAAAACTATAGTTAGTTTCGCAAAAATAACGATTTTATTCAAGAAATAAAGTTTCCCGCCAACTGTGAATTAGCCCGCCCATATTGAATTCTCATAAAATTCGAACTCACATCGTTAGTTTATAGTTAGTTTACGTTAGTTTTACTAAAACTTTCGTTAGTTTTGCAAAAATAACGATTTTATTCGAGAAATAAATGGGCAGGTCAACTTCACGGTTCCCCACCCAGAAATGAATTTCAAAACTTTTTTCTATCACATCGTTAGTTTATCGTTAGTTTACGTTAGTTTTGCTAAAATGGCGGGAAACTTTATTTCTTGAATAAAATCGTTATTTTTGCGAAACTAACGATAGTTTAAGCAAAACTAACGTAAACTAACGATAAACTAACGATATGAGTTCGAATTTTATGAGAATTCAATATGGGCGGGCTAATTTACAGTTGGCGGGAAACTTTATTTCTCTAATAAAATCGTTATTTTTGCGAAACTAACGATAGTTTTAGCAAAACTAACGTAAACTAACGATAAACTAACGATGTGATATGAAAAACTTTTGAAATTCGTTTGTGGGCGGGGAACCGTGAAGTTGGCCTGCCCATTTATTTCTCGAATAAAATCGTTATTTTTGCAAAACTAACGATAATTTTAGCAAAACTAATGTAAACTAACGATAAACTAACGATGTAGATAAGGAAAAGAAAAATTTATTAGGTGGGCGGGACAACTTCACAGACGTGTTTTAGTTAGTAATTATTCATTTTATTTCACTTTTTCTATTACTTGAAGGTGTTATGGTGGAACTAAATGTTTCGTATCATTTCTCTACACCGTATGTTAGCACCTACTTTAGTATCCCTTGCAGCAGCTAGAACGAATATTAAGAACTATTTACTCTTAATCGTTCTATAGCTCTGATCCTTGGATATATTTTGAGCCACATAAATAACAAAGTTAATATGGTACCAAAATGTCGTTTATTATAACTTTTATGTTCCTCGTGTTCTCTCTGATGCTATTTATATTATATCTTACAGTAACTCTGTTTCTATATCTACTCAACCTATCGTCATGGTTACCAAAACAAACAAATACATACACGAAAACATTGATTTTTAAAATATAATTATTGTTGTGTCTTTTTCTTCTTCTACCATAGAAATAGCTGACTAGTACATATTTAAAGAAATATCACATATTGCCCAGAAAAAGTTTAAAAGAATACAACATATCGTTGTACAGCAACGGGGCTGTATAAGACATGGACCTATGGTTTAAGGTGGGATACGAAGCACATAAGCTTACAACTGAGAATAGAACCCGGGTTTCCTGTGTCCAAGACGCATACGTTATCATAAGCAAGGGAATTCTCTCATTGAGTGTGCGTATGTGTGTGTTTGTGTTATTTCCCTGCTTTCCTTCAATTCTGTTAAAAATAAGATTTTTCGTTGATCTCCTTTCAGTTGGCATCCGCTGATGAATTTGATATGCGGTTGTCAAAACGTGGTAAGCTCTGCGACTGAAGATTTTTTTTTTTTTTTTTTTAATGTTGACGTTTATCCTTCGCTAGAGTAGAGTGGTTGCCCTGAGCCCTCTTTCGGGGATTCTAAACTAAATTGAGGCCTAAATGTATAAGGAGTCGAAAATCAGTAGCTGCAGGAGACGGGGAGGGGGTGAGGGAAGAAAGGGGGAGAAAGATGCATATAAGAGATCTTTCGCGAAAGAGGATTTTCGTTCGTTCGGTCGGCCCTCTTCTACTTTCGAGTCCTTGCATATATATATCTGCAGTATTTTTTTTCTTTTTTAAAGAAAAAAATTCAAAACAAGAATAAAAATATAAACAGTGTTGCAAGCATTTCTAGTGTGGCAAGTTTTATTTTAACGTAAAATATCAGACAATTTCAAATACGTAAAATTCTGGTTCACACGCAATCGTAGCGACGTCTGCTTTCGGAGAGAGTTTATGAGGTTCCTTCAACGCTTCCTACTGCTTCTTTAAAATTTTACTCAATAACATGAGCAGAGTAATACAGAAAGTATTCCATCTCGTTACATATGTTAGGCAGGATATCATACGAATAAATAATAGTTTTGTGATTTGAGCATTGTTGTAGTTGTGGCAGATATTTTGTGCGAACAAGATGGTTTAGTGAATCAGCGCCGTAACTTAGATTTTATTCTGGAGGGGCAAGCATTAATATTTGGGCCCCCTAGGAAAAGTTGTTTAGGGCTCTCCCTCAAAATTCGAAAATAGGCGCCTTATTTCCACCTTTCTCTTACACGTTGTGGGCTCCCGGAGCCTGTGGGTCCTCCTGCACGCCCCTGGGCCCGTTCCATAAATTAATTAAGGGAAAATCTTCCATAAACAAATCTCAAAGCCATACGACTAAATATTTTTAGGGTCCCTAATAGGCATTCTTTTTATTGAAATGAGCCCACGACTCACTTTTGTTTTATTTACCTTTTGTGTGCTGTTTTGTTTGTGTAATGTAATGAACTTGTTCGATGCTTCATTTATAATTTCATGTTCGTATCGTATATAGAATAAGAAAATTTTATCTTAAAGTGGGCCCCCTCAAACAGCGGGAGGCTTCCCTGGGGGGCAGTAGCCCCCTCCTGCCTCCCTTAAGCTATGGCCTTATAGTGAATTGAAGTTTTATAGGAATATATATGTTTAGGGTTACGAATAAACTTTTCTGTGTAATTACATTAGTACAGTTGTGGTTATTAAACCCTGATTTATAATAAATAGCAAAATGGTAGCATTGTGGCTGACTTTCATTGGTTCTTAGGTATAGTTAACAAAGTATATTACTCATATAAGGAGCCACTGTAGTCTAGTAATTACAGCGTCGAACCCACGTCCGCGTGGTCGCGGGTTTGATTCCCGGCCGGTGCTTCCTAATTTTCGGCTTATACCCAGCGTCATGAGGCAATCTGGGGAGCCAAGTGAATAAAACTCGTGACGGTCACTAGGTCTAGAAAGCTCCTGATACAGATGTTAGAGACAGAACGACGAAACACACCGACCACTTGTTCATGGCTAGACTGGACGTAGTTCAGCCAATCGCTAATAGATGGCGTTGGAGCGCCTCAGGCCTAGAAAGTTCTGTTATGTTAAGTGATTTGGATTGTAGTAGATCATATATCACGTGTTATGCAAGAACCTATAATAATACAGAAATATTCCTACATCTTGGCTCAACTAACAATGGCAGAGATAACATACATATTCCAATAATTTAGCATTAACGATGTACAAAATTATATTAAATAACCTCCTAATTTCATAACACAATTACTTAATGTCAAAACAATTTTTATTAAATGGTATATGAATAATGCTATCTGTCTGTTTATTCTCTGCAACAAACGTTGAAGAAGACTTGAAAATCTATCGTGAAAAACTCAAAATGTAAGTGCATGAAAGCCCAATAAGTATAACTGATCGTAGGTGATCGCTATAATAGGCACCTGTGTTACTCCAGTAATAGTACCTGGTTCACCCTCCTAGGTGACGAAAAGCAGGGTATCTGGCTTCGACCCGACTCCCCGGTTCTACTCCACCTTTCCCTACATACTTGTATAGCTTTCCAATAATAATGCGAAAATTTTATTGTTTGATTTGTATTTACATAAGTTGCCCACAGCAAGGCTTTATTTAAACTCGAATCTGAACTATAGCTTGTTTGATGTTTTGGCATCTGGAATCGAACCAGAGATCCGCTGCTGAACGGGACACCAAACTCAAATCCAATCCAATCCAAATTTTAAGCCTAAAAGTTTTTATGTTTGTGATACTGTAGCGTCTTCACTTTGTAACATTGAAGAATAAACGTAGCACTGTATGTTTTCATTTAAAATGCAAATTTGAAATATGTACTAATCTGACATATTGCCATTAAAAAACGTAGTAGTTTGCAGTACTGTTAATGTAGTTACTGTTAATGTTAATGTAAAGATACAGAATTCATTATACAATATATTTCAATAATAAATATGGTTTGCATGTTGTTTTACCACACCCTTGATGGACCTCTTGTGACGCGGAAGGATTCAGATAACTTTGAGATGGAATTTAGAACAACGTATCAGGGGATACATTTTTATATAAATTACGAAACGACACTAGGAAGTTTTGAAACTTGACTAGAAAAATTTTCCGCTAATCGAGACGAGAATGAATTCTTATATAATCAAGACAGAAACATTAATTCTCGTTTCTTCTCGTGAGGAACACTAGGTTAGACGGATAAGACTTATCATCTGATTTCCTGTAAATGGCCACCGTTCCTTGTACTGTCCAAACTCTGCATTGCTGTTTTCAATGGTCTCACATGAGCCTGTAGATCAACGCGGATAGAATTGTTACCGGGTTTTTGAATCAAGAACTTCATTGTTGGTTTCCTAAAATGTTATGTAACCCCTATATACAATTTTGTTATGTTGGGTTGCATAGGCAGTAGGGACTCAATGACGAATTTTGGGAACATTTACACAAGGTACTTTTTATTCTTTTGATTTTTTAATTGTTCTATCCAAAACCATGTTTTAGTCTATTTATCTAACATGGCAAGTGCAATTGCTAGACCAATGGAATAAAGACAGGAAGACAAGCTCCTTATGACTTAAGAGTATACGAAAAGTTCGAAACTTGGTAGTGGAATAGGGAAACAGATTGCTAGTTAAAATTGATAGATTGATAAATACCATATTAAGATGCATACAAACACCTGAAATTATAGTAATTTGGGGATTTTAACCTCCTTTCACAAACTCCTGCTTATACCACTGGTATTAGTAGTTGTGGTTGTATCCAGAACAATATACATGACTTCAAGTTCGATGCTTTGTAAAGCTCATGCGATGTTACTGCATATGTTATACAAAATATTTAGCTTTATCTTTCGTGTTAATGATACATTATATACATAACAGAATATAACTAACTCTATGGGCTATTGAACCTGTAGCTTCAATGACGCATTCACAAAAGATCTCCATTTACTTCTATCCTTAGCCAACTGGACCTAGTTTCTACTTTGTATTTCTATTTATGAGAGATCCATCTTAAGATTGTCCTCCCATCTGTGCCTAGGTCTTTTCTGATTGGGTTTCTAGCTAAAATTTTGAACGTGTTCCTAATTTCTTATCTTCTAGCTAAATAGCTTGCCTACCTGAGCCTATAACTTATGCAGTTCCTAGTTATGAAGTTTCCGCTATTCAACCTTCCCATCCCTCTTGGGTAAGAATATTCGCTACAGGATTTTTCTGCGCTCTTTGCTTGAAGTAAGCAACCATGTTTCGCAACCATACAACAGGAATAATTATCATTCTGAATATTTTAAGCTTCAAATTCTTCGAAAGGATTCGCGAACACTAAAGAGTTTGAGCTAAATAATAATTCGAATTGCTTGCTTTCAATTGACATTTAATTTCTATCTAAGAATTTCCACTGAAACGTAACTAGCTCGAGCAATTTCTGAATAGTTGATCGTGAGTGATGAGAAGTGGATAACGTGCGACAATAATGTACGGAAAAGATCGTAAGTGAAGCGAGGAGAATCTCCACAGTTTGCAACGAAGCCCTTACTGACGCCCAGGAAGGTTATGCTGTGCCTTTAGTATGATTCCATGGGCATCGTGCATCACAAGCTGCTGCCACCGGACAGAACGGTAGACTCGGACCTGTACGTGTCGACAGTTAGCACAAGTGAACCTAGTAATTCGAAAAGAAACGGCCGGAAATGGTGAACCGAAAGAATGTCATATACTACGCTGACAATACCAGATCGCATATGTATTATATTTAACTACCCATCAGAAATTAACCCCTTACCGCATGCCGTATCATATATGGCACATACCGGTACCCTTTTTTCACTTTAGCTTTTTTGTGATTTATCAAAGGCATTAAATAACTGTTTTGTCTGCTGTGTGAGATAATGATGTGTATGAATAAGAGATTTTGGTGTCATCTGGCATGTTCTTTGTGAATTGTGTGTCATATATGGCCTTACTTATTTCTCATCGGAATAAAGTGAAAAATCTAAAATTCAAGTTGTAATTCATTTTTCAAGTTCCCATATGAGGATTCCCAATATTGATTATTATTATTAATCTTATTATTATTATTATTATTATTATTATTATTATTATTATTATTATTATTATTATTATTATTATTATTATTATTATTATTATTATTATTATTATTATTTTGCTAAAAGAAAAAGTCATGCAGAAAGGGGTTAAGAGAACTTTGCAGGGAGGTTTTAATGCATTCACCGGACCTAGCATCGTACAATTTTTTGCAGTCTTTGAAGAACTCTCTGAAAAGGGTCTTAAGTTAGTTTCGGAAAGACCTGTGAAAACTACGTGCCACACACAACACACACACACACACACACACACATATATATATATATATATATATATATATATATATATATATATATATAATGGCGGATCCAGGATATGGACAAGGGAGGGGCTAAACCTTAGTTTGCAGCTTTATCCAGTATAAAGCAGGATTGAAGTCCATTTTATCCAGTGTATACCTGAGCGTCAAGGGGGACTATAGCACCTATAGCCTCCCCTTCTATTCGCGCCTGTATATATATGTATGTATATCCCAGAAGCCACAGAAATTTAATAGCGCGAAAATATGGCGTTGCGAGAGTGACTAATGTTATTTTCAAACCACAATAAATGTCTTGTCGGTTTTGACATCCAAAGCTTTAATACTTTTTAGACAACTTTATATTTGTGAATTTTATGTGTAATCAAGTGTTCAAATTTCATATATTACAATTTGTGTAATATTTAACATATTTCATACAAGTTGTATGTGGTTATTAGCAGAAATTCGACTTCTTCATTTGTTATGTCGATGGTTGATAACGGAGGCACAGGGGCTCAGTGGTAGAGCGTTTATCTCTGGTGCGTGGTGTTTCACCCCGGCCAAATAATCTTATAATGGACGACATCGTGCCCGTGGGTTTTCTTGAGGTATCTCCGTTTCCTCCCACTTTCTCATTCCACCAATTCTGCCAACATCATTCAGTTTCTTTCATCATCGTCTCCTTTAGTTTAAAGGGCATAATCGTGGGACGTTAAACTAAAAGATTACATATAGGAAGATGGTGGTTAATGTGTTCTAGTCATGGGTCACATTTTCAATGACACACTTTATCTACGAGGTAAGCGAACTATAACGCAGTAAGTCCTTTATAAACGACAGTTAGATTATAAAAACTTTGCTTCCTTAGTTATTTAGTCAGATTCTCTGAATATAATAACCATGACAACTTTCATGATAGAAAAATTGCGAAAAACTAGCATTTCAAAAGAAAGTACGAAATGTCAAACAGAAAAATCGGGCACAAGACGAAGATTTCTCCATCTTAACTTCATTTCCTGGTGAAAATTTCCATATGTGCCGTAGTGTTCGGCCACTGTTACCACACTACCAAGAGAGGCAAAAGGCGCGGTGTGTGGAGACTTGTATCTGTGGCAGTAATTGGCTTCAAACCACAACTAGAGAGCGAGTCCAGTCTACCAGAAGACGTTCTCGCCAGCACTTGAATTTCAGACGAAGGAATTAGCATGGACCGTGAATCTGTACTGTTGCAACTCGTCCACAGGGATTTTGCAGAGACCAAGAACCCGCTAATAACATTAGTACACACGTCGTGTTGCCAGCTCTCTCTCTCTCTCTCTTTTTCTCTCTCTGTTTAACAGAGAATTCAGTAGCACTGGTGTGTGTGTGTGTGTGTGGCAATGGCAAAGGAACGATCCCCCAGCATCTTGTCTCCTTGTAAAAGGCACTTTCCCCAATTGGTCAAATGAAACACAGTTAATACGAAAAGGATCTGGTAAAGTAATAACCATGTTGCATTCATAACGGAATAATTATACAATATTTCAAAGTGTTTGTGAATAGTATTAGATGTTGTGTCTGTGTGCAATGTTTGACCGCAAATTAGGGTCTATCCGAATCAAGACACTCACAAAATTAAGTTTTTACCTCAATCTTCGTTTTTTAAAAATTAATTTTCTTTACCTCTTGTACACATCGTAACAACAATATGTTGATTCTTTCGCCCCTCCCTTTTAGTATGCAATATCATCATCATCATCATAGGTATTCTGCCACTATTGGCGGATCACTTGGTGCAACTGAGAAGCTTCCATGCTTCTGGCTCTTTCACTAACCTTTTCGTCTTCACGTACGATTTTTTTGTTCTGAAATCGTCCATTAACTGTAGCCTTCTCGCCCCTCCCTCTTTTTCCTGCCACCATACTCTCTAGCACGTCCCTCATGATACAGTTACTTCTTAGCCAACATCCCAACCAGTTTCTCTTTCCTTCTTAGCCAACGTCCCAACCAGTTTCTCTTTCCTTCTTAGCCAACGTCCCAACCAGTTTCTCTTTCCTTCTTAGCCAACGTCCCAACCAGTTTCTCTTTCCTTCTTAGCCAACGTCCCAACCAGTTTCTCTTTCTTTCTTAGCCAACGTCCCAACCAGTTTCTCTTTCCTTCTTAGCCAACGTCCCAACCAGTTTCTCTTTCCTTCTTAGCCAACGTCCCAACCAGTTTCTCTTTCCTTCTTAGCCAACGTTCCAACCAGTTTCTCTTTCCTTCTTAGCCAACGTCCCAACCAGTTTCTCTTTCTTTCTTAGCCAACGTCCCAACCAGTTTCTCTTTCCTTCTTAGCCAACGTCCCAATCAGTTTCTCTTTCCTTCTTAGCCAACGTCCCAACCAGTTTCTCTTTCCTTCTTAGCCAACGTCCCAACCAGTTTCTCTTTCTTTCTTAGCCAACGTCTCAACCAGTTTCTTTTTCCTTCTTAGCCAACGTCCCAACCAGTTTCTCTTTCCTTCTTAGCCAACGTCCCAACCAGTTTCTCTTTCCTTCTTAGCCAACGTCCCAACCAGTTTCTCTTTCCTTCTTAGCCAACGTCCCAACCAGTTTCTCTTTCTTTCTTAACCAACGCCCCAACCAGTTTCTCTTTCCTTCCTAATAATATCTAAAACTGTTCTTTTCTCGCCAATCATTTCTAACACCCTCTCATCCGTTTTCCGCTCGACCCAGCTAATTTTTTCCGTTCTTCTCCACACCCAGTATGCAACATAGTGCCAGATTATTAAGATTTAAAAAAATTAATCCAATAAACAAGTATCAGAGTGTCACGTGTACATCGCGTTAAAATGTTTAGATTGTATTGTGAGATATTTTCTCAGTTAATACTGAAATCGGAAGGTGCTAATATATTTCTACAGTAGTAGAGATTTAAGGTGGAAATGAAATGTATTCCTTGGACGCTTAATCAACTGCTGGAAACTGCCTCTCGCTATATATTACCGTTTTCGATCTATAGTGATTGACGTTAAAGTAAGAAATTAATTACTTCTACCACTTCCGGTTTAAATAAACGCTTAAGAGAGAAGATGGTGCGTATAATTAAAACAATAAATGGATTCCTAAATAATTGCTTGTTCCTACCTATTATATTGAAATGAACTGAAATGAATTCTTTCAGTTTTACGTCCCACGCTTATGCCGTGTGGGCTAAAGAAGACAGTGAGGATAAGGAATGGAGGAATAAATAAAGTGGGAGGAAACGGGGGAACCCAGAGAAAAACCCACACACACGGTGTTTGTCCACTACAAAGTTCATCTGGCGCGAGCTGGGATCGAACCAGGGGCCCGACACACTAGAGGTGAACGCTCTACCACTGAACTACCGCGGTCGTTCTTAAATCTTATATGTTTTGCTCTTTGTTGATCAATATTGAAGCCTGAAGTTGTAATGGATTTTTATTACTTCCGGTTTTAGTAGAGAGTTAAGTATATAGAGCAACGTTTAGTGGATTGCTGGGATCTATCACTGGTCTTGGTCTATAATGATCAATCTTAAAACCGGAAATGGTTTATTTCTACCACTTCCAATTTGAATATCACCTTTATCAATCAACTCGATTCCTAACTTATTGTCTAGATCCTGTTCAAAATTGGTGATGATCCATGGAGTAGCTTTTGAGATATTTTACTCTCGGACGGACGGACGGATACACAGATAGAGCAAATATATAAAGGAATTTTGGCCAATCAAACTGGTTAAAAATGAAATAAAACATCTAGTTTTACGTCCCACGTTTATGTCTTTCAATTTAAAGAAGAAGAATGGCCAGTAGAAGTGAATGATTACAAAAGAAATTATGAAAGATAAAACTAACTAACTACTGGAATGACAGCCATTTATTAACCTGAGCTGCTCCAACGCCATCTGTTAGCGACGGGCTGAACTATGTCTAGTCTAGCGACGAACATGTTGGTCAGCGCGCTGCGTCGCCCTGTCTCTAGCAAGTGTACCAAGAGCTTTCTAGACCTAGAACAAACAATCATGCCTGTAGTAGGAAGTGCCCACGTTTACATAATTTCCAGGTTGCTTTTTTTTTTTGGTACTAATTTGAGAATGCTGAATCCAATGAAACTTTGTTGAAAAATATTTGCCAATAGGGTCCCGACAAAAATGACCTCAAAGCTAGGGTCTTTGAAGTACCGCTTATCTCAATGATATAATAGTACCCCCGAATCCAATAGAATTGTGTTAAATATACACATCCATAGGGATATAAATGAATAGAAATATCTCAACTGCGAGGTAATACTTCTCGTGAATCGATGAACAAATACGTTTGATAATAGTTCTATTGGATTCAGCATCCTTGTTTGGAAAATAGTTTGATTGGATTCAGCATCTTATTTCAAAATAATTTCATTGGATGCAACTTCCTTTTTTGAAAATAGTTTCATTGGATTCAACATCCTTATTTGAAATTATTTCCATTGCGTTCAGCATCCTTGTTAGAGAATAATTCTATTGGATAGAGCATCCTTTTTTTAAAATAGTTTGATTGGATTCAGCATCCTTGTCTGAAAACTCTTTCATTGGATTCATCATCCTTGTTAGAGAATAGTTCCATTAGATAGATCACCCTTTTTTGAAAATAGTTTCATTAAATTCGACATCCTTGTTTGAAAACGGCTTCATTGGATTCAGTATTATTGTCTGAAAATTCTTTCATTGAATTCAGCATCCTTGTTAGAGAATAGTTCCATTGGATAGATCACCCTTTTTTGAAAATAGTTTCATTAAATTCGACTTCCTTGTTTGAAAACGGCTTCATTGTATTCAGCATTTTTGTCTGAAAATTCTTTCATTGGATTCAGCATCCTTGTTAGGGAATAGTTTCATCGGATAGAGCATCCTTTTTTGAAAATAGTTTCATTGGATTAAGGATTTTCAAATTAATGTAAAAAATAAATTAGAAATCTGTACCAGCCTAGGCATATCTGAAGCTTCCTTCACTTGTCTACATAATTCCCACCTTCATTTAAACATTTGTCTTATCTATTCACGAGCTTCAGAATTCCCGCGTTATATTCTTCTACAGCCAGTTAATGCCCGCCCTCATACTGCTGCTACAACTCAAGAATAACTGGCTCAATTCAAATGGGAAATTTATGATCATCCACCGTATAGTTCGGACCTTGCTCCTAGCGATTTCCACCTTTTCCCTAAGCTGAAATAATTGCTGGGCGGTAAACATTTTGGAAATGCTGAAGAATTGGAGAATGTAGTGTGCACCTGACTTAATGAACTAGCGGCAAAAGAGTATAACATAGCAATTCTGAAGCTTGTGAACAGATAAAACAAATGTTTAAATGAAGGTATTGATTATGTAGAGAAGTGAAGGAAGCTTCAGGTATGTAACAGAATCTCTTTTCGCAATAAATATTGTGTTTTTCAATTTGTATAATTAAACGGTATTTATTTTCTTGGTGACCCTCGTATATCGAGGAATGTCAATATACTTACTGTACTGGTGTATGGGTTCAACATGCCAAAAGTAGGATTCATCCAGTCCTCATCATTCTACTAAAACTAAATGCAGTAAATTTGACGTTTCCTGTTTCTGTTCTAGTCCATTCAAGTTACACAACATAAAGCAAAACTCGGTCGTTTCACTATAAAACGAGATAAATTCAAAAACAGATCTTGGAGATAATTGCAAAGTATTTTATTTTTTCTTTTATTAACGAGACGCTGATTTTTATCTGTTATTTCTGTTTCAGTGGCGGTTTCCGACCTGTACTGGATTCGGGTGCAGCACCACGTGCAACTCCTCCTCTGTTCTTCCCACCACACTTAACCTCGCATTTAACATCTCAATTCACGCCTCCGCTATTTCCGGCTCTCAAAGGTAAGTAACCACATCAAATCATTGATTTGTATAACTTAATGACGTCATTAGTCAGTAGAGTATACAAGTGTTCGTCAATGGGGAAGGGTTCAAGCTCCCAAGCACATATCTTTCTAGAACATGCGCGATATTTGTGTACACATATACGTATGGTAAATGTTTATTTTTCATTTTATGGTTTAAGGACGGTTAAAAACTGGAATCCCCTTGAGTACGCCACTGCCACTAGTAATAGGATAATTATTATGGTATCACTAGTCTTTTAGGAGTATTTACTTCTTATTTCAAGTGTAATCCACATCAGAGATGGGCAACCTCACTCATTTTTGCCCTCAAGAGTGCCGCCCTAACCCTCACTCACCCTCATTTCGGTAGATGAGGGTGAGAGTGTCTGAGGGTGAGGGTGAAAGGGTCGATTGAGGGTGAGGGTGGCTGAGGGTGAGGGTGAGGGTGAGGGTGAGGGAGTTAATTGAGGGTGAGGGTACTAACTTAACAAACATATCAGGACTAAAATTATTATATGACCCGTTTGCTAAAACAAAACGGAATTTAACTCAATTTTTAAAAATAAGCACAATTTTTAACTATAAGAAAAGTAATCCATCATATAGACCCTATCACAAAGTTCCACTAACTCTTATCCCATCCCTAGAATTTAAGTTACTGGTGACATAGAACTAGCAGCCTGGCTTCCATATTTTAATTTTCTGGTCACAAATACCTTGCTTACCTTCTGGAGTTTATATTCCTGATCATAAAGATCTATTCTATTCTACTTTCAAAAAATTAAATTCCTTGTCACAAAGATACTTACAACTAAAACTCGTTCTTACAGAGAAATTTCCCTGACAGTTTAAACTCTGTGTCAGAAAGAATTTCCCTCAAAGTTTAAACTTTTTGTCACAAAGAAATTTCATTTGCAGCTTAAACTGTTTGTTATTAAGAAATTTTCCTTACAACTTAAACGCTCTGTCACAAAGAAATTTTCCTTACAGTTTAAACTTTTTGTCACAAAGAAATTTTACTTGCAACTTAAACTCTCTGTCACAAAGAAATTTTCCTTACAGTTTAAACTTTTTGTCACAAAGAAATTTCCCTCACAGTTTCAACTCTTTGTCACAAAGAAATTTCTCTTCCAGTTTAAACTCTTTGTCACAAAGAAATTTACCTTAAAGTTTAAACTTTTTGTCCCAAAAAAAATTCCTCAAAGTTTAAAATTTTTGTTACAATTACTCATTCTGCCTTCCAGAATTTGCACCCTCGGGTAAAAAGTGCACTGTATCTTTCAGAGTATAAATTAATGATCACCAAGTCTTCGCCGGCCTTCTACTGTTTCAATTTTTGGCCACATAGACCAAGCCTGCCTTTCGGGTTGTCAAAAAAGGCTTAGTATGTTTACAGATTATTAAGTTTTGGTCCCAAAAATCCAGTCTACTTTACAGAGTTTAACTACAAAACATGAGATTAAATTCTCCGCAGTACTAACACATACATTCACATGAAATTTTATTTTGCCTACATTTTGCGAAAGTAAGAGTAATACACAATGTATAAGAGAAGTAACGTACGTGCATATAATCAATGAAAAATTATGTACGTAATTGTCATGAAGAGAACAGTCATAACTACAGCCCGGATTTATATGCAAAAACGTGTTTACAGTAACATCCAGAAACGCATGAAAAATATTTTTTTCTTTCTCACAAACTTGAGAGGATTCGTTTGAGACGCATATGGTAGAGCTTATAAATAAGTGCACATTTTAAGTGAATTTCGATGCGCATGTATATTTCGTAACTTTAAAGAATACTGCATATTTTCGAATTTTATTGATACATACCGGCATATTTCAGAGTATATCTAAAGAAAGTAGGTATATTTAAAGTAAACTGAAACACTTTTTAAATGCAGATGTAGATTAAAGTGTTGCGTAGAATAATAGAATAGAGTGTTGTATCCTAAATTAGTCAACGTAACTTGTCTTGCACGCGGTCTTCATCGCGTAGCAGAAATAACCAGATGCCAATATCAGGAAGTAGACGAGCTTGTACCAAATGTAAAGAAAGTATTTGTGAAAGCTCCATCGCGCATACGTATCTTTCGCGAAGTTGAGAAAAATGTTCCGATACCTTCGCAACTAGTGGTACTCTTGGATAGAAACTGTGTCGTATTATGCAGAAGTGAAAACAGCTGTAGTGAAAACAGCACTAAATCCCGATGATGTGTCACAAAAATGTTTTTCTACAAGTGGCATTGAGAACAAATTAAGTATATATACAACCACTTTTGAAGAATATCTGAAATTGTCAGACAGTTGGAATCCCGTAAAAATGCTTTTCAGCATTCACTTTCCTTGTTGGGCGAATTATCGTAGATTTTGTCCAGTGAAACTTACAGTGTTGCAAAAGTAGCGTCAGATAAACTTCACCAAGTATTAGACAAAAATCTCGGGTACAAAACAATCTGTAACATTGCCAATGTACATAACGGTGAAAACATGGAATTGGAAGAGGACCTAACACAGAAAGACATTTGATTTTTTTTTTCACATGCACCAGTGACTTATGATGATGTAGAAAGGAACTTTTCCATCCACAAAACGTTTCCCATTGACAAACGCAGAGAGTTTACAGAAGAAAAACTAAGGAAAACATTCATAGCTCATTGCAACAATTAAGATAAGATATTTGTGTAAAAAGATGACATTTTATTTTCTTAGTGTATATTTCAGTGCATTGTTAAATTTTATTGCATTTTATGATATTTTTCGTGCATATTTTGGGGTTTGTTTGTGCATGGAAATCCGGACTCTACATAACAAATTATAAAAAACAGAAATAAATAGTCAAAAACTTGAATGCTGATTGACGGATGATACAGTCCTATAAAGAAAATGTGATCTTCAAGAGGAAAGAAATATTTAGAAAGATCTCACAATGCTTTCATTATGATACAATATATAATATGTTTTATCTGTATACAGACATTCCGTTTTGGTTTTTGAGTCCTGTTTATGAAAAAAAATATTTAATTTTACGTAACGAATCTACGTTTTATCGACAGCTGTTTCTGTGAATGTAAGCAAGTTACAAAATATGTAGTATTGTATTGTAGTTAGTAATCAGAGTCGTAGCTAGAGATTTCGGTTCTCGGGGCGAAGTAGAATTCGGCGCTCCCTGCACTCACTAAAGAGTTTTTGCATATAAGATAAGCAGCTTCTGTTGTTATGCTGCATTGAATTTTTATCTAGCGCTTGCACAAACCATTGCAACAGCCAAAACGGATAATTATGTATTCTTTTACAAATAAGAACTGTTTTCAAGAGACTTATTTTGGACTTTTTATTAAACTTGACAAAACTACTTTTGGTTGTATACAAATACACTTGGAGAACAGTCATGGAAATTTACAACTATTTACAATGTTTCATACTATCGTTAAGAAATGAAATGTTAATACATTAGAAACTATGTGCTTTTAAAATGTTCAAAATGGGTGACACCATTAATTTCGAACAATAATTGTAAATTTCTGTAATTTTATTCTGTATGTTACCACATAAATAGCATTTCAATTTCAAATCTTTTGCGGCAAAAATATTTTGTGAAATGCAATGGACATTCAGAAGGAGCCTTCTTTGTGAATTTCTCACCGTCATGTTTAATCCAATTGGGTAGAAAAGCGTAATTATCTAAGAAAATTCACCACATCATGCTTTATTTTTTTTCAAATTATGCTTTATTGTTAATCTCAATCATTGTTTTACATTAATCGTGTATAATGCATAATATTTACTATACCGGTACATTAAGAAAATGTTTAACAAATCTATTTCTTTGTAAAATAACAATATTGACTTAATAAGAAGCAATATGTTTTCGGGACAATGCATCGTTTATTCATTTCCAACACTTTTTCTTTATTCTTGCTATTAGCACCTAGGGCAACAGCCTCGCTCGTCCCCTTCCTCTAACTACGGCTCTGAAAGTATTGTGAGTAGTTAGTACTGTTAGCAGTGTGAAATGAAACTAACCTATTTTAATAACTATATAAAGAATTGCTGAATTAATGGAAGCAAAGATAGAGTTGTTTTAATTGGAATAGAGGTGTGAAATAATATTTATCTAAATGTAAATTTGATGTAGATTTATTGGGAATTAGCCGAGAGAAAGGATGCTGGAGAATTGTTTTGTGTGTGTCTCTCTAACAAGGAGGAACCCTTTTGTTAAGCTTTTGTCTGTAGTCTTTCTTAGGGTAGAGGGAAGGGGAATTCGGGGGGGGGAGAAGAAAACCTAGGTGAAATAAATAAGTGTATACCGATGCATCTTAATTCCCCATCAGACTGTCAACATAAAACATTAACTCATCGCATAAAGGAAGTGCATTAGCCGGAATTAAAGACACCGCACACGGCGGTAACTGACAAAGCGAGAGAGCGAAAGAGAGGGAATTTGTGGTGGGTGATTCATGGTCCTATCCAAGGAAGTTAGTCTTCTTCGTTGCCTAATACCAATGTGTAGGCGATGATTGTATTACCGTTTACAGGAGACGCTGTCTCTCGGCGTCCCTGAGAAAGAGAGCAACTGAAAAGGCGAAACGTATCTAAATTCAAGGAAATTGATAAAAGCCTTAGAAACCAACACAGTTAATGCAATTCCGCTAACTACCACAACACCGGCTGGGAGGTAAAAAAAATATATTGACAAAAAGGGTAATAAAGCATTTAGAAGACGGTATACGTAAGACACATCTCTAAGGTATTACGATTTATTAGACAAAAGACATTTTTTTCACGGAACATATCTATAAAATTATGCTCTTCTGTTGTATGTTAGAAGATGATAGTTTAATTTGTCATTACATTTCAAGGACCTCCCCTAGTCTCCTCACTACTTTATTGAATTTTTAACAGAATGATTTGAAGACAATAAAGAAAATTAATAACTCTACAAGAAAGTCAGATATTATCTACAAAATGCTGTTAAGAAAACTAATAACTATATTTTTTAGTCGTATTTTATTGCTTAGAAAAAATAGGTGCGGTGTTTGTAACGTCACAGTAATCTGACAACTGAAATTTCTGAATGTCGATTCTATGAATAGTCTTTGAAACCAACTATTAGATTATTTAATGATATGTTTTGAAAGTAGTAACGGCCTACTATCCGGAATTATCCGGTTCATTGCTGTTATTTAGTTATTTTTAACAGGTAGTGAATGGAAATTTTCCGTAGTTTCACAAATGTGAAAAGACAAAGTATGAAAATGTAATACGGAAAAAGGATAGTGTTCCCGATTAAATGAGAAATTTATTATTCGGTCTCCAACAAAAAATTTGAAATATTATAATTATCGTTTCATTTTCGAGACGAGACGAGAAATGTTCTAAATAGAGCTCTCAATGGGTCGGGTCGGGTTGAACACCGACCCGACCCGACCCGTGACCCGAATTGACTGACCCGACCCGACTGACCCGAACCGTGATCCGATCTGATTGACCTGACCCGATAACCCGACCCGAGCGGACCCGGTTCACCCGACCCGAATAGCCCGACCAGAGCTGACCCGATTGACCCGACCCGACAACCCGACCCGAGCTGACCCGACTGACCCGACCCGACCCGTTTGAGAGCACTAGTTATAAATATCGTCTCATTTTCAAGACGAGAGGAGAAATTTGATAATTATCGTCCCATTTTCGAGACGAGAGGAGATAATTTCATAACTATCGTCCCATTTTCTAGACGAGACGACAAATGTAACACTTCTCGTCTGATTTTCGAGACGAGAAATGTGATAAATCTCATCTCACTTTTGAGACGAGACAGAAATTTGATAGTCATCGTCTCATTTTAAAGACGAGACGAAAAATGCTATAATTCTCGTCTCATTTTCGAGACGAGACATGACATTTCACGAGCCTCATGTACAATACTAGTTATCCTATTCTTAGATATCAAAAACGGTTTTAGTGTTAAATAGTTCATTATAGAAAAGCTGTAAACTGATAAAGTAATTGTACGAACACAATGAAGAATGTTTATCAACGTTTAAAGATACGCAACTCATTACATAATAATAAATACGGTTTACAATTTGTTATAACACTCCTTTGTGGATCAATCGTGACGCGGAAGAATTCTGGAGACTTCTAGAGAAAAATAAAAAAGTTATGGCATAAATTTTGTATATACATAAATTTACGAAGCGGGACGAGAAAAAGCATTTTTGGAATTGAGATGAGACGAGACTACGACAAAATTTACAATTTCCTGTGTCTTCTCGTGTTCTGGCAACTTTTAAACCGGAAGTATTACATGTAGAACTTTCGGTTTTCCAGGAGGATATGCTCAGAAATGGAACCTGTTCTTCGGAAGATATATTCATATATTAAAAGAAAACTGCTTCTCGCATCTATTAAAGTTTTTTTTTCTTTATGACGATTAGTCAGGAACGGGTCCATGGGGGCCGATCGGGCGACTCCTCCCCCCCCCCAGAAGAGCAAACTTTCTTATTTTATATATAAATAAAACCCATTCCAGAGTTTGGAGCTCTTAAAAGTACCTCTAAGTAGCAGTATTACAACCCAACCGCCTCCTCAGAGGTTCGTCCTGGATCCGCCCCTGCGATCAATAAAGATAAAAACTTATTGTTGGAACACCGAATCCATATGAACAAGCCCTTTTGTCATAGAAATCATTGTTGAAAGCAGAAGTGGAAGTGGATTTGTACTGCTTCCGGTTTTAGCAGTGAAATAAGGATGGAGATGAGATGTATTCTATTGTTGGGATGCTGAGTTAATTCGTAAAAATCCGCTCCTCATTATCTTTAGCGTTTTTTTCTATTCGTATCTGTCCGGTTCGATCCCGAGGCAAGTAAATTTGTGGTGGACAACTTCGTGTGCGTGGGTTTTCTCTAGGTACTCCCTTTTCCTCCAACATTCTCATTCCATCAAATCCTCCGTCATCATTCACTTGCCTAAATAATCGTCTCCCATAGCTTAAAAAGCATTATCATGGAAGTTAAACTGAAATATTTCATTTTATTTCTCTTGTTCTTTCGTATCTGTCAACAGACAGATAAACAAACGGAATTAGCCGTTCTTGAAGAGATCTCATCCCGGCGAAATTAAAATACCGCTAATTCTACAGTAACTATGTGATATCTTCAAATAGATAAAAGATAATCGAAATGTGGAACAAGAGAGCCCTAGACAATATCATTTTACATAAGATACCGTTATCATGACTCACTTATCTGCTTTCGATTTCGAACCATTTTGAAAATCGGCATTTATTTTCGCGTTTCTAAACGGCTGAAAACGAAAAGCCACTAGGTGACTTTTGATAACGGTACCTCACGCAAAATAATATTGTCTAGTGCGCTCTTGTTCCACATTTCGATTATATTTTTATCTATTTGTAGATATCACATACTTACTGGAAAATTAGCGGTATTTTAATTTCACCGGGATGAGGCCTATGAATAACAGTTTGGAAGTTTTTTTTAAATAAAGAAAACACAAGGTTTTTAGGCAATATCTGTAAGTGTGGATTCAAAATAAAATTGTCAGAGAGTGTAAATGTTAATGAATACTAATTCTCTTAGAATTCGAGCTAGAATGAGAATTTTATGGTCCTAAAAATATACCGTACCATACGTGGTCAATAATAAAAGCCTTAGTTACACTTCATCTGTTGGGGTGAAATATGCTAATTACTAAAGAGTTACACCATCAAGTTGTTTATTATATACCAAGTACACACTAGGGATGGCCAGAACCGGTTTTCGGCTCTGAACGGATCCGGTTCTAGAAGATCCGGTTCCGGAACTGGTTTTTCGGATCCAGGTCTGGAACCGGTTCTGAAAACCGGATCTTCAAGAACCGGTTCCTCGAGGAACCGGAAGTTTGTGGCCATCCCTACGCTAAACCCGAGCTGGTGGCAGGCTGTGAACAGTATGCTAGATGAAATAGTGGAAGCAACAGGGAGGCGCCCTGAAAACTAGATCTCGAATAACCAGCGGAACCGGTTCCGCCGGAACCGGAACTTTGTGGCCATCCCTAGTACACACTTCGGTTAATGACATACAATATCCTAAATTAATCATCAACTGTTACATTTTAATATTAAACATATCTAATTTTTTCAGACTTGGATATCTTTGTTGTAATACGGCTAAGATTTCAGCTCTACTCACCTGGTAGCAGAATTGCCAGCCTCCGAGAACAAAATTATTGATTTCAGCCTAAAAATTGTTGTACATTACGGAAAATTATCATATATTTGCCATGCACGTGATAACTATAGAAACAAGGATAATACTTCTAATAATAGCAATAATATATAATAAACTTACCTACGAACCTTTAGTATCGAACTCCAAAACCACTGTTACTGTCCTCAACAATTTAAAAAGAATCCTTTTTAAGACTACTCGGAACAACAATATTTCACCCCCTTGTAAACGTAATTGAATTTAAAGAGTGGTTGTCATTTGCCAATTCTCAAATAGTTATTGATTTATTTTAGCGGGAATGACTGTTAAAAACCTCAGTGTGAGTGTTTTATAATTATTTAATGGACATCTACAATTTATCTGCACATTGTATTAATGCAAAAAAAAACTGTTCTAAAATTATCGTATATTCCCCCATTATTATTTTATCGTGTAATTAGCGTTAAGGCTTAAATTATCGTATATCACAACAAATTTTCGTACGGTTGGCAAGTCTGTTTGGTAGAGTTCATAGTTTTAGTGCTTTGTTAGGATAATCATTTTGTTGTTTAGATAATTGTTGGAATAATAAATATTCAGATGATTGTTGAGATAATGATTTTAACAATGAATATTCCAATAATAAAATACTCGCGTTTTAACAGCACTATTCCCTGTTCAGCGTAAGCTCTAAACTCCGATAAACAAAGTATTTGTATCCTTCCGCTCGTCACAAATATGATGGCTACTGATGTATCACTCCCACTCCCACGGGGAGGAGCAGGTTATACAAGTGCATTTTGACAATACTGTCTCGTGTTTCCCAGATGCTTACACCAGCAGCAGAAAAGAAAGAAATTCGAAATATCAAAAACATATTTGAATTTCGCTGGTAAACAATTGTTGCTTAGCGAGTAAACGTTTACCTTATTGGTGTTTCACAACAACACTCGCGGAACTGGGATTCATGCCAACTGTCTTTCAGGCTTGAAAGCAGAACACGCCTCCACAGTTGAATTGGCGCCATAATTACTGCTGCGCATGCTTAGTGTTTATTTCTATTATTTCATTAACTATACTCGATTGCAGTTTTATTAGATAATCCGTATTATCTTGCAGTTTTATATGGAGCTTCATAATGAAAGTAATAATCAAATCATATGAACTATTTTGCGGAGGAGTACAAGCGTCTATATGCCAACAGCAAATCAGCGAGATTTAGTTTCACGTGGCTTTGTTTGTCGCAGTTTAGAACTAAGGCCGAACAGGGTTTACTAATAAAACATTGTAACTAGTAAACTGGTCCTTAAATGAAAAATGTTTAACAAACGCTAATCCCAGGGATGTCCACTAAATTCAATAATAGTAATAATAATAATTTCTTTTTTCTTTTTCAGCTTTCCCTGGCTTGTGCTCCTGTTGTCCAATGAAACCGTCATCTCTAGGGTCAAGTCTTCATTCCATGACGTCACTTTCCGGGGCGACCTCTGTGCTAACAAACTCTTTAGTGTCTCTGACAGAACAAGACCGATCTCTGAGCGCCCTCTCCAGCCAAGACCACCGTTCCTCCAGCGTCGCTGAGCTACGACGCAAAGCTCAAGAACATTCCGCTGCACTCTTGCAATCGTTGCACCAAGTGGCGAACTTCCAGCACGCAGCGGCGGCGTCTAGTCTCCACCAACACGCGGCTAATTTGCAACACGCAGCAACGCTACAGAACGCTCTTAATTTGCAACAACCGAGTACTTTGCAACAAGTGGTGAATTTACAACAACCGATTAATTTGCAGGCATTGCGGAAAACGGACAACAATTCGAGAGATGCGCAACAATCGTCTCAAACCTAATAACTGAAACAATAAATTTAAGAAGTTTCTTAACTCCTGTTCATTTGTAGTTGTGGCTTTAACATAAGAGTATATAGTCAAGTAGGACGTTAAAAAGAAATCTTCAAGTGGGTACTACAGTCTTTGAAACAAATAAATGATTATTGAATTTGAGTTTCGTGTCTTTGTCACCAGTGGGGCTATATGAGATGGGGACTTAGAGGCTCGTACCACATGAGCTCGTACCAGATCTTCTACGTCAAAGGTGCATACGTTAAACTTATAGTCACGAGAAACTTCAAATAATAGTGTTAATAATTAAACACAGTGTTTTACATCACGTTTTGAAATTGAAGAATCAGTCAATGAAAAAGGATAGTTGAATTTGAATACCAACGCGCCGGTTTCTGTGTAACTTTGAGTCAGCTGCCTTTTACATATGTGCGAGGAGAACTCAAAAAATATGGCGAACAATTTTATTAGAAACAAAGTAATACGCTTACATGAAATTTGATGATCAATAAGAACGGTGAATAATTTTATTAGAAACAAAGTAACAAGCTTACATGAAATTTGATGATCAATAAGTACGGTAAATAATTTTATTAGAAACAAAGTAATAAGCTTACATGAAATTTGATGATCAATAAGTACGGTGAATAATTTTAGTAGAAACAAAGTAATATGCTTACATGAAATTTGATGATCAATAAGTACGGTGAATAATTTTATTAGAAACAAAGTAACAAGCTTACATGAAATTTGATGATCAATAAGTACGGTGAATAATTTTATTAGAAACAAAGTAATACGCTTACATGAAATTTGATGATCAATAAGTACGGTGAATAATTTTATTAGAAACAAAGTAATATGCTTACATGAAATTTGATGATCAATAAGTACGGTGAATAATTTTATTAGAAACAAAGTAACAAGCTTACATGAAATTTGATGATCAATAAGTACGGTGAATAATTTTATTAGAAACAAAGTAATACGCTTACATGAAATTTGATGATCAATAAGTACGGTGAATAATTTTATTAGAAACAAAGTAATATGCTTACATGAAATTTGATGATCAATAAGTACGGTGAATAATTTTATTAGAAACAAAGTAACAAGCTTACATGAAATTTGATGATCAATAAGTACGGTGAATAATTTTATTAGAAACAAAGTAATAAGCTTACATGAAATTTGATGATTAATAAGTACGGTGAATAATTTTATTAGAAACAAAGTAATAAGCATACATGGAATTTGATGATCAATAAGTACGGTGAATAATTTTATTAGAAACAAAGTAATAAGCATACATGGAATTTGATGATGGTGAATAATTTTATTAGAAACAAAGTAATAAGCATACATGGAATTTGATGATGGTGAATAATTTTATTAGAAACAAAGTAATAAGCATACATGGAATTTGATGATCAATAAGTACGGTGAATAATTTTATTAGAAACAAAGTAATAAGCTTACATGGATTTTGATTTAAGTTCCTTCAAAGAACTGTCCTTGAGTAGCAATTAACTTATCCCAACGTTGAATCCATGACTGGAAGCATTTCTGGAAGGCTTCTTGTAGAAGGGCGTTCAACTGCTCTGTTCGTGGCCCTCTCAATGTTAGGAATGGTGACAAAACATTTTCCTTTAAGAGTCTTCATCCCGGCGGTATTAAAATACCGCTAATTTTACAGTAATTATGTGATATCTTCAAATAGATAAAAGATAATCGAAATGTGGAACAAGAGCGCCCTAGACAATGTTATTTTACATGAGAAACCGTTATCACGACTCACTTATCTGCTTTCAATTTCGAGCCATTTTGAAAATCGGCATTTATTTTCGCATTTCTAAACAGCTGAAAACGGAAAGCCACTAGGTGACTTGTGATAACGGTACCTCACGCAAAATAATATTGTCTAGTGCGCTCTTGTTCCATATTTCAATTATCTTTTATCTATTTGAAGATATCATATAATTACTGTAAAATTAGCGGTGTTTTAATTTCGTGGGGATGAAGACTCTTAAGCACAGTTTTAATTTTGGGTAAGAGCCAGAAGTTGCATGGTTCTATGTCTAAAGATCACAGCGACTATTTTTTTCGGCCAAAAGCTCGCAGATGAAAAGCGAGAATTGGTAATACATGTTTCCACAGTGAAGAAGGAAGCCCTTTGCCCATTTAATCGACAGTTAAAATGCTTTCCACGGACTCATATGAGATGTTTTGTTCTTCACAAAGCTCTCGAATAGTCATTCGCCTGTTTGATCAAATCATTTGTGCCACGGTTTGCACTTTTTAAAATTTGTTTTAGACGTCTAGAACGTCTTGATCTTGCTCATTTTCAACCGACTCCTCGCCGTTCCTTTTCAATCGTTCATAGCACTTGTAAACAACCTTCAATGACTTTTCGACATACACTAATTTTGACATTTCGCGAGCTTCGTTGGCACATTTTTGCAGCTTAGAACAAAAGTTAATGTTAGCGCGCGACAGACACTCTTTACACATCTTCACTCTTCTTCTCTGGAAGCCAACTAACATGTCACAACTCGTTCAAACTCGACACTAACTGTAACAATGGTTGGGCTACTGGGTTTACTAGTTGAAATTGATAAACATCGATAGATGGCACTGTACTACTACATTCATCGTACTTTTTGATCATACCTCGTATGATTCTGTGAGATCTCCAAGCAAATATAACCAGTTCCTGGTAATCGCAAGCAAACTTGGGGCATGGGCACCTTCAGCCCTCCAGGATCAGCCGAGATATTGCCCCACTTTCACACTTTTCAAAGTACTAGAAGAAAAATGGTGTGAGTCAGGAGAAAAGTGTAAATTCTGACAAATGAGTACCATCTCAAAAAAAATCACCTTCATATTCTCTGCATGTTCCATAACCTCTACATGCGAATATCTTAAATAGACACAATATTAACAAAGTAAAGTAATCTGTGATTTGTACTGCTATTGACTTATTTCGACTTCTTTATACAGTGATAAGAGACAATATTACTTATTCATTACTGCTGCTCAAATGTTTTCGTTCCCGTATACACAGAACTAATTTTGATAACCAACTATGATATATATATATATATATATATATATATATATATATATATATATATATATAACAAATTTTAAAATTTATGGAAAAGAAGGAAGAAAATGAGTCCAAATATATCACTGATAGTCATTTATTTAATTCTAAGATTTGAGTACCCCAATCAAGGATTGCATATAAACCTTTTGGCATTTTTACTACAATATCCATAGAAATGAGAACATGTTTTCTTTTGCTAATAACAAATATGTATAACATACCGTACTTATTTAACAAATTTCGTAAATTCCTCTGAAAGACTTTTTTTTAAAACAAAAATTTCACGCTTAAGGAAATAAGCGAAAAATCAAGGTTCTTATAAGTTGTCAGAATTTTTTTTTAAATATAGTTTTTTTTATCTTTCCAAATATATGATGGTTTTTCTCGTCTGTAAATGTTACTATATGTTTGACTCCCTGTGTCTCAATGAAAGAATTACATTTTGTAGTGTTGTTGTAGGTGTTTTCTTTGAGAAATTGTGCTCGTTTGTAAATTCTTTTGCCATTGTAGCAAAGCAGAAAATCTACTTTTTCTCATTTATTTAGACTAAGTTACTACCCACCAACAGTCCCTAGATAATCACAACAAAAAATGTTGTTTTTAATATGGAACCGAGATATATTTTAACTGTATAAAAATATGTAATTTCTGCAAATTCTTACAATAGGGACAAATACCAGGGTTAATCAGAAAGTTAGTTGCACTGCTTAAGAAAATAAAACAGGATAGAAATTTTACAATAACTTTACTTTTATCGTAAAGTCCCATGCACAATTTACTTTTTAATGTAATTATCTCCGTTATTTTAGCATTTATCGAGGCGTGGTACAAGTTTTTATTTATTTATTTATTTAACAATCATCAGACACAGCTCAGAGGCCATTTTACACTGGATATGTAACAACAACAATAACAATGGAAAGGATTTGGGAAGGTATCGACCACGGCCTGCTTAGTAGGTACCATCCCAGCATTTGTCTGGAAGGATTGAGGAAAACCCTGGAAAACCCCAGTCAGGATGGTCGGCAGCGGGAGTCGAACCAACGACCTCCCGAATGCGAAGCCAACGCTCTACCACTTGAGCTACTTCGCTCGCTTTCGCTCGGCCTTCTGCAAAGAAATCCCGTCCAATGTCCGATAACTATTCTTGGGCTGTAACTTTCACCTTGTCATCCGAGTGGTATTGTCGCCTTGAAAGTTCCTCTTTCATGCGACCAAACACTTGAAAGTCGCAAGGTGAAAGAATGGGCTATAAGGAAGGTGATGGTCTTCCCTCGCGCTAAGCATCGTCAATATCTGTACGTCCGTTCTCAAACATGTTGCACCAATTCGCAATAGCTTGATGTGGTATTGCATTTTCACCATACACTTGATGCAAATAAGTTTCGATAAATTTCAGTGCAGCTACACCTTTTTGCCCATAAAAGAAGGAATCACTGCACGTTTTTTCCCACTTGGACGCCACTTGCAGCTGTCGAGACATGTTTAAAACTGATTATCAGAACACCTCTACTTGTCTCGTGAAAGCGGCTACGTAACACGATACAACTACATGTCTGCAATGTTGCTACATAGTTTTATCAAAATAACCTTTGACCGAAATTTTTTACGAAGGAGTGCAACTAACTTTCTGACTGACCCACGTAAATTCAACAAGTTTATCAGATTATAACAATTAATCTATAGCGACATATTCTTTACTGATAACAATAAAACAAAGAATATCTTCTACAAAATATTACAATAGAGACAGATGTATTCAACATGCGTATTAGATGATAACAATTAATCTATAGAGACATATTGTTTACTGATAACAATAAAACAAAGGATATCTTCTACAAAATATTATAATAGAGACAGATGTATTCAACATGTTTATCAGATGATAAAATTAGTCTATAAAGACATATTGTTTACTAATAACAAGAAAACAAAGAATATCTTCTACAAAATATTACAATTGAGTCAGATGTGTTCAACATAATTATCAGATGATAACAATTAATCTACAGAGACACACTGTTTACTGATAACAATAAAGCAAAGAATATTTTCTTGCAAAATGTAACAGTAGAGACATGTCTATCCGATGATAACATAGTTAATCTATGGAGACCCATTTTTTACTGATAACAATAAAACAAACGCTATACTTTTACAAATTGTTACAACAGAGACAGGCATATTCAACATGTCTATCAGATAATAACAGATTGTAATTATTTGCACTGTAACTGAATGATTAATAACTATACCTAAACACACTCCATACATTTTTAAATCTTTATCGAAATAATTTTGCGTAATTTAAAAAAAAATGGAGCAAAAAGAGAACGAATTTGAAAAAGAAATTAAAAAAAAAAACTTATTTCAGTCTCTTGTGTTAACTGACTAGTCCATATGTAATGTTTACATATTCTGAATCAAAATATGTGTTAACAATAATAAAAAATGAGTGAAATGAAATGGGATAAGTTTGTGTTTTAAACAAAAAATGGAAAAGGGAATCATTAATAAAAAATTAGGAGGCGTGTGTGTATATGTGTTTGTGCGTATGTGGTGTGAGGCAAAAATCGTTGAGAAGGAACACATGTAAAGTTCATAACGTTATTTATATTTCATTTGATATATATTTTATTTAAAGACTTTTTTGTTATTACTGCATTATTTGGTTATTTGTATATAATCTGATTTGTCTGTAGGGGTTCACGCTGATCCTCATTTGTTAGTTCATTTTTTCTATATGTATATGAACGTTGTTCATATATATATAAAAGGAACAACATATATTTTTAAATTTTTCTCCACAATTCAAAGAGAATGTTGCAAATTAGTTTTTCCTAATCCTATTAGGACGTAATCCAAAGCGTTTTCAATAAGTAATGATTTTTTTTTTAGATTTGTCTATGTATGATGCATTATAAATTGTAGAGATCTTCTAAGCTTTTTCTAGTAAATTACAAGACTCATCATTATGTTATTATATATGTTCTGTTCATGCGATCATGTTTGTACAATGCCTGAGTGTCAATCAGTATACATTTAGTAAACTGTTTTTCTGTATTATGTACTAAAGGAAAATGAAATGAGATCTTCCAGTTTTCACGTCCCATGGTTATGCTGGCTAGGATAAAGGAGATGGTGATGACGAAAAATGAATGATACGGTGGAATGAAGAAAGCGGGAAGAAACGGGAGGACCCAGAAAAAACACACGCACATGGTGTTTGTCCACCACAAAGCTCACTTGGCGCAAGCTAGGATCGAACCAAGGATCCGATGCACCAGAGGTGACCGCTCTACCACTGAGTCACCGCGGACCCTTTATGTACTAAAGGATAAAAATATTATAAGTACTATTACTTACAAAAATATTTCTATCCTACAGATGTAAATGGAATTACGTTTTACAGGACTATTGAGAGAGATTACGAATTATTTGCTAAAAATAGCTACCACATAATTTGTTAAGTAACAAGGAATTTCTAACAAAGATCTTATATAAAGTCATCGGAAAATTATAATGAATGCTAATGACTAATACGGTTGGTATCAGTGTTTCTTTCAGCAAAAATGTTCTGGGGGGGGGCACACTTAGTATTCGGAGGGGACACATCTTATTTTCACACAGTACTATTCTATTTATTATTATATTATGGAGGTAATATTCTGGTCTGCTCCGGGGGAGGCACCAAAAAAAATATATATCTGGAAGAAACATTGGTTGGTACTAGTGCAGTGATAGTTCTTGGTTTCAATAGTTGTTTTCATACTATTTTTGTCATCTTAATATCAACCAGATTAATCATATTACGATCAGTCACGCCACTACGATTAATAACTTATATACCAGGAGATCTGCTATTGTTTCTAAGTAATTTTACAATGAACTATAGATTTTATCCTCAGATTTGCCTAAAATCGTGTACAACATTCGTCCGTCTTCGTTTTTTGCTAACCAATAATGTTTAATTCATAAGTGGTTTATAATACTTACATTAAAAGTACAGCATGTCTGATAAATATTATGTTATTCAGTAACACATCCACACTCAAAAAATAGTTTTGTGGACCGAACCCCAGGGTGGGTATTCGATGTATTTTGGTACACAGAATCCAAATTTCGAAACCCCAGGACGAACGATCGTGTCATATTTTATGGACGAAAAATTTTAGCGATTTTTAGATAGGGAAGATATACGTAACACAGCTATACAAAAAAAAGTTCTGTGCACCACAACAAGCAAATTTTGGTGCGAATTTTGGTACGCAAAACATACCATAAGTTTTTCGTTCATAACAAAAAAATTTATACGCTCGATCTTTCTGGGGGTTCGAAATTTGGATTATGCTTATCAAAAGACATTGAATCCATGCCTTGGAGTCTGGTGAACAGAACAACTTTTGCTTTCTGTATAACTGTTACGTGTATCCTCCCTATCGAAAATCGCTAAAGTTTTGCCCATTAAAAAAATATTGACATGATCGATCGTCCTGGGGCTGCAAAATTTGGATTCTATGTAACAAAATACAGGCATAGTGCGCAGAACTTTTATTTTTTGTGTGGCTGTGATTTTGTTATATGACTAGAGATTTGCTAGTGTTTCAGAGTAATTTTACAATGAACTATAGATTTTATCTTCATAAAATCAGATTTGCCTAAAATCGTGTACAACATTCCTCCTCCTTCGTTTTTACGTACCAAATGATCTTGAATTCAGAAGTTTCTGTCAACTGAGATATACTGTTTATAGTAAAAGTACGGGATGTCTCTGACAAATATTGTGTTATTAAATAATTGTTAAATTAGAATGAAGTGCAAGATATTACAGAAATTATGACCACGTTTTCAAGCTCAACACGAGAAAAATCATTACAAAAGGACTGCTGATTTTTAAGTTGTACGCAGGGGTGAAATTGAACGGGGAAACGCGAGGTGACGCCATTAACCCACTTCCAGAAAATATCTATGGCGTAACTCCACTTCCTAAAAATTATAATGGGCAAAAATAGCTACGGGGGACGGCTTGACGTCATGCGTTCCCTTACCTTTTCAGATCCACTTTTACCCCTGATTGTACGAGAAAAGAGATATATTTCAATACGTATGATTTCTTATAAATCTTAATGTGAGAAAAATTAAGAAAATGTTTGATAATTTTCTCCGATATAACATGAGAAAAATCATTATAAAATAGAACTATTTTATAATTTATAATATTTAAAAAGTATTGCAAAAAGGGTGACTTTTGTAAAATTACAGTACAAGAAAAAAATCATAGAAAGTGTGGCTACTTTGTAAGTTACAATGCGAGAAAAATATTACAAACAAGTACAATTACTTGTAAACATTATAATGTGAGATAAAAATATTAGAAAAAAGTTTGGTTAAAATCCCGATGTGTATTAGTAACTCTTATTCACTCCGAGGTTTCATTTACTTTCCCACCAAATGTATTTTTTCAAAATATTGTTTTCAAAATCTGTAACCCTATGTTTTCTTTTTGAGACAACTCAGAGATCAATTTCTACATCCATATAGTATAAGAGGAAAAACAATATCTTGATATATATTTGCTTATAAGGTAATTTATTTTTAAATTATATTCATAAACGGTATGTTATACACTGGAAATAGATAACTGAAACTATTAGAAAAAACAATATATATATTGCAGGTATTATACGAGATGTTATATCAATATGTCACAATATTTTGGGAACAGACTTATCACTTCAAAAGAAGAAAAAAAGTTCATATTGACCTATGCTTAAGAGTCTTCATCCCGGCGAAATTAAAATACCGCTAATTTTACAGTAATTATGTGATGTCTTCAAATATAATTGAAATATGGAACAAGAGCGCCCTACACAATATTATTTTGCGTGAGATACCGTTATCACAAATCACCTCGTGACTTTCCGTTTTCAGTTGTTTAGAAACGCGAAAATAAATGCCGATTTTGAAAATGGCTCGAAATCGAAAGCAGATAAGTGAGTCGTGATAACGGTTTCTCATGTAAAATAATATTGTCTAGGGCACTCTTGTTCCACATTTCGATTATCTTCTATCTATTTGAAGACATCACATAATTACTGTAAAATTAGCGGTATTTTAATTTCGCCGGCATGAAGACTATTAAGAGTGGATAATTTCAGAGTTATAAGGTGCCGAAAACGTGAAACAAGTGAAACTTAGAAGTTCATAGCTCCACTACAATGGGACTTATCGTAGTTGGGTCAAGACATCGCTAAGGACTCTCTAAATATCCATGTTTAAGAATGCTCCAGCACTTGAATACCAATTTTTATAGAGGTAGGTGGAGAGTGATCAAGTACTCTAAATCAGCCTCTCTAAAAATTATTGTACAAGTACCGGAGGTCCTGAAAGATGAATATTTGGATAGTTCATATACTAGTTTCTCATCGATGTCATGACCTGACTACTACTATCGGTCCTATAGTAGTGGAACTATGGACTTTTAAAGTTTATTCTTTTAAGTTTTCTACACCCTATAACTAAGAAACTATGCACTTCCGACCACAGTTCCATAGGAACTTTTTTCCTTATTTTGATGCGAGGAATCTATTCGCAAAATATTGTGATATTTTTTTGGAACACCCTGTATAAGGATTTTTCAGTGTCGGCCTTCGAGGGAAGTCACGTCGGTAAAAAGAATTATTGCTTGAAACTAAGGAAAGAAAGCTTCATACAGTTTCAGAAAGTTGTATACACAAGTTAATACATTAGTTAAGGTTTCTACCCTTAGTTCTAGCGTAGTGGCGGATCTAGATAGTAAAAACTGGGGGGTAGCCAATACCCATACTATGATTAGTATATCATGAATTCACTATAAACTTCCAAAAATTGTATAAATAATAGTTTAAATTATTTTTATCACTCAAAAAACTGGGGGACCTAGGCCCCTTGGCTGCAGGTTAGAACCGCCTCTGCTCTCCCGATAAAATTAGATTTTTTTTTTACCGAACTGACTTTCGTAATGAGCCGTCACCAGAAACTTTAAAAATATGTATGATTTTCTCTCAGTCTACCTCGAGCTAACAATTTATGCTATTGTAAAAAGGAAATGTAAAAAAAATAATTTTTATCGTTGTTTTTTGTGTGCTACACGTAGAAATATGCAATATAATATAAATAAACATATATATACACAACTAGAAATATGTAGAAATATCCTACAGATAAACACTGTTATCACTAATAATAATATTAATAATCATGGTGCAATATTGATAATGTACAATACGTTGTATAAAAAATATAAAATTAATAATAATATTACAATAATGAATTCTATGAATATTATTCTCAATTACGTATGTATGCTTGTTTAAAAACAAATCTGTATAAACGGTGTTTTTTTTCTTGTTTGAAGAAAGAAATAATGAGAGAAAAATAAATGAAAAATTAAAATAATGTCTAGTAAAAAAAACAGTACAAATGTTATGGTATTCTTTGAAATATAGCTGTGCTTATCATTGTTGAATTGTTAATAAATGTAACCATCCTTTAACTAAATAAAAGCAAAAAGAACTAAAAGAAATCATATTTATCTGCGTTTTCTTCCACTTCTTTTCCTTGAAGATTTGGGGGCCGCGATGGCTCAGTGGTAGAGCGTTCACCTCTGGTTCGTTCCCAGCTCAAGCCAAGTCAGTTTTGTGGTGGACGAACAGCATGTGGGTGAGTTTTCTCGGAGTTCTCCCGTTTCCTCTCACTTCTTCATTCCACCATATCCTTCATTTCTCCTTTAGCTTAGCCGGCGTAATCGTGGAACGTAAAACTGAAAGATTTATTTCATTTCCTTCAAGACTGAGCTCTCATTGCTTTAGATATTTTTTCGTTTAACGTCCCATGATTATGCACCGAGACTAAGTTAGAATTATTAATCTTTAGCCAGTCACGTATACGAGGGATGACGTCCTTCGGCGAGAACACTATCCGGAGAAAGGGAATGGAAGAAAGGAGATGGGAAGGAAGGAAGCAGCCTGGGACGTATAAGTTAGGTACTAGCCCGGCATTTGCCTGGTGTAAATGACGAAATTCCAAGAAAACCTCACTCAGAATGGCTGGGCTGAAAAAGCTTTTTATACTTTTTCGACCGAGTGCCCCGTCAGGAATCGAGTCTGAGACCGCTTGCACCGACATCAATACTAATATTGAGTCGGTAATGATAGGAAATGAAATATTTGAGTTTTACGTCCCACAGTTATGCCGGTTGGGCTTAAAGGAGACGGTGATGGTGAGTAATAAATGAAATGGTGGAATGAAGTAAGTGGAAGGAAACGGGAGAACCCCGAGAAAAAGCACGCACACGGTGTTTGTCCACCACAAAGTTCACTTGGAGGGAGTTGGGATCGAACCCGAAACCCCAAGGTCTGTAATGATAGGATAGATGATAATGGTAAAATTGCAAAAGTGAAAGGAAACGTAAGATCCCCGATGATAGAACCCCCACACACGTGTTTGTCCACCACAGTCAATTTAATGGGACCTAGGATTGAACCAGGGTTCTGACACATCACAGGAGAGCGCTTTCTACCATTAAGCTATAGTGGCCTCTTTCCCAGATACGTTTTAGAAGTGTTTTATATATGCTTTATGTGTTGTCTGTTTCCAAAACGCCTCTTCATCTATTTTATAAAACCTTCAGGATATCATTTTTTTATCATCTTAATTTTTATACCTGGATGTAAGCAATTTAATTTTTGTAAAATGTAACATAAATATCTGACAACATTAAAAAGGTAAATCAGTTTAAATTAGGTATTAACAAATCAAAACTTAGAAAATTAAACACATTTCCAAAGAATGAACAAGAGACTTTCTGGAATTGGGTGACATATATATATAATACCAGTTCTATTCACAGTTTCGAGTCGGAGGTAAAAATTGTTTAGAATCGAAATTATATACAGCACACTTGAATAAAACATAGGATTTAATATTGTATTTTTCTAGTTCGATTCTCGGACCAGTCTTAAATTTATTCACTCGTTCAACATAAATAAACTTTTTTTTAAAAATTTAAAGTAGACCGTAATCATATGTGAAGGTATATTGCATAGCCGAAACTGTAACACAGATATATATCCTTAAAATATATATATATATACTGCTTTGGTCAATTGGAGTTTTATTAACAGATGTGAAATTAGTTTGAAACGAAGTTGAGAAATAAAATGAAATTTTGAAAAATTAAATGACATTTTTCAGTTTAACGTCTCACGAATATGTCCTCTAGGCTAAGAGACATGGATAACTAAGGCAACTTAATGATTATGGAAGAATTCATGGAATGAGGATGTAGAAGGAAACGAGAGTTACGCGAGTAAACCCACGGCATGACGTTGTCTACCACATATTTACTTGGTCGGGGAATGAATTACGTATTGCACGCACCAGAAGTAAACGCTTTACCACTGAAACACCGTCTACCCCACGTAACTGAGGAAAATATTTAAAAAATACTTTTGGTAAGAGTGTAGCCTTTGGATTCAAATCCATACCATTGTGATTATAAGGCAAGAACCCTAACCATTTAACTGTTATACCCACTTGGTAAAATATTGTTCACAAAAATCTTTGTTGTTGTTGTTTTCTAGTTCGGAAATGTTAATGTAAATATAATGTATATGATCTTCAAATGAATACACAAAGTGCCCCTTAATTTTGACAACCAAACTTACATTTGAGTTAGGTGGGTTGTATAACTCTAGGCGTTTGGGATTATACTAATATTATAACCTAAACATTCATACAAACCAACATGTATTATACACTTAATAAGCTATACATATTACAAAGTGGGTGAATGGAGAGAAACACGTAATGACTGACAAGAAGGGTATGGGAGCGGTAATGGTAGTAGTAATACTACTACTAGTAGTGGTGGTGGTGGGTTTAGTGAAGGGGATTTGTGGGGGGCGGACGCGAGGATACAACCGATGCTAGCCACTATGGCGGTGCGATACTCCTACCCAAATCAAGTTAGACCATCGCGTGTTTTCTGGAAACTCAATCCTCGCGCAAATTAACCGAGGCAAATGTAATTATCGAAAACCAGGTTCCCTTTCTCATCTGTGAGGAAAGGGGAAGTGGGTTAAAGGGGGCCGCAGGGGGCTGATGGGTATTGCGAAAAGCATTGTTGAGGAATCTCGTAGGAAACTCTTGCATGACGTTCATTCACATAAATAAATAAATAAATAATGTTTTTTTTATAATATGAGATTTTAAAAGAAAATTTATCGTTTTTTCGTAAACAAAAGAAAAAAAGAAACTGATGCTATGTCTTTGAGAGTGTTTGCATCTTTGTGTGTGTGTGTGAGTGTGTGTATGTAATAATCATGGGATCAATTTTGAATTGAGCGATCGTCAAGCGCTTCCCTTCATCGTCCCCCAATGGAAAACCCATCAAGTACAAACACACACATACATACATACACAAAGAAAGAGAATTGCTAATGAAGATATGTCTATCAGGCCCTTTCCTCTTCGCCGCTCCTCTCTGTCCCCCGCACCATAACACGACAAAAACCCCACTTTGGTCCCACACGGAAAATTATATTTTCTCGTTGTCATAGCAACAGCAAAATGCTTGCTTTTCTGATACTAAAATCCAGTCACAACAATAAAAGTTTAACAAAGAGTGAGAAAGATGCCAGCACCAATTCACTAGAGTCTTCTAATAAATGACAACAATAGCATTGTTTTGTTATGAGTTCTCCTTGTTTCGTGCTAATCAAGTGACTGTTTTCAGCTTTGGACCAACAATGTAATTCAGTCATTTGCTTTTGTTTAGATTCATGTTTTGTTGCTCAAAAATTATATTTAAAATAATGTTTATTATTATTATTATTATTATTATTATTATTATTATTAGTAGTAGTAGTAGTAGTAGTAGTAGTAGTAGTAGTAGTAGCAGCAGTAGTAGTAGTAGTAGTAGTAGTAGTAGTAGTAGTAGTAGTAGTAGTAGTAGTAGTAGTGTTCTTCAAGATGACGCCAAGTATGTAGCCGTGTGCATTAAAGTATTATTACTGGTCGCATGTACAATTACAAGTTCCAAATAAAAGGACTGTTTGAAACTCAATCAGAAGGAAGTGTCTTTGACAGACGCGCACCCAGAAATTTTCATTAGGAGGGGTCGAAGTTTTGAAAGAAGGTCCAATACTACCCAGTGTTTCTTTCAGAAGAAATCTTTCAGGGGGGGGGCACACTTAGTAGTACGGAGGGCACTCCTTGTACTATTCTACTTATTATTATATTATAGACGTATTATTTTGGTCTCCTCCTGGGGGGCACTCTCAGAGCTCCAGGGGGCAGTGTGCCCTCCAAAAAAAACATGTCTGGAAGAAACACTGCTACAAGCCACTCATCTAAGTACTATTGATCGGGTACTATTCTGCACCCGAAAAGATGATAAGTAACTGTAAAATACTTCCACCTATATTTTCAGGAAACAAATGACAGAACTAAATTTGTATTTATAAGAGAAACAATACAGATGAAGTGAAAGATGAATTTTTATGTTATATCAATCATTTTCCTGTTCAATATGTATAGTTTTATTGAGAAACTGTATACATGTATATTGAATTTAGAAAGTTTTGGGTGGTTCGGACACGGTGTACCTCCCCAGTGGATCCGCCACTGGTTTGTGAATGTTTGTAAAGCTTGCCGTGAGAATATACGAGTCAGCCAAAGATCTGACAAACAGAGTGGATAGAACTGAAGAAAATAAATTATTCCTTAATTCACTGTTAAAAATACTTTGTTAAATTTAAGAAACCGTTTTTTTATCTGTGCACCGAGAATGCCTTTTCTTAGAAACGAATAGAATGTTGTTTCTAAGAAACTAATAAGAGTTTTTTTCTTAGAAACTCTTATTAATCAGAAATGAAGAAGAATGCATGAGGTCGTATTAAAGCGAAACGAGAAAATATACTGTTACTTTCCTTATGAACGAGAATTGCCAAATCTCATTTCTAAGAAAATATTGTCTCGGTGCACAGATAAAAAACGGTTTCTCAACTTTAAGAAATTATTTTTAACAGTGATGGTACATCAGAAGAAAATTTAAATTATACTGATAGACATCTACAATCAACTAACTGTCGTAAGTGTTGGTCCTTAGTAAACATAATAGGTGCAATGGCAGAGTAAATTGATACTCTTGTGCAAGAAAGTATAGTTTCTCTCTTTTGAAGTAATTGCACTCAAATCTGAACAGATAGCTACTCAGAAAATAATAGAAAATGCCAATTGGGATAGTTCGTACGCTGATAAAGTAAGAATGTGCTCGAATAAACTTATACTTATATAAATACATGTATTATTAATATGAAAAATGCTAGACCTACGGCCTTCTCAAGTATAAACAAAAATACAAAGTTTAATAGCTCACCATTAGCTGTAGACACGTCATCCCGGGAAGTGTTGCCACTTCGTGTCAAACACCCGAAATGGAAGTATAAGGAAACTGCGGAAATCTTTATTCGCAGACGAACGAAGAAGAATTCATCCTAGTCATTAGGAAATCCTGACCTCACTTGAACAGAAACACCTAAACCACTACAGCTCTAAAGATTACACGAAACAAGTGAAAACTTGTGCCTTATTTATTTGAAGGTTCGATCAAAGTGTCACTCCCAAGGATTTCATCTCTTTTGTGGAAGAAAAGATGAAAATAAAGATAGATGCAAAAAAAAGTACGACACACGATTTCAGAAGTAGATGACTTTGAAAAGATAAATCAATTTTATTCCTGGCCCGCGGTACGTATAATCTTTACCAGGGGTAAAAGTGGATCTAAAAAGGAAGGGGATCGGCCGGTAGCGGCATGACGTTTCCCCTGCCTATCTTTGCCCATTGTAATTTTTTAGTAACTGGGGGCACGCTGTACATATTTTTTGGACGTGGAGGACGGGGAACCGTCCGTTCCCCCTCACTTTTATTCCTGATATTTACCAAATTATGTGAAGTTCTAGCCAACGGCAAAATAAAGCAGGAAACAATATATACCAGAAATTAACGAAACATTGGGAAACCCGGTTGTTTAAATTATGAATCATGAACATGAAGTCGAAAGTGTGCCTTTAGTATTAGGGTGTACGAGAACTGAACGGAAAAATTCAAGTCTTTTGTGATGAGGTGTTAACAACTAATTATGATATAATCTGTATAAGAGAAACAAGGTGTACACAATATTACAATATTTTCACTATCTATTATACACTGCCTTATAGATATTCATTAACTTGGAACACTTTCATAAGGAAATAACGAATCATGTTATGCTTACTTATTGGATGATGCTTTGCGGATTAAGTACTCCTTGATGCTGGCAACCAAGTTCTCTCTGTTGTTAGTTGGGTTGCATAACATAGGAAGTACCAGCATCTAAATGCTGGAATACCTTGGATAATGCAATTAAGGTCTCTTTTAAGTCTTCACCCGAAATCCTTTCTTCGTATACAAATAGGCATGATACAATCAGTGATGCTTTCAGAGTTTTCCTGCAGAAGGGAGATTTCAATGCATGAGGGTGAAAGTAGTGCTGCGAAAATCAAGCACAATCGCACCATCACCATCATAGATTTTGTGCCCTTACTGGCAGGGGACTTGCAGCAGCTGAGAAGTTTCCATGCTCCACGGTCCTCCGCTAACCTCTTCGTCTTCACGTATGACTTTCTGTTTTTATGTTATCCATTAAGTGTAGTCTCCTTCGCCCCTTCCCTCACTTGCCTTCCACCAAATCCTCTAGGACGTCCCTCATGATACAATTTCTTCTTAGGCAATGTCCCAACCAGTTTCTCTTCCTCTTCTTAACAATATCTAAAAGTGTTCTTTTCTCACCCACTCATTCGTTTTCCGCTCGACCCAACTAATTCTTTCCATCCTTCTCAACACCCACATTTGGAATACTTCCAGTCGTTTTTCATCACTTTTACGTAATGTCCACGTTTCCGCCCCATACAGTGCAACACTCCACACGAAGCATTTTATGAGTCTTTTTCTCAACTCTCTATTCAAGGTCCCACAAAACATACGTTTCTTCCTCCTAAAGCTTTCTTTCGCCATTCTTATCCTTGCTTTTATTTCACGTTTGCACTTCATGTCGTAAGAATACTACTCAGATATCGAAAACTATTCACTTGTTCTATTTTCTTCCCTCCTACTTTTATATTTGACATAGACTTCTTCGTTCCAATCAATATGGCTTTTGTTTTTCTTACATTTATTTTCATCCCATATTCTTCAAAGCCCATCCTCAGGTTTTCTAACATTTTATTGACTTCCTTTTCAGATTCTGCAACAAGCGCCATATCGTCTGCAAATCTTATGCGTCTAATCATTCTACCTCCTACCGAAATGCCGTCATCTTCATGTAAACTATTTTTCACTATCTCTTCTAGATAGACATTAAATAGTGTTGGCGAGTGGCAGTATTCTTATCGAATTCCCCTTCCAATTGCACTCTTTTCCGTCAATTCTTCCCCTATCCTAACACTTACTTGTTGCTTTATGTATAAGTTTCTTATGAGGCTTCGATCTTTCCATTCCAATCCTATCTTCTTTAGAACTCCCAGCAACAACTCCCAAGTCACTCGGTCAAAAACCTTTTCTAGATCAATAAATACAACATGTACCTCTTTCCCTTTTTCTATAAATCTTTCACCGTTCGCCCTTAATAATCCAATAGCATCTCTTGTGCCCTTACCTCTTCTGAACCCGAACTGCTCCTCCTCAACATCTTTATTTGTTCTTTAATATAACCTTCTGTTCAGTATTTGGAGCAGAATTTTAGCTGCATGAGATATGAGACTAATAGTTCTATAATCCTCACTTCTCTTTGGGTTCGATTTCTTGGTCATTGGTATCATGACCGTTTTCAGGAAGTCTTTTGGCCATGTATTTAATTGCATAGTAGGAGCATTTCTTCCTTTCCCTTGTCTCCTATATTTTTAATGAATTCTATTGGTATGTTATCTATTCCGGTTGCCTTTCTATTCCTAATCTCGGCTATAGCCTTTTCAAACTCATCCCGAAGAATACTAAATCCTTTATCACCTCGCCTACTTCATTTTCTAATTCAACATTTAGGCTACATGGTTTATCCTTACTCTCATATAAGTCTTCAACGTATTCTTTACATCTTTTTATGATATCACTTCCCTCGCTGACTAACTTCCCAATCTTATTTCTACTGCCATCATAATACCCTTTGTTTCCTCCGAAATTATATAGATTTCACCTCTTTGTACATTTCCTCATATATCCCAACTCTTCCTAATTCTTCTATGTCCTCGCATTTTCTTTTGTAAAACTCTTCCCTCGCTCTGTATGTTTCTGTCCGTAATTCATTATTTAACTTTCTGTACATCTTTCTGCTCTCTTCTGTATCAACCTGTTTCCACATCTTCCTTTCCCTCATTTTCTGCAAAATCTGTTCTGTAACCCATGATTTCTTAGCCGTTTTGTGTTCGTGATAATCTAATGTTCTTTCTGCAGCCTGCTGTAAGCAAAGTTAAATGTGTTTCCACCGTGCGTTGCTACTTGCGCCTATTCTTTCCTCGTTTGAATATTTTTCTTCGAATTTTTCAACGAAAAGATTTCTTATTTCCTCGTTTTTCAACTTTTCAGTATTCAACACTTTGTTACCTACTTTTCTTCTGCCTACATTTTTCAGTTGAATATCTACTTCGGCCAGCACAAGATTATGATCAGAGAAAATATCAGCCCCGGGAAGGGTCTTCGCGTTCTTTAAGCTATTCCGATACCTGTCCTGAATCATAACATAGTCTATCTGATATCTTCCGCCGTCTATTGGTGATTTCCATGTATATCTCCTTCTCTTGTGCTGATCGAACCAAGTGTTCCCAATTACTAGTGAATTCTGTCTACAGAAATTCACCAGTCCCTCTCCCCTTTCATTTCTTTCGCCTAAACCATATTTGCCTACGATACTACCTTCCTGTTTTTCTCCGACAACTGCATTGAAATCTCCCATTAGAATTATGCATGCACCCTTCTTCTCCCTATCTATAATTTCTTCTATTTTCTCATGGTTGTAGTCTACTTCTTCTGTTGCAAGCAAAGTCGTCGGTGCATATATCTGTATCACCACTAGATCCTTCGTTTTCCCTTTGTCTTAACATCATAACTCTATCATCATAAAATTATACTTTCACTACATTCTCCTTTAAGCGCTTTCCAAGAATTATTCCTACACCATTATGACCGCCTTTTTCACTACCTGAGTAAAACACTCTATATCCTTCGCTGATCAACATCTTATTACCAATCGCACCAATGTAACGAAACTCTTTTAAGCCCCGGGGATGCGGTGGTAGAGCGTTCACCTCTGGTGCATGGATCCCTGGTTCGATCTCAGCTCGCGCCAAGTGTACTTTGTGGTGGTCAAATACTGCTTGCGTAGGGTCTCCCGTTCCCTCCCACTTTATTCATTCCACCATTTCATTCATTTCTCTTCTGACCAACGTCTCCTTTAGCCTTGCCGGCACAACTGTGGGACATAAAACTCAAAGATTTCATTTCATTTTCTCTTAATTTCCCTTTTTCGAAATGACAACCCCGAAAGCAAAAATCTGTACTTGAATAAAAACATATCCGGAAGTCATTGGTGGCCAGGCTTCTCAAGGATTTTAAACTGCTCTTGTATCACCCTCGCTTGCAGCACGCACTCAATGAGAACGATCCCGATTGCCGTATCGAATTCGCTGATTTAGGCACGTAGCCAAGGGGTGGGTCCGGGGGGTTCGGACCCCCCTTCGAGACCAGAAATAAAAAGTAAGGATAAAACAAAAAGAAATGAGAAATAGGAAGTCAGCGTTAAAAATAAAAAGCTAAAAATAAAAATAATTTTTCATCATCGCTTCTCTGTAGTATTAAACATGTTATTTCAGAAACGGTTTTCAACTGCTCCTTTAACTTGTTATTTGGAACAGACAGTATTTGACGAATATTTAAAACAAAAAGTTATGTGGAAGAAAGTTCCGTTAACATTTGATTCAATAGAGAAAGGAGCGCAAGTATTGTAAAATATTTTACAAGACATTATTGGATACGTACTTTTTTAAAACTAGTTGAGGTCATAATGAAAGGAAAATGGTTATATTTGAATGAACAGAAGAAGGAACCTTGATATTGTAAAATCTTTTTAAATCTTTTTAATATTCTTTTATTCGACATTTCTTCATAGTTTGTTACTAAAATACTTACTATCATGTCCTCATTTTATTGTCCTAACAAACCAATATGTGTTGCTAGTAAAATAGTGGTCAAGCCCCTTGTGTGATAACCACAATATTTCATATCACACTGCCCCCCCCCACATTACGAAATCCTGACTAAACGAACCAGTATATGTTATCAGTAAAATAGTTTAGAATAATCGAACTCTGGTGTGGATAACCCCAGTATTTCATGTCTCGGACCCCCCCTATTACGAAATCCTGGCTACGTGCCTGCGCTGATTGGTACCTGAGAACGGTGGAGGAAAATCCCAACTTCGAGAACCACATAGCCTGGACGGACTAGGCAAAGTTCCATGTGTCGGTGTCAGTGAACCGTCAAAAACTTCGTGTACGGGTGTCCTGAAAAAGCAAATGAATTTACCGATGAATTCAACAACCTTCCCGTTCAGATGTGCCCAAATGTGTGAAAAAATGTGCGTCTCCGGATGCAAGCATGCATTGATATTAATGGGCGCCAAGTCGACCTCCAAATGGAGAATAAGGATTAGGTACTGAAAAGCACTTGGTTTATAAGTCATTCCTCTGTACCTACAATTTTGTTTCATGCCATTCTTATTAATAATAAAAATGTACTGATCACTCAAAAGATGAGTTACTACTTCTGGTACACCCTGTACGAGACACTTTTACAACCATTTTTTAGAAAAGAAAACTAATTGAACTTAACAAAATATAATGTATGTACTATATATATATCAATGTCCATCGAACTAATCCCTGGTTTCCATTACAGATTTAAAATCAAATATTTTTTACTGTTTGTTACAAAATTATTTGTTTTGTACTGTTTATTACAAAATAAATACATATATTATTTAAAAAGTAGTTAACAAGGAATGAATACAACATGATAAGTCATCAATTACCGTTGAGTTCATTTTTCTAGTCGCTGCCTTAACCTAGATTTTAGGGTAATTCATATTTTTAACCACACTGTAATTTCTATAGATGGCAACACTGATTATTCTTCCGATTCGTATTTTCGCTTGTAGAATAACATAGATTTTATTTTCTCTTTTCACTTACGAAAAAAGGGCAAAAAAAACTGGTTAGCTTTTGAAAATATTTAGTAGTCTGGCCCCCTTAATATTTATCCATACCATACTCCTTACCATTTGCGTCACGATCGATGTCGCCCACAGACACTGACTGAACTTCTTTCGGGAATTGTATGAGAAATATCTGTCGAATGCAGTTCAAAATTTCTGCAGATGTTAACTTACTTCATACGGATGTTTTTTATTATTAATTAAAACGTTGATTAACAGCCCATTGATATCACTTTTATAAAGAAATATGACAACGCTCAATAGCACATAAATATACTCTGAGATGTAAGTATAGGCTAATGTGTGTGTTACCTTCCCTTTTCTGAAGTTACGAAAGGTCCAAATACAAGTTCCTTCATATAGAACCTGTTGTCCTTTATAAGGTTGGATAGTGTTTCTTCAAGACGTGTCTTGGAGGGTACTGGCCCCGGAGCTCTGAGAGTGCCCCCCGGAGGAGACTAAAATAGTACGTCTATAGTATTATAATAATAATAATAGAATAGTATCACGTGAAAATAATATGTGCCCCTCCGAATATTAAACGTGAGACGCAACATTGTTTCTGAAAAAAAAAACTGGATCTAATTGAGGAAATCAAGTTGCAGAACGAGCCATTGCGTATCTAATAATGTGGAAAATGAACTCGTCGACAGCGTCACAAACTGTCGTATCTCAGTTTTCTAAACTTTTCAGGAGAGCGATTTTTAGGTTTTCACACAACTTTGAACAGCCATAACTCAAAATCTATTTTACCGAAAGGAGAGAAAATTTACCGAGTTATAACTTAAATCATAAGAAATCAGTGTAAATTTTTTTATGGAATTTGCCTGTAAAAGCTTGTGGAAAATTTGGCGGGAAAAAGATACGACAGTTTGTGACGATGGTAATCCTCTCTTGTATGAAAGATACGACGCATATTTTTTTATACTGAGAACTACATTAATAGATGAACAATCGGAATATATTGTACTTTTATTGAAAAACTTCGCGTTTGTTACACAAAATAATTTAACAAATGCTTCCTGAGATTCTTGAGGGTAAAACGAAATTCCTGAGAACACAGAAGAAACACAATATTAATAGCGTACTAACCATAACATAAAATAATGCTATCAAGTTGCCATTGCCAGAATATAAAATCTTGCAAAGTAATTTGCAAATTGCATGCTTTGATATTCCACTTGAGAAGGATGGCTAATGTGGTAAGTGTCTGTAAAATTTTTTTAACATGTTCAGAGTTTCGAATGATTGGATTTGAGCCCGGACACAATGATAACGAGTCCTTGTAGGCGTGGGAGACACGGGTTCGATTCCCGGAGGAAGCTCATTTGGTTCGGATTCCACGTTAATCAGTAGGTCCACGTCTCATATAGCCTCGCTGCTGAAAGGAACGTTAAAAATCAATCAATCAATCAATCAATCAAAACGAGTCCTCGTATTTCTCTGGAGTGATAATTTTTGACAAGTCTGCAAAGTAGGAACTTCTATCTGGTGGATTCAATCTGCGTTCTTTTCAGGGAAATAGTTCTGTAAGTGTCCTCAAAATGACTTGTCTTAAACTGAATGCAGTTTGAATACTCTTTGTTCACTTTCACTTCGCGCATTTCCGTCCAATTGATTGGATCTCCATTTTCGTCACGTCTAACTGACAGAATACAAAGACTTTGGGACAGAGATCTAGTCTCATACATCGCTTCTGTCAACACAATGAAAGGTATATGGGTTCTTTTTGATTGCCAGTTTAACAATCGGTTCAAGTTGCGAGGGTACAAAATTAGCCACAGTGCTTAATAGATGTGCTTATAGCACTGTGGTCTGAATCTCCCTCATTATGTCCATGCCTAGATTCAAAGAATCGGAAAGAAATTTCTCTGATGTTCTTACGTGTTTGCACCGCATACCCCATCATAGCAACCAACCTGAACTCCTACTAGGTACATCCTGTATTTCTCTAACTCATTCGTTACGGATTTTAACACGCCTGCCCTATAAAGAATTCTAATATTCCATGTTCCAAATCTTATGTCCATTTTCTTTTGCTGAGATCGTGCCAAGTTATCAGTCTTGGTCCGAGGCTTCTGTGATTGTTTCTGAAAAATTGTCTTTTCTTTCTATTGCAGGATGAGTTTGTTAGCCTTACCCAAACCCCCAAGCTACAGGCCCACTCCTTGTCTGCTTATTCAGTATCTTCGCAGCTAACCTCTATATCTAAAGGCCTCCTCCTCGATCCGCAACTTGGGGCCGCGGTGGCTCAGTGGTAGAGCGTTCACCTCTGGTTCATGGGGTCGACAAACAGCGTGTGGGTTTCCTCGGGGTTCTCCCGTTTCCTCCCACTTTCTTCATTCCATCATTTCATTCATTTCTCATAATCACCGTCTCCTTTAGACTAATCAGCATAACCGTTGGAGGTAAAATTGAAAAATGTCATGTCATGTCGATCCGCAACCTGAGGACCCCCCATGACGTGTAAATATACGTATATGTATACAGCCCCGCATTGATGAAGTATAACATTCTAGCTTATAAGTTTATTTGCTTCGGCTGTTCCGAGCTTAAGATATAAGTAAAAATACATTAGGAACAAATGATAAAGAAACTAAGTCTACCTGATGGATAACAATAAGAAATGATATAAAAAGCAATGAGTTTATCAGTACGGGACTGTATACCTACTTTTGAGCCACTTTGTATAAATATAAACAAATTGATTTGAATATAGGCGTATCTGTCTAGTTGCAAAAGATTTGATGCTCACAAACTGTCGTAACTCAAGATACGACTGTTTGTGAAAATGGTTTATACGCTTCATCTTAAGATACGACACAGTGACGTCATCACCAGCGTCAAAACGACGCACGTTACAGATGTGTCGTTTTGGGAAATTGTAGAAGTCAGTGTATGCAACTACATAGTAAAATATCTCAATTTTCGATTTTTTTGAGATACGACACTTTGTGACGTAGTTTAGGAAATTAAACGGGGTGACAAGATTTTACAAGATAACAAATCTTGTAAAAATTATAATACATCTTCTCTCTCTCTCTCTCTCTCTCTCTCTCTCTCTCTCTATATATATATATATATATATATATATATATATATATATATATATATATATATTGTAGATACATGGAAAATAAGATTAAATGATTATAGGTTATTTATTGGTGATTCGAATAATTATAATTTAAATAAAGTCAAGTCTGAGTTAAGAAACTATAAAGATGTGAAATTGTGATATGTTGGAATGGCACGTGTTATTGTTATTGTTATTCTTTGTTATTGTTTGCTTATGTAATCAGTTATGCATGGTTGTGTTTTGAAGTTCATGAAATACTGTCGAGACGCTAGCTCGCAGTATGGTGTAAATAGAAATTGAGAAAAAATTAATGTAAGCCTGAATTTCAGAAAGATGCAATGAAACCATTTTTGTTAACACAGACACAATTTGGATATGGCATAATATTCAGATTCGCAGAGATTGACAGTCTGGGAATTCGGTTACGATGTGACAAGCTTTGCAACGAAAGTTTGACCCATAGTTGAGGTAATCAATGTCGAGTCATGAAACGACGAATTCCATCGTCTGGAGAAGAGAATAAAAACCAGATCTAGATTGGATCATGGTCAGAAAGTTCGGAGTGATCAGAGGTCAGACATCGGTCAGAGGAGCAGAAGTCGGAGAGCAGTGATCGGAGTTCGAGATCAGAGTTTGATACGAGAACTTGCAGCAGGGGTGTAGCCAGCAGGTTTGTGTAGGGGGGGTCCGTCGTCGTTTTTGAGGGGGGGCCAGCTACAATGTACAAAACAAAAAAATGTTGCTGCTAGTGTTTTTGAGGCCTGAAAGAAAGGAAAATTTTGGTTTTCTTAAGGAAAACTAAAAACACTATTTTAGATTATTATTATTATTATTATTATTATTATTATTATTATTATTATTATTATTATTATTATTATTATTATTATTATTATCCATAAATTATATTCAAGATAGTTTTTATTATGCTTAATCAAGAACTACTGCCCGGGACCAAACGCTATACTTTTGTACATAACTATAAAGGTAACCAAGAAAGTTCTGTCCCTTTTCGTGGAAGTCTGTGTTCAATTGGACCTCACACCGTGAGTTGGATGCGAGTGGAGATAAGGCGAACGTCAGTTGTTGGTGTGGGTATATCCAACATACTACCTGGTTGTGGCAATTCAGACACACCGTGAACTTGCGTAAAGACAGAGGGAACATGGGACATCCACAGAGCGTCATAAGAGCATGTATGCTGAATGAGTTCAAATGGAGGTCAAACGCCGCTGTAGCGGGGCGAAAGATATGCCAGGCCTTCGGTGAGGGTGTCGTGACGACGACGCGGACAGTGTAGCGGTGGTTTAACAAGTTTAAGAACGATGACGAAACTCCCGAAAACACCACGTGCCAGAAGACCAACACATGTACAAAGAGGAACTGGGAGTACAATTCAGTGTGTGGAGAAACCACTCGGCAGCACATCCATCAACTTGTGAAGCACTACAAGTTGGGTCAATGGGTCTCACATATTTTGACTCCGGGCCAGAAGGCAACGCGGTAGTCGCCTGTGTTTATTTACTGTTTCGGAGCCATTTCTGGACAGGGCGTTGACATGTGACAAAAAGTGTGTCCTATACGAAGCTCCACGGCGCCGTCATCATTAGTTAGCATCCCATGAACCGATTTCAAAACAGCCGAAACCAGCACTGTGCCAGAATAAGGTCCTTCTGTGTGTTTGGTGCATCGTGCATCGGGAACTGCTACCAGCTGGTCAGAGTATCAATGCAACTGTGTAGTGTCAGCAGTTGAGCTGTGCTCAACAAAAACTCAAAACTCTGGAGCCATCGCTTCTGAATTGCAAATGGGTCTTCGTTTACGGGACTACGCTAAGTCCCACGTGGCTAAGATGACTCAGGTCACCATTTTCCGCCTTGGATGGGAAACAATATTGCAACCACTATATTCCCCGGGTATTGCACCGTCCGATTATCACCTGTTCCATTCTTTGAACAATCACCTTAGAGGACGCCAGTTCAAATCCCTAGTAAAAGTCCAAAATGCACCTGATACCTTCTTCGTTTCACGGCCCACCAAGTTCTACCGAGATGGATTCCATGGCCTTCCAGAACGTTTTAGAAGGTCGTCGATGCTGATGGGGACTATTTTTGATCTTCCAGGTTAGATGACATATCAATGTTCGAAGGTGGTGGGTGAAAAAGTAACAAAACTTTTCTTGGTTACCTTTATATTTAAATTTAAGACCTTGTATACAGAACCTATCTACACAAGATTGATTTTCTTTGAAATTTCACTTAATTTCTTTACGGTTTCCTGACAAAAATATTTATTATTCGTGACTAAAAAAAAACAATTATTTTATTACACTGAGTAGAAATAAAAGAGAGAGCGAATGAAATCCAAATTGAATAAAAGCATTGTTTCTCACCAAATTTTCCATCCTCTATGTATTTTAAAACACTTGTTAAAGCACATAAAAATATACTGTACTTACAAATCAGTTTAGTACCTTTGTTTTATGGTTGTATTTGTAGCACCTTGTTAAAACGTTTGTCTTCATACTGTTAAATATAAATCGCAGTAAATTGTGTAATCTGCTGTCACAAAAAAAGTAGTATATTTTTCGATCGGTATAAGGAAGAGATACTATACCATTTTTCGATCGGTATGGAAAAAAACAATATTTCTCCTTACTATTTTACCATAAATTATTAATTGTCAATAAACTTTGTTACTTTTAAATGAATGAAGCGAGATAATTTTACTATGATGTTTTAAAAGCTGATCATTTGGGGGGGCCAGGAAACCATTTGGGGGGCCAGGCCCCGATGCCCCCCCCTTGGCTACACCCCTGACTTGCAGTCTTAAGATTCGACGGTTACGAGTATTACGAACTACCATCTTATGATGGTCGGTTTCTAGTCGGCTAGTTGTGATAAAGCCGAGCTGCCAATACAAGTCTCAGTAGTTTGCATATTCGATCAACGTGAGTACAGTATCTTACATGGTCATCACCCAGGACTAAAGACCTTCAATTGTCCTAAGATCTGCCAACGTAGTCCAGAGAAGAGACCAGGAGCGGAACATTCGTCGCACCAAGGAGCCAGAACGTCTTAAGGTATGTGTACTTCAACTATAAGTGTTACTTGTGGTCAAATCTCCAGACACTTGAGTACTGTGATCTGAATTCATTAAGTCATATCCGCTAGTACAACACAATTACATGTTACACTTTCTAATTGATCAGAATACATGAGATTTACAGATGAAGTGGAGTGTTTCTTTAATTTACTGGATGATCCTCTCGCTAGTATCTAGATGTATTAAAACCTACTCATTTCAGATAATCGGTAAAAGCATTCATCTCCAAAAACTATAGGCACGATGCGAGGAGGTTGTTAATATATATATATACTATTACTTTTAATCCAATTTTACTGTTTATTATGACTACAAGACCATATATAATATACCTATTTACAACACATATTTTATGTAGAATCAAAGGAGCGTTTGTTTGTTAGCTCATCAAGTTTGTGCGATTTAAAACGTTTTTCTCAAATATTACGGCTTTGACCAGTAAGTATGTGTCATAATAAAGACTACTTTAGAAAAAAAATCCGCCTTGTCCAATTTACCCCTGTACTTAGCTTTTACAGAATTTTACTAACAACGGAAATGTTAAGATTTGTGAAATCTTAAGGAGACCATAGACGCACACACTTGCATGACCTACGTGTATGAAAGATTTGTTTCATCATGCATGTTGGAAGCTCTTTTTGCCCAGACACGTACCAACTTGCTGTCCAACTTACAAGAAAAATGAATCGGATTTTAGTTTGATAAATGTGGAGGACGAGTAATTGCGTGCTTTCACTTTCTTCAAGTGCAGTAACATTGTGCAATAAAAAGAAATCGAAAAGGAAGCGATCTAAATGGACCAAAGATTGGCTACAGAGGAGATATGTTCTGTCACACACCATACTTCTTCAAGAATTAAGAAATGAAAGTAACGATATAGTGAAAAACTTACCAATGGACGGCGAAACGTACAGCAAGCTACTGGAATTGGTCACTCCGTTTATAATCAGAAGTGACACAGTGATGAGAAAAGCTATAACCCCACACAAACGTTTGTGTGCTACCCTTCGGATACACAGTAGTCTTCTTTTTTATTTTACCTTCCACAAACATGGTAGTTGTTTGTATATCTGAATAATTTCACGCACAGAACCCCTTGCCATGTAACGCAGATCATCCATCATTAACGACCTTGCCATTACGGAAAATAGAGTCACGTGATTTCTTCCGCTGTCATGATTGGCGAACCTAAATATAAAACAACCAGTTTGCATGAACGGGTACATACACGATAAACTTGCATGAAGAACGACAAACCCATGCAAGTTTACAGAATATTTTGAAAACTTTCAACATTCATAATCGAAGCCAAAAATGTTAAGATTGCCTGTGGTGTTATCATTTTTCATACAAGTTGGACGGTTTCTTTATGCATGTGTGTGAGTGTATGGGTCCCTTTATGTCCTTCTTGTAAGTTTTACATTCTTCTAGAACGTTTAACGTTATACGTTTTTATCTTTCCCGCAAAACAACTTCTTCTATTTTAATAAATAAACAAAAACAACAGTATTGAGCAATTTTAAAATGTTTTTATAAGAAGTTTGTACGAAAAAAATGTAGAAGAAAGCTGATTGTTAACAACGGAACCTAGCGATGTAACTCAAATAAAAATACGACAGATAACGTTTTTATCTTCTATGTAATCGGTGCCTCAACTTTATGTTTAAGAATAATTTGTTTGGCATCTTGATCTTCGTCTGTCGACACCACCTCGATCACATCAGAGTTACGATCGATCATGATATATTGATGAGAAACTGACGCTACTGTGAACTAACAAAAGCAGAACTCCGGGTGGTTATGAACTAATAAGAGCAGAACTACTGTGAACTAATAAAAGTAGAACTACTGTGAATAATAAAAGCAGAACTACTGTGAACTAATAAAAGCGGAGTACTTGTGAATAATAAAAGTAAAACTACTATGAACTAATAAAAGTAAAATTACTGTGAACTAGTGTGAAATAATAAAAGTTGAAGTAGTGTGAACTAATAAAAACATTACTACTGTGAACTAATAAAAACAGAACTAATGTGAACTAATAAAAACAGAATTACTGTGAACCAATAAAACATTACTACTAATAAGAGCAGAACTATTCTGAATTAATAAAGTAGAACTACTCTGAACTAATAAAGTAGAACTACTGTGAACTAACAAAAGGAGTATTCCAAGTTGTTGTAAATTTCGATACGTCCTGCAAAGAATTTTAGAACGTATAACAAAGAACTGTTAAGATATGCAACTTTAATTGAAATACAATTAAAGGACAATAAAGATTTGTGAAATATATCTGGTTGTTTTTATTTCAGTTTAGGGCCAGTTTCAACACTAAAACTATTTAAGACGATGACCTACAGATTAACGTGGGATCCAAACTACATAAGCTCCCATCAAGAAAGCTAATTTAGGCCTAAATTCTTCTATTTTATATGCTTTTGTGATTTTTTAATTAAACTAACTCAGTCTTCAATTAATTCTATTCTACGTTAGCTGAAACCATTAATGTGTTTCCTATATAAATTTTCAATATCTAATATCTTCCTTGTTTTTCTCTTACATATCGTAAAATCCTTTTTCTTTCCCTGTTTGAAATCTGGCAACTCTACAAAGATTTGAAATGTTATGGTAGAATTTACATGAAGATGAGGGAGGGACGGTGACTCAGTGGTAAAGCTGCTATCTCTAGTGCATAGGGTCCATGGTTCGATCCCCGGCCAACTAAGTTTGTGGTGGACAACATCGTGTCTGTGGGTTTTCTCGGCCGTACTCCCGTTTCCTTTCACATTTTCATTCCACAAATTCTTCCATCATCATTCATTCACTTGCTTTAATCCCAATTGCGAAAATGACTCAGTACTGTTAATCATGTCATTCTTCTCGGGTCTATAGTTGGGGATGGATGACCGTGGTTTTTTTTCCGGGTGGTACTTCCGTTTCCTTCCATGACAATTGAAGGGTGGGGGAGACAGAAATGTAAAATAAACATGTTTCCACTGGGATGTTTCGAGATATAGAGTTTACATATTTGAATAACCATTAGTACTAAGCTATGAAAGAGTTGAGTTGAGTTGATTTTGAGTTTATCGTCCCGTTCAGCAGCGAGGCTATGTGAGACGTGGACCTACTGATTAACGTGGAATCCGAACCACATGAGCTCCCGCCGGGAATCGAACCCGGGTCTCCCGCGCCAAAGGCGGGTACGCTAACCGCTTAGCCACGGAGGAGCTCAGTAGCTATGAAAGAGTAGAGGGGGAGAAGCACTAATCTGTGGTGCGTGGGAATCATGGTTCGATCCACGACCAAGTAGGTTTTTGACGAAAAACATCATATCTGTGGGTTTTCTCGGGTAGCACCTCCTCCGACATCATCATTCATTTGCCTTAATTATTGTCTCCGTTAGCCTAAAGGACATAACCGTGGGAAGTTAAACAAAAAAAAATTTCATTTTATTTTTATCCTATGTAAACCGCGAAACACTCGTTCGCATAATAACTAGGTCTACATGATAAAATATATGTTAATAAGTCTTACGTGTGAATAGGACTGTGCCGTGGAAAATCAGCGCCCGGGGCGCGAAAGTATACGAAGGCCCCCCCAAACATGTATTCCAAGTAATTTTTCCTTTCTTTTGCCCCCTTTTCTCCAGATTTTCTGGCCCCCTTACTTTTGCGCCGGGAGCCATCGTCCCGCACCCCCAACCCCACGGCACGGCCCTGCATGTGAATTACTGTTATTAATTTGGAAGCCTATGAAAATAGTGTAATTTTATTCACATTCCAGTAAGTTATTAATGAGCGGAAATTTTCGTCCAAAAATATAGAGTGCGAAATTCTTCCTTATCCCACCAGTATTTTGCACCGAGTTCGGAATTGTATTTCTGGGCGTTAGTGACATCTGTAGCCTAAACCCGTCATGTATGAGAGATGATGTACCCCGACGATCAGTTGAGCGGGGAAGAGAAGACGGAAGGAAGTGACATGATAATTTTTTGTTATGTACCATTCCGGCATTTTACTGGTGAAAATGAGGAAAACACAGTAGAAACCACAGTCAGGTTGCAGGTTTACACCTTTTCGACCGAGTCTCCTAACCAGAAATTGTTTCCTTTACCGCTGGTGAGTTTACTCTAAGGAGGACCGATAGAGTTTACGGGAGGTGCTTTCACCAATAACAACATTGAAAGGGATCTCCTTGTAATAATTGTCTTATGCTAAAATCAAAGCCACCGTTCGGCTTTTCAAAACAAATGACAAAGCTTGAACATGGAGCTTTAACAGCAAATGAATCGTTGGTGCTACTACTCATTTGACAGTTCATAGGGTTATTTTTACCATGTTTTAAAAGAGTTCTACCAGATGTCGTCTAATATTCAAAAACAATATTCCTCGTTGTTATAAACATGGGCAGGAGCTGCACGGCATATAATTTGTTACCTGTAATACACAATTTAAAAACTGATTGGGTTTTTGAATGAGTTTTAAAATGGTCCTATAGATCTTTTTAAATATTTTAAGAAATACCTGTGATACAGCAAGAAGATAATGTGTTTCTTTGTACAAATTACCATCAACGGTTTCAGGTGACATGGTACAATTACTTCTGAACAGTGTTGCCACACTTGGTACAATTGTACCAGATTCAGCCCTTTTTGTCATTCATCGGCCCGTTGGTACCACGTTGGCATTTTCAACCCCTTTTGTGAAAAAGTTGGTACAATTCTACCCAATTCAGCACCATTTAACAAATATTGTCACATTTTCAAAAGTTCATGTTACTCATAGGCCTATTGTGTTGGATTCTTAACAAATGCTGGTGAACATTCATTCTGTTACGTTGCACCGCATAAAGTCACAAACTTTGTGTGGAAAATTCGTAATTCGAACTATACCGGAAAACAAGTGACGCTAAATGGGCGCATCCGCGCCGTGCAGGAAGGAGACGAGAAAGAAGTAGTGTGAGCATATTTTAGCTTGATTTTTTTTCTTTTTGAAAAAAAAAGCACTCACACGATGAATCAAGTGTTGCATATTCTGAAGAAGACAAGCATGTGCTGAAGTAAGTCTATAATTTCTGTGTCGTTGCAAAGATTCTACATCAAAACAATAATAGCACCAGTGCCGTACCGTGGAAAGTCAGCGCCTGGGCGAGAATATACGATAACTAAGCCGTGCATATGACTGCGGTCGATAGACCAGCCTGAAAGCGCCACTATTGTTGGCGCGAAGCGTAATAAAATTTTAAAGAATAAACCCGGTTTTCCTTGATTTTGAGTACTTTTTCTTACTTCTCCTACAATATCTTTTCTTTTTCCTTCCGAATTTTGCGCCCCCTTACTTCGGCGCCCGGTACCGTCTTCCCCCCATCAACGGCACGGTATAGCACGAAAAAAATACATTGACGTAGTTGCCGGCTTACCAGGCAAAGTTGTTTACTAGTGACGCCATATTGACGAATATAAAAATACCCGAACATTTCTGCCTTTTAGAGATCTATATCGACGCGTTGTAACAAACTTTATGTATAGGCCTAAAGTTAGATCAGGGATGATCATACGTGGGCAAAAATACTTTACTTTTTGGCAAAAAATGAATTCAGCCCTTTTTCTTTCAATTTGGTACTATTTTTCAGCCCACTCCAGAGCTAGGACTGTGGCAACGCTGCTTCTGAATAAGCATCACACACAGTGCTAATTTAGTTTCTGCCATCAAGCGCTATGCTTACTATATATGATTACCCTGATGGATGGTAAGGGATATAAACTTACTCACGGAGCAGCAACAGTCTGCAAAGATATACCATATTGTGCTGTTTACAAGATGCACATAAAATACAGATGTAATTCTCAAGCAGATTACCATGCCTTGATTGCTTTTTGCAAAGAATTTAAGTTACAATATGCCTTGGAAATGGCACCTCATGATCCATTATTTAAAGTGGTAACTAGGCAATTACCAATTGATACCCTAGTGGAAAATATAAAAAAGGATCTCCTCGGCCGAGGTTATCCAGTTCTTACTCTACAGCAAATGAGGGGCAAAGGTGGACTGCCAATCCCATTATTTCTAAGGAATTCTACAACATCAAGATTTATTTGTTTCGGGCTAAACCTTGTGTTCAATGCTACAAATGCCAACGACTAGGCCATACGCAATCGTCTTGCCATGCTCAATCACGATGCGTTAAATGCACTGACCCTCATGCTTCCTTTCAATGTTCAAGAAAACCTCAAGATTCTTCTGTGAAATGTCCAAGAGTCATCCTGCGAACTTCAAAGGGTGCCCAACCATCCATAAAATATTAAGTCGAAGTAGCACACAACGTCGACTACCTAGAAGCGAAGATTTTCCGCCACTTCGTTTAGACTCTGTTAGTGCTCCCAGTTCATCCACCAGACCAACTACTCAGGTTAATACTACCACGTATGTGCAGAAAATCCGCTCTTCATCACAGCAGCCAAGGTCTACCTCGCCACTTCAAGATGCATCTTCTGATCACACTAGCTCCGACTTCCAAGAACGTTTGGACATTTGTCGTGAACTGAACCTTCTTCAGGTGTATACCTATATCAAGACCCTATTACCACAACTTAGAGCAGCACCAGACACCAGCATCAAAATCTTTATTATCTGTGACATTGTAGCAGATACTATGTCTACTAATCATCGTTGAAGACCAAGTTACTTCATGCATACACTTCAAGATTACCTTTTTAGAGCCATTGTACTCGGTGACGCCAATAGTTCCTCTCACTCTTCAATCACAGTCCACCTTTCTCTAGAACCAACCATTCCTCCTTCTGGATCAACAAGAGCCTCTATAGTATCTCAACAAGGATTATCTGGTCATCGTTAAATAATATCTCCACTACCTGTACTCAATAAACGGCGACGGTCTCCGCTCATTCTACAAGTCCAAGCTCTGGATTTATTTTAGGATACAAATTCTAACACATATATGAGGTATGGAACTTTGAGTAGTTCCGGGACTCAAAACCACTATCAAACCCGTCATATATGTCTTGCCCTTGACCTTGACCACGTAACAGTCACAATACTTCACATGCTTGGTCAAAAGTGCGACAGTTGCATTTTCGCTTCCAATGACATATGCTTCCGTCATATGTGCTGATTCACGTCAAATCTGAGGCAGAGGCTCTAGACGAACCCGGAACTCAGTACAAGTAAAAATCCGTCAAGTTCCCAGGCCAGGTCAGGTCACGTGAGAGTCATCAAGTGATCGACGGGTGAGGTTAGTTTTCCTTTTTCTTATTAAACTCTCTAAAATGTTGAATTTCGAACTTTCAATAATTTAAGAATATAGCGACAAGCTTTTCTTCTATATTTGTAAGTTTATTATTGCAGATGTGATTTATCTGTTTATTAGTCCAGTGGTTCTCAAACCTTTTTAGACTAACGACATACTTTACTGAACGTCATATCGCGACATATTTGTTTGATATTTTTATTATAAATAATAATAATAATAATAATAATAATAATAATAATAATAATAATAATAATAATAATAATAATAATAATAATAATAATAATAATAATATAGTAAAACCAATTAGTTTTTATAATGACTCTATATAGGACTGTGAGCGGTCTCGGGTTCGATTCCCTGTGGGGGCACTCGGTCGAAAAATTGTAAAACGCTTTTTCCGGCCAGCCACCCTGAATGAGGTTTTCCTGGGTTTTCCTCATTCACACCAGGCAAATGCCGGGGTGGTACCTAACTTATAGGTCCCAGGTCGCTTCCTTCCTTCCCCAATCCTTTCTTTCTTCCCTTTCTCCAGATTGTGTGCTCGCCGAGGGACGTCATCCCTCAAAACGTGAAGGGTTAATTGGCCTTAGATGTCGAAAGCCCAGAAATCTAAATCCTAAATCTATATAGCACTGAGTATCATTACCATTGCTGGAGGTGTTGATTGGTATAGTCTGTCTCGATTTTAACTAATTATTATTATTAAATTCTTCATCATTTTTACTCCAAAATTTCCCGATACACTTTAGGGGATTGCGTGACACACCAGTGCGTCGCCACACATCGGTTGAGAATCAAAGTATTATTTCCTGCCATTTTAGACAATTCGCCATCTTATTTTCTATGTAATTTTAAAAATATCTTGTAATGTAAATACGGGCTGAGTGATACGTATATTTCCTCTTGTTCAGGCCCGTATCCATGGGGACTGGGCACCCCTAAATTTTTACTGCTCCCCTAAACTTATCACGGTATTATTGTAAATGAACTATATTATGTTTGGAGCGGACTCCCCCTAACTTCTACCAGTCCCCCTACATTTTTGGGCTGGTTATGGGCCTGCCTGCTCTGTAGAGTGCTAAAAGACCTATACAGGCTAATAAAATAATTATTAGACAATACAAGGACAAACCCCCTCCCCGCAACAAAACCAATCCAGGAGTCTTGTTGGAAGAAAGCTAAGCCGTTTCGTAAATTTGCACATGTAGATAATATTCAAAAACCTTACTTCTGCCCCTCTTTCATTTCTTAGTTACGTAAAATACTTCCAAGTTATTTAAGTGAAAGGCATAACACATAAAAATTAAGGTACGGACGAATAACAATTCCCTGAGACAAATACTTTCAACAAAAAAATATTTAACAAGCAGAAATGTCGTTTATATGAGTTGATTTTATAGTTTCCAAGGCAATTTGCAAACTTCCAAAAATGACTAACAGCTTCTTAACAGAAATGGATTTTTTCACAGAATATTTAACAAGTTGAGAATTATTATATGAAGTCAATTTAACTAAAGCCCTTTGAAAATGAATGTAAGTACTTTCTAATAAATTATTTTCGAATACAAATGTATTAAATGCAACAAGGTCAAAAGAAATACTTACAATGGGATACGGACAAAATCTCGCGGCCGAAACATCGCCGCCCAAAATGTCGCCGGCCAAAACCTCGCGGGACAAAATCTCGCTGGGCCAAAATCTCGCGTGGCCAAAACCTCGCCGCCCAAAACCTCGCGGGACAAAATCTCGCCGGGCCAAAACCTCGCGTTGCCAAAACCTCGCCACCCAAAACATTGCGGGACAAAATCTCGCCGGGCCAAAACCTCGCCGCGAATGAAACTTTTATTTAAAATTTACCCAATGAGTTTCTTAATATGCAATTCCACTTTAATAATAATAATAATAATAATAATAATAATAATAATAATAATAATAATAAGAAGAAGAAGAAGAAGAAGAAGAAGAAGAAAAGAAGAAGAAGAAGAAGATATAAAACATCGTGTGAATGGGCCTTCTCGGGTCATTCCCGTTTCCTCCCACTTTCTTTATTCGATCATTTCCTTCAACCTGGTCATCTACGTCTTCTTTAACCTACAGGACATAATCAAGGGACGTCGTAAAAACTCATATATTATTTCATACTTTCATAAATATTATTGGATTTTTGCTAAACTTAAGTTTTTGGATGTTCTAAAGTTCACGAAACTAACACCGTTAGTTGTTATTACTTTCCTTATGCAGACTTTCTTTCCATATAACCAGTTTAAAAACATCCTGTCGCCCTACCTTCACATTGAAATCCTCTAATACAGAAATAGAATTTTCATATGTTATCTTGGTCAAATACCCGTGATACTTCTTCTGAAACAGCGTCTTTTATACCGTCATCCTTATCATCTGTTGGAACATTTACATTTTGGTCAGGCGAGATTTTGGGTATGGCGATATTTTGGGGCGGGAGGTTTTGGAAGACGTGGTTTTGGCCCGGCGAGATTTTGGCCCGCGAGGTTTTGGGTGGCGATGTTTTGGCCCCGCGAGGTTTTGGCCCGCGACGTTTTGGGCGGCGAGGTTTTGGCCAGGCGAGGTTTCGGCCCGGCGAGATTTTGGGCCGCAAGGTTTTGGGAGGCGAGGTTTTGGCCAGACGCGGTTTTGGTCTGCGCCGTTGTCGCCGCGAGGTTTTGTACCCAAACCACCTACAATAGCACACTCTGTATGTATAATATGTCAATCAAAGGACAATATAAATCTAATCTTTACCACAGATCGATTTCACTTTTACACAGGATTTTTCTTTTGCAGGAAAAGTTGATATTGTTGTAAATTTCGACTCTCCTTTTAATTCTGTTTTCGGTTAAGTACACAGAGAAAAATCCGTTCTCCGAACAGCGGTATATTGTACAAATATATTCTACGGTATCCTCTTGCTTACTATAGAAATGAAATTAAATGAAATCTTTGAGTTTTACGTCCCACGGTTATGCCGGTTAGGCTAAAGGAGACAGTGATGATGAGGGATGAATGAAATGGTGGAATGAAGAAAGTGGGAGGAAACGGGAGAACCCCGAGAAATTGCTTACTATAGAAATCAATACGGAGCATACGTTATCTGTATGCCACATAGGCACTGATCTTGGATGTTACATCATGCCGTTGCAGGATGTCTGACATCTAACAGTTTTTCGTATATCACATGCATATACTTATGTTACCTTCGTCAGCTATACGTCCATTTGTATGTGAGATCCTGACCGCCTACATTGTTTCATACGAAAAGTACGTATAGATGAAACACTTATACAGAAAGTATTATAAAACATGCGTTTTCAGTTATACGTCTGTTGTACGTTAAGTCCAAAAACTACAGGAATTACGCATGTAACCTACCTTTTTAAGTAGGCCACCTACAATTTTTTTTTCTCAGTGTACGAGAATGATTCAGAAGTCAGAAGGTAATGCCTCCAAGGTGATACCTTTATTTGTGCTTGACAGATAGCACTGATACAAGTATCAGTGGAAAGCTTGTAATATCAGCTACAAATAGTGGCATCATTTTTCAACATAATCCCCATTACGGGCAACACACTTGCGCCAACGCGAAACAGGGTTTTTCATGCCGTCGGCGAAGAATTGTGGTGGCTGCAGGCGACACCATTGCCAAGCTCCTGCTTTCACCTCCGCGTCATAACTATATGTGTTGGGGTGATCCTTAAGTTTGGGGAAGAGCCAAAAGTCACAGAGCGCAAGATCCGGACTTATAGGCAGGATAATGCAGAATGTCAACAACACTGACAGCAGATAGGACAACTTTGAACTTTTTGGCGGAGGAGAAGACGTGTGGCAGTATTTCATCGACTGACACTTCGTTTCCAGGTCGTATATGGTGTATCCACTCATCGCCGGCGATGAATGTCCCTGTACAACCTTCAGCAGTCACAAATTCAATGACAGCTCGTTGTTTCAACCAGATGTCACCACTGGATGCTATGGACTGCTCCATTACTCTGGAACGAGAAGAGATAGGGAGGAGAAACAAGTGACATTCTATAGCTTAAACATCAGAGCATTAATGATAAACAGTTCAGAATGTTTGTCTGTGTAGTACTATTGGTCAAGTAATGGGCTTGGAGACATTGCATTCTGAATCACCCTCGTACAATAATTTCCTTATGAATATTTTTTTTTTAATTTTTCATTCATAAAGCAAATGCAAATGGCACCTGGGCAAAGCCTATTTTAATTTCTTTGATTACGTTTTATCAGAAAACTTACCAATAATTCACAAAAATTCATACCTTATTACCTCATCGAATATTCATCCCTCACTTCTTTCATAAATGTCTTCAGAAGCCTTTCAGAATTCACTAACCAAAACACATTTTCCTAAATATATTTCAAAGGTTTAGTTCGTCAAACACCATTACATTTTTACTCTATATTCTCTTTTAGCTCCTTATTCTTCCGTGCTTCGATTAAGGAATGACCTTTCTCAACTTTGGTACCAGTGACGTCGGAGTGCGACAAGCTCACAGGACACTCTAGCCACCTGCATTTCCGTTCAAGAAGTTATTCCCACTCACCAAAGGTATCTAGGCATAATTAACTCTAGATGCGAAGATGCTTTGTAAGTGAACGATGGTTTTGAAAGAATTGGTAAAATCAGAATATGGGAGAAAATGAGGATATCCGAGAAAACCCACGAACATGATGTTGTTCGTCAGAAACCTACTTTGCCGTGTATCGAACCATGAACCCCACGCAGAAAAGGTCAATGCTTCTCCACTGAGTCACCGTTCCCTCCACTCTTTCATAGCTTAGTAATAATGGTTGTTCAAATATGTAAACTCTATATCTTCGAAACATCCCAGTGGGAACATGTTTATTTTACATTTCTGTCTCCCCCACCCTTCAATTGTCATGGAAGGAAACGGAAGTACCACCCGGAAAAAAAACCACGGTCATCCATCCCCAACTATAGACCCGAGAAGAATGACATGATTAACAGTACTGAGTCATTTTCGCAATTGGGATTAAAGCAAGTGAATGAATGATGATGGAAGAATTTGTGGAATGAAAATGTGAAAGGAAACGGGAGTACGGCAGAGAAAACCCACAGACACGATGTTGTCCACCACAAACATAGTTGGCCGGGGATCGAACCATGGACCCTATGCACTAGAGATAGCAGCTTTACCACTGAGTCACCGTCCCTCCCTCATCTTCATGTAAATTCTACCATAACATTTCAAATCTTTGTAGAGTTGCCAGATTTCAAACAGGGAAAGAAAAAGGATTTTACGATATGTAAGAGAAAAACAAGGAAGATATTAGATATTGAAAATTTATATAGGAAACACATTAATGGTTTCAGATAACGTAGAATAGAATTAATTGAAGACTGAGTTAGTTTAATTAAAAAATCACAAAAGCATATAAAATAGAAGAATTTAGGCCTAAATTACCTTTCTTGATGGGAGCTTATGTAGTTTGGATCCCACGTTAATCTGTAGGTCATCGTCTTAAATAGTTTTAGTGTTGAAACTGGCCCTAAACTGAAATAAAAACAACCAGATATATTTCACAAATCTTTATTGTCCTTTAATTGTATTTCAATTAAAGTTGCATATCTTAACAGTTCTTTGTTATACGTTCTAAAATTCTTTGCAGGACGTATCGAAATTTACAACAACTTGGAATACTCCTTTTGTTAGTTCACAGTAGTTCTACTTTATTAGTTCAGAGTAGTTCTACTTTATTAATTCAGAATAGTTCTGCTCTTATTAGTAGTAATGTTTTATTGGTTCACAGTAATTCTGTTTTTATTAGTTCACATTAGTTCTGTTTTTATTAGTTCACAGTAGTAATGTTCTTATTAGTTTACACTACTTCAACTTTTATTATTTCACAATAGTTCACAGTAATTTTACTTTTATTAGTTCATAGTAGTTTTACTTTTATTATTCACAAGTACTCCGCTTTTATTAGTTCACAGTAGTTCTGCTTTTATTATTCACAGTAGTTCTACTTTTATTAGTTCACAGTAGTTCTGCTCTTATTAGTTCATAACCACCCGGAGTTCTGCTTTTGTTTGTTCACAGTAGCGTCAGTTTCTCATCAACATATCATGATCGATCGTAACTCTGATGTGATCGAGGTGGTGTCGACAGACGAAGATCAAGATGCCAAACAAATTATTCTTAAACATAAAGTTGAGGCACCGATTACATAGAAGATAAAAACGTTATCTGTCGTATTTTTATTTGAGTTACATCGCTAGGTTCCGTTGTTAACAATCAGTTTTCTTCTACATTTTTTTCGTACAAACTTCTTATAAAAACATTTTAAAAGTGCTCAATACTGTTGTTTTTGTTTATTTATTAAAATGGAAGAAGTTGTTTTGCGGGAAAGATAAAAATGTATAACGTTAAACGTTCTAGAAGAATGTAGAACTTACAAGAAGAACCAAAGGGGGCCATACACTCACACACATGCATAAAGAAACCGTCCAACTTGTATGAAAAATGATAACACCACAGGCAAGCTTATCATGTTTGGGTTCGTTTATGCATTTTGAAAGTTTTCAAAATATTCTGTAAACTTGCATGGGTTTGTCGTTCTTCATGCAAGTCCATCGTGTATGTATCCGTTCATGCAAGTTGGTTGTTATATATTGAGGTTCGCCAATTATGACAGCGGAAGAAATCACGTGACTCTATTTTCCGTAATGGCAAGGTCGTTAATGATGGATGATCTGCGTTACATGACAAGGGGTTCTGTGCGTGAAATTATTCAGATATACAAACAACTACCATGTTTGTGGAAGGTAAAATAAAAAAGAAGACTACTGTGTATCCGAAGGGTAGCACACAAACGTTTGTGTGGGGTTATAGCTTTTCTCATCACTGTGTCACTTCTGATTATAAACGGAGTGACCAATTCCAGTAGCTCGCTGTACGTTTCGCCGTCCATTGGTAAGTTTTTCACTATATCGTTACTTTCATTTCTTAATTCTTGAAGAAGTATGGTGTGTGACAGAACATATCTCCTCTGTAGCCAATCTTTGGTCCATTTAGATCGCTTCCTTTTCGATTTCTTTTTATTACACAAAGCTACTGCAGTTGCAGAAAGTGAAAGCACACGCTTTTACTCGTCCTGCACATTTATCAAACTAAAATCCGATTCATTGTTCTTGTAAGTTGGACAGCAAGTTGGTACGTGTGTGGGCAAAAACTCTTCCAACATGCATGATGAAACAAATCTTTCATGCAAGTTGGTAATGGAAGTGTGTGCGTCTATGGTCCCCATAAGATTTCACAAATCTTTACATTTCAATTGTTAGTAAAAATCTGTAAAAGCTAAGTACAAGAGTAAATTGGACAACACGAATTTTTCTCTAAAGTAGTCTTTATTTTAACACATAGTTAAAATATTACGATATTCCCTGGTCAAAGCCGTAATATTTGAGAAAAACATTTTAAATCGGTCAAACTTTATGAGCTGACAAACAAACGGTACTTCGATTTTATATAAGATATGTGTTGTAAATAGGTTTATTATATGTGTTCTTGTAATCACAATAAACAGTAAAATTGGATTAAAAGTAATAGTAAAAATTATATATATAGAAAATGTATTGATTTTTTTTTACAAGGTTTGCTATCCAATAAAATTATTTATATAGGTAGTGTAATCTCTTACTTGTTACCCCGTTCAACTTCCTAACCTAATCTCTCACACGCCTCATGAACTAAGCTGGCATAGCTCCACATTTGTTCATTTTCCACATTATTAGATACGTGATACTATTTTATTATTATAATACTATAGACGTACTTTTTTAGTCTCCTCCGGGGGACACTTTCAGAGCTCCGTGGGGCAGTGCCCTCCAAAACACGTCTTGAAGAAACACTATCCTACCTTATGAAGGCCACTGAAGGATAATAGGTTCTATATGAAAGAACTTGTATTTGGTCCTTTCGTAACTTCAGAAAAGGGAAGGTAACACACATTAGCCTATACTTACATCTCAGAGTATATTTATGTGCTGTTCAGCGTTGTCATATTCCTTTATAAAAATAATATCAATGGGTTGTGAATGCACGTTTTAATTAATAATAAAAAACATCCGTATGAAGTAAGTTAACATCTGGAGAAATTTTGAACTGCATTCGACAGATATTTCTCATACAATTCCCGAAATAAATTCACCCAGTGTCTGGGCGACATGGATCGTGACGCAAATGGTAAGGAGTATGATTTAGATAAATATCAAGGGGGCATACTACTAAATATTTTCAAAAGCTAACAAGTTTTCTTTTGCTTTTTTGTAACTGGAAAGAGATAATGAAATGCTACTCACCACAATAATAGATAATGTTATTCTACAACCGAAAATACGAATCGGAAGAATAATCAGTGTTGCCGTCCATAGAAATTACAGTGTGGTTAAAATGAATTACCCCAAAATCTTCCAGCGACAGTTAAGGCAGCGACTAGAAAAATGAACTCAACGGTAAGTGATGACTTATCATGTTGTCTTGGTTCCTTGTTAATTACCTTTTAAATAATATTTGTATTTATTTTGTAATAAACAGTACAAAACAAATAATTTTGTAACAAAGAGTACAAAATGCTCGCTTTTAAACCTGTAATCGAATCGGTCGTCAGTTCGACCGACATTGATATATTTTATATATATATATATATATATATATATATATATATATATATATATATATATATAGTGTACGTACATTATATTTTGTTAAGTTCAATTAGTTCTCTTTTCTAAAAAATGGTTGTAAAATTGTCTCCTACAGGGTGTATCAAAAGTAGTTACTCATCTTTTGAGTTATTACTACATTTTTATTATAAATAAGAATGGTATGAAGCAAAATTGTAGTTACAGAGGAATGATGTAAAAATCACGTGCTTTACAGTATCTAATCTCTATTCCCCGTTCGGAAGTCCATCTGACGGCCATTAACATCGATGCATCGCTGAATCCAGAAACGCAGATTTCTGCAAGCATCTCAGCACATCTGAACGGGAATGTTGTTGAATTCCTCGTTGATTCGCGCTGTCATTTGGATTGTCAGGACGCCAGTACACACAGTTGTGACAGTTCATTGACCTTGACAGTTGGAACTTTCCCTCGACCGTCCATGCTGTGTGGTTCTCGAAGTCGGGATTTTCCTCCACCGTCCTCAGGTACCAGTCAGCGAACTCGATACGGCGATTGGGATTGTTCTCATGGAGTGCGTGCAGCAGGCGAGGATGATACAGGAACAGTTTCAGATCCTTGAGAACCCTGACAACCAATGACTTCCGGATATTCGAGTTGCCAGATAATCGTCCAATCGATTTCGACTTCTGCAGTGACCTTTCAAGTTCCGGTCGTAGCTAGACTTCCGTAACGTTGTGTGTCTACGAAAATAGACGAACGCATTGGACATGTTTCTTAAAAGTCAGGCGAGCCGCAAATCTTGTAGTTTTTCCAGTTGAAAAAAGGAAAAACATTACAACACAACAGTCACTCACACACAAAGAATCAAATAAACAACATCAATCATATAGCCTAACCTACCGCACCTAACAAGAAGTGAGTCACTACTTCTGAGTCATCGAGTAGATAACCGTGAGCATATTCAAGCTCTGTAATTAAATAGGGATACGGACAAAATCTCGCGGCCAAAATCTCGCCGGGCCAAAACCTCGCGTGGGCAAAACCTTGCCGCCCAAAACCTCGCCACGAATGAAACTTTTCTTTAAATTTAACCAATGAGTTTCTTATTATACAATTCCACATTACAAATAATAATAATAATGTGGTGGATACATTAATAATTTTTAGGTTAGATAGTATAAGTGTATAAGGACATCGACTTAAGAATCTCTTGAATCGCTTAAAAACCAGACTTCCGTGTATAAGCACATTACTCTATAGACTTCGCAACCAGGAAATATGGTAAAACTTCAGAGTCAGGTATAAGGAAGTCTTGCTACAAGGAAGTTACTCTAGTCACCTACGAGGTAATTGCAACGATAGGAATTCAGAGGATTGCAAGAAATACGGAAGGTAGTTTTCGACCTGCAGATAGAGCTCGAGGAGGACAGTCTCGACTAAACTCCCGTTTCGGAAAGATCCCGCGATTCGACATCCAAGTCTGTATATTCTTAGTGATTATAATCTGGACACTTCCATACCGAGACCGAAGTACTTCAACAGCAACCAGGTTAGTAGTTTCTCTTGAGATGTCTAAGTTAAGCAATTAGTAGCAAAACCGAACGATCTTTAGCTTCAACTAAAGTCAATTAAATTAACTTAAGCTTAAACTATAAATCCAACACTTTACGAATGAAATAGGAAGATAGATAGTAGCCACACTGCCCATGAAAAGCCCTAAGTTGTTTACTAATCTAATTGTCACAATAATCAGGAATAAATTATTTAATGATATATGCTAAGTGTATTTATTTAGCTGGTTGTCTGGTTCGCTATCATCGAACCCAGATTGACCGAGTTAAGGTAATGTTAGCATCGAATGATTAATTACGATCATAAATCATTAACACCGAACCAGACACCACATGGTGGCCAGTGAGGGTTTTTGTGTTTTTTTAAACGGGCTTAGGACCACATGGTGGCTAATGAGTTTCTTTTCTTTGAAGGTGGCAGAATGTGTTTAATTACAGTATAATGGGTAGTAACAATGCTTGTTAAGTGGGAGAACGGGGCTCGATTCCCTGTCAGAGATACATAATGGCCAGTATAAGTTTTAAAGGAATTTTGTAGTACGAAAAAAAAGAGTAATTACACAAGTTAAAACTAGATAATCATACAATTTAATTTGGGCAAAAGCTACTTTCTATTTTCTTTTAATTATAAGCAATTTTATTGACGGAAAGAATATAGCTATAACGCTAAGATACGCGACATTCATCATTATTATTTTACATGAAAGCACAATGTTTTACTCAGGTTAGTCTGTGCGACATATTTATAAGTCAGCAATTTTGGCGTAGTTTAGCTTGTTAACAGGAAATGAAATGACCTTGCAGTTTGAATGCTGCATAATGTTAACGTCCGTTTGTGACATTACTCTTATTTGAAAAAAAATGGAGAGAAAAGAATAAAGTTATATGAATTTTAGAAATGTTTGCGTAATTAAAAGTTAAAGTATAGCCAGGCCAAAATTATTTACACAGTACAATAATAATAAAAAAATCCTATTAGATATAATCTATAAGTAGCCTGAATTTAAGACAATTAGGGGACGAATTAGGTAATTTATTAGATGAAATTGGGCGACGTGCAACACCGGTCCTAGTTCGACAGCAGCGTCAACAACAACACGTGAGGTCACAAACTTCTGATAGAAGCCCCTATAATCTAAGATCCAGAGTGCAACGAGGAGATATGAGTTTTCTGAGTACAGACGATACCGACGATCAGATGAGATGTAGACGCCACCCGTCCGTTAGCAGCGATCAGGGACGTTCGTCATCTGACCAAGATAGTCCAGAGAGAGATTTTGAGCGGCGGCGCAGTAGGCAACAACGTGACCCGCAGAATGAGAACAGACGACAGGATGACCCGCAGAATGAGAACAGACGACAGGATGATCCGCAGAATGAAAACAGACGACAGGACCAAGGAGCACAAAATGATGGCGAGAATGACGGAACAGGAGAAAATCAGCAACGTGGAAGAGATCATAGTCCAAGGAGGGAGGATAGGACGACGGTAATTCACGTACACACCAATAATACACCTAAATTTGACATAAAACACGATTGTATTGAAAAGTTTTTCGTAACATTCGAGGATTTTATACGGGAAAACGATTATTCGGAACGCAAGGCTAAACACATGTTACCTGCCTGTTTTGTAGGTAAAGCGCAAGGTTGGGTAAAGAATTTAATTAAGCGCAATAATTTAAATGCACTACCGTATAAGGACTTTAAGAGAGAAATTTAAAGTTTTTTCTTGATCCTAAGAAGAGTGCGGATCCTATTATCAAAATTACTAATAGGACACAGGGGAAACACGAAAGTGCGAAGTTTTACTTATATGACAAATTAGCGTTAATAGATAAATATGCCAGGCATATATCTCCCCAAACGGCTGTGTCAATGTTAGCATGTGGCTTAAGGGCCAAAATAGTAGAAAAGTTAAGGAATAAGAAGTTCAGGTCCCCAGAACAACTTATTGATGCGGTTACAGACATAGAGAACGCGCTTGTAAAGGTGAAGATGGCGAGAAAGATGGAGAAGAAGAGGTGAACCGTGAAGAATAGCAAGAAAAACAATAGAAAGAAGATAATGAGGGATTCTTCAACATCAAGTTCGTCAGAGGACAGCTCTGAGGATGATGATAGTACTGATAGAAACGAATCTACATTCAGTTCCACTACAGATTCTGAGTCGGAGACATCTGAAATTGAAAGGAGGTGGAAACTTAAAATGAAGAAACAGAAAAAGCAAACAGGAAGAGACAAGTCCATGACCAGACCAACGATGAAGCCAGGGAAAGAGGACACCCCTAAGAAAAGGAACAAGAGGGATGAACTTCGTGACCTATCTAAGAAGCTAGAACAACTTACGTTGAGTATGTCACATGATACTCAGGTGCCGAAAGAGGACACTTCCCGTCAAGTTCATCAAGGTAACCAACCAGCATTCAGTGCGAGGGGACAACAGCAAAGATCTACCTTTCGAGGAAGAGGTGGAAATTTCAGAGGTCGTGGTGGTAATGCTAGTAGATTCGATGGCCAACAACAATTTCAGAATTCGACCCCGAGAGGAAGAGGAAATTTCGGTGGACGCAATAACGCTATGAGAAATTTTAACGGAAGAGGAAATTACAATGGGAACTGGAATGGAAGACAACCGTCTAATTGGAACAGGAGACCGAATAATTTTAATGGTAGGTAAGCATATGGTACAGGACAATTACAACAACAGACGCAGCACATACCGAACTTTTACCCTCAACAACAACAACAGGTGTTACTTAACCCCAATGCTCCTAACTTTGTTCCGAATGTAGGGCAAGTATGTTCAAAATGTTTTATGCCTAATCATTTGGCGGAGAACTGTTTACAGCCAAATTTAACTGAATAATACTGGAAGTCGTGGCGGTGATCTTCCAGGTGGACAATATGTTAACCGCCATACTAATGGGAAACGAACACAGGTTCCTACATGGTCAGAGACAATACCAGAAGCACACAACCAAGTAAATAAGATAGGATTAGTCCAACTAAATAAAGATAAAAATAGAATGGCGACAAATAGATATAAATTAAACAAACGAAAACAAATTCAAATACCTATATATATCACAGGCAATATAGTTAGATTACAAGTTCAGATTGATACCTTAAATACTAATAGTATTTTAGACAGTGCGTCAACATTATCTTTAGTTGATAAGAAAATTTTGCCGAAGAATGTGGTATTAAGGCCTTTGGAAACTCAAATTAAAGGAATTGGAGATACAGTTCTTAACCTATCTAATGCTGTGAATTTAAAATTTAAAATTGGTTCAAATGAGTTTTATCACTGTTTTCGAGTAGTCGAAGGAGTCGGTTTTGACATGTTGTTGGGTGTAGATTTTCTAATGACGGCAAATGCGAATTTAAATTTTCAAGATAAAATAGTACAATTAATGGTACAACCCAGGAGGTCCATCAAATTAGCACAACAACAAGAACGAACGCTACATTTAGTGTCTACAACGGTAGGAGAACATTTAAACATGAAGTTGGAGCCACAGCTACTAACACCTAGAAGAATTTGGATCCCACCAAGGTCGAAGATTTTAATTCCACTGAAACCAATGTACACCAGGGAAAATCGAGATCTCTTGTTAGAACCCGAAGATGACGTTTTAAAAGAGAAGGGTATAGAGATACCAGTGTGTTTAGTGTCTAGGAAGCATCCATGTGTGGAAATTGTGAATCCAACCCCTGAGAGTGTAAAATTAAAGAAAAATTTCAAGATTGGAGCTGTGCAATCCATTCACCTACTACAGGAGAAGAAAGAAGAAGAAGAAGACCCCTCGAAGGAGTATTTGGAAGAAGACAGGAAATTATTTGACCCAAAAAGAATTAAAATTGGAAGTGTAGCCAAAAAGGAGATTAGAAAACAAATTTTGGATCTTTGTTATGAATATGCCAATGTTTTTAATTGGAATCCAGACAGAATTGGGACCATACCGAACTATGAACACAAAATACCATTGCAGTCAGACGAACCTTTTTGTATACGTCAATACGCTATTCCGGAGGCTGCGAAACAACAAGTAACTGAACAGATTGAACAATTATTAAAACAGGGAGTACTGGAACCTTCCCAGAGTTTATATAACTCTCCAACGTTATTTTTGAAGAAGAAGGACAGTAATCAATGGCGACTAGTTACGGATCTTCGTCGATTGAATGAACGCGTTATTTTTTCATCTATAAATTTGCAACCTATTCCTCAAATAGTAGCAAAAGCATCCGGTCATAAATTCTATTCACAGTGTGACGTAAAATCTGCTTATTTTCACGTGTCTCTTGCTAAAGCGTCTAGACCATGTACAGCATTCCACATTCCACACTTAGGATCATTTCAGTATTGCAAGATACCACAGGGCTATCGACTCAGTCCTCAAATATATGCTAGACTGATGTTTATAAACTTCCAGGGTATGTCAGAAGATGTAATGACTCACTATATGGACGATATATTGGCCTACACTGACGATCAACAAAGAATGGTGGAAGTTCTACGTGAAATTTTCCAGCGTTTACAGCGCATGAGAATTAGATTATCTTTAGACAAGTGTGCCTTCTTGCAAAGAAGCATAGTAGCGTTAGGCTATAAAATTGACCAGCATGGTTACGCTATTTGTGACAGGATTAAGAAATCAGTGGAAGAATGTGCACCTCCAAACACCATTAAAAAGTTACGCTCATGGTTAGGATTGACTAGCTATTGTAGAAAATATGTAAAAGACTACTCGAAAATTGTGCAACCTTTCCAGCCATTGCTTAAGAGAGGAGCGAAATTTTATTGGAATGATGAGAGACAACAGGCTTTTGAGACCCTGAAAAGGGCAATAGCGAATGCACCAACACTAGCACCATATAATCCTGAAAAGCCATTGTTATTAGTGACCGACGGTTCAATGTCCGGAATAGGAGGAATTTTCTATATTGCGGAAGATGAGACATTGAAGGAGCTTAGTGTATTGTCATATTTTTCAAGAACATTAACGAAAGCAGAACGTAATCTAACCATTTTGGAAATTGAAGCGCTTAGTCTCATCTCTTGTCTAAAAGCTTTTCGTTATCATCTTTTGGGTAGACATTTTTATGTAAAATTGGATAGCAGGGCGCTATTTTTCATTAAACAAGCGAAAAATTTAACAGCGAAACTAGCCAGGTGGAATATGTATATTTCAGAATATGAGTTTACTCCTATTCTTGTAAAAAGTCATCAGAATGAAAGCGATTACCTATCCAGGGAAACAAGAACAAAACCCCACAAGGGAGATTTTAATGTAGGGAAAGATGACGATTATGACATGTGTTTATTTTCACTGGAACCGGAATTAGATTTGGCAACATTGCAAAAGGAGGACCCGTGGTGTGGACTCATATATAAGAAGCTTAAGGACCATCAAGACAATCGGGAAGAAGTTGAAATTACGAGAGAGTGCTTAGCATATAAACTTGAAAATGGAATTTTGTATAGGCAAGCGAAGTATGCAAATATCACGAAATTGCTAACATGCATACCAGAGAAACTATATCCAAAAGTTTTTCAATACTACCATGTAAACCCTGAATCTGGCGCGCACTTCTCGTTAACCAAGATCTATCCAAGAGTTGTTGCAAAAATATATTTTCCCAAGATGCGGAAAATATTAGCTAAAATGATTGGAAACTGTGAGGAATGTGCATTAAATAAGAAGGTACATAGAAAACCTAATTCCAGGCGTTAGAGTATCTACAAATCCTTTTAGTCATATACATCTAGACGAGTTTGGACCACTAAAGACGGACCATAAATTTCGCCATGTGTTAGTTGTAGTAGATGTAGCAACGAGATTCCTTATTCTCATACGTATTAAAGATATTACGGGTAACGAAATTGCTGAAGCACTTTACCAGCATGTAATTTTAAGATACGGCATATCGAATACGATTAACCTAGACCGCCTTCGTGGCCATGCAAGCAAGATTCTAGAAGAATTGTCAAATCGTTTAGGGTTCAAATTGGTATTTGGCCTGACAGCATACCACGAAAGTCAAAGTTTAGCAGAAAAATTTTCAAAAACTGCTCAGGATATAATGCGATGTTATTTGGACGATGAAGGCTCTAATTGGACTAAAATCCTTCCAACCATCGCCATGGCTATAAATTGTCCGAAACATTCACGAACGAAGTATTCAGCTTTTGAACTTCTTCATGGATATCAACCGAAACAGGCACAGGATATTGAATTTCACACTCGAATTGAATATCTTGAAAACGAAACCCGTATTGAGCATATGAAAATAATCAGAGATCTTGTGAAGGGACAATTATTGAAAGATTTTGAAAAACGCAAAGCTAAACATGGGAAAGATCAACATGACCATATTAAAGTTGGGAGTATAGTAAGAATACTCGACGTTCACAGAAAGTTCAATCAACCCGACGTTTTTGCGCACAAGTACAATCAGAAGGCGAGAGTCTTGTCATTTAAGAATCCCAACGTTGTTGAAGTTGAATTTTTGGATGGTCAAAAGAAAGGGAAAACCGACTGTATTGACTTTCCACGAATCAAAGTAATGCCCAATGCTAATTAATTAAAAAAAGCTTGAAATTTTACAATTATTTCTATCCGCTGTTTGAGGCTGTGGACTTGGACTTCGCCATCCAAATGTAGGCTGCTTATGGCAATGGATCCGAAATAATTGCTGGCGACCGTACAAAAGTACGTAAAATTTCAACAAGATGAGAAAAAAACTCATAACTGGATTAATTATCAGATATTTAAGTATTACTAAATAGATAAGATAGTATACTACAATAGATAAGATTAGCAAATTAACGTACGAATACGAGCTTCGTACACTGATATAGACTTATATTTCGTTTCAGACTATGGCACGATTGATCTACATTATTATGCTAATTTCGATCTCAGTAATACACGCCGAGGATGACATACAAGTTCCTCATCTTATATTTGAAGAACTAGGAATTTCGATGTCGGAACGTGGACTAGTGGCTATGGCTAATGAATACTTGTACCAACCAATGGTAATACATATTGATTACTTTCATTCTAGTCTTCATTCAAATGCATGTGAAGTCCATGCGGACCATTACGCGACTTCAGGACTATACGAACAGGATAGACAACTAAGGACGGAAATAGAAGGGTCAATTCCCTGCCATTTAATAATAAATGCAGAGAATAATCATTGTCCGGCACGAACAAAGAGAAATATACTTTCAGCTATATTTTCACTAGGAGGAATTGCGTGGTCAGCTTATAATTCTTATGAAATTCATAAAATTAATGGTGTACTTGATCACTTAGCCAGTAATCAGAGACATTTAATTAATCTATCGCACGAAATGGTTTTAAAATTCAATCAACAAATTCAAATAACAAAGGGTATTGTTATGAAAGTTTCTTCGGCTTTACATACACTTAAGAACAAATTAACGCTAGACATGTGTAAAATGAAAGCTGAACTAATATCAATGTCAATGGATATAGTGCATAGTGTTCATAATTTACAAGTACGAGAATTGCTACACGCACTATTTAGAAACGAAATCAATAATCACATTTTATCAATAGGAGATGCCGAGAAATTAATTCAAGAAACTGATCAGCTAAAAGAATCAGCATTTAAACACGATCTTGGGTTACTATTTACAACTACTGAAGCGCATATAATTCAATATAATGCTAAGTTTGATTTATTGGCTGTAATTTTGAAAATTCCAATTCTTTCTGTTGAAAATCTGCATAAGTTATATTTTATTTCAAATTTAGGATTTCTTTCAAATAACAAAATTCTTAAATATACTATTCCACAACAAGTGTTTAGGTTTAATGACAAAATTTACGAACTAGTGGATTCCAAATGTCAATGGAAGTCAATGCTATTTCTATGTGATAATACTAAGCAAAATGATTATAAATTATCCCGATGTTTATCAGACATAATATCTAACAAAACTACTAATAGCTGCGAAATGTTAATATCTTTAACGAAAAATGAATTTATTTACGAATATACTGAGTCTGGTTTATTATATAGTTCACTCCAAACAGGAACTATTTTATCAAAGGGTGAGAAAAATAAATTACGCAGAACTAAGATTACTCCCGCTATGAACCGATCACATTTCATTGCTTATTCAGACTTTACGACTATCATTACGGATTCAGTTCTATTACAATCAAGAAAGACGCTTAATATTCATTATAAGTTACTCACCGTTAACTTTACGATATTAAAAGAATCAATGCCAGATGATTTTACCCAGGAATTGGATAAATACGTATCTCAACTAGATGTTTTGAAGCTTAAGGATAGCAACGTATATCATATGATTTCTTCCCATAAACCATCAGTTATTGCACTAGTGATACTAGTGTCTATACTACTGATATTAACACTTTTAGTGATATTCGCATGGTATCAAATACGTAAACTTTCTAAGCAAATTGCTCTGATACAAACTACACAGGCGTCTGACGTAAGAGATAGTTGAAAAAAGCATGGCTTTAGAATTACTATGCCTATTAGAGTTCATATATGTACGTCCTATACTAACAACCCTGTAACTATATAACTTAATTATCAAAATTATTTATTATCCGAATACGGTTAGAGAGGCCTTCCACAATGATATATCTATTGGTGAAGGGTATTTACATAAGGCAGACTTTGAACAGCCGAGTTTACTGCGGCTGTATAATATAACAGTACTAAAACAGGTCGACTTAAAACCCGATCTATTTTTTTTTCAAAAGTATGTCTTAGGTAAATACAGAACTAACATTGGGCTACTTGACTATCTTTCATACTCCTCTAGCTAGGAACGGAATTGATATCGGAATACGTCTATAATTAAACGAGAAACTGGTTACTTACAGTACAATGTATACATATTTAACACGCCTCAATATTACCCAGTGCTATACGTCTTACAGCATAAATAGATGTCACTTGATGAATCACGTTACTTACCTAGAAGAGAAAAAGAAAAAAGAATACATTATATTAGTACTTTTGTGGCTTATTAAATGGCTTATGTTAGTATAGAAAGACAGAAACTGTTAGCTATTTTACTATGCTTTCAAAACATACGTAAATAAGCTTTATACATTAAGCTATTTCAAAGAATTTATATTTATATATGTATAGAAGACTTCTAATGCCTTGTTTAAAGAACTAAGTATTGTAAAAATTAAATGTAAATAACAATGAATTATTTACTTCATAGACAAGAAACGAATAGAGATAGAAGATGAATAATTAGAAGAAAATGTAATGTCCTCTGCATTCTGAGATTAAAAGTGAAAAAGTTGTAAACAATTTTTCTTCCCTTCAAATCTCAGTTTGGCCTTGGAACCAGCCTTAATAAAATATATATTTAGAATTCAATAGACAACCTGATATAGGTGCGACCTATATTACAGACGTCATATCAAATCCCAAGTACATATTTATTAATGGGGTGATTCCATTGCAGACTTACCTGTTGGAAGCCGGTTTTTCTGATGGAATTACGATCCATATACAACATTGAAACTTTACGCACGGCAGTCAAAGACTACCATAAGTGTTTAAGAATTCTTATATGCATCTTGATCATTTATGAGCAGAGCTTATAATATTCAGGATACACTTGAATTTTATACGAGATTATGATAAAATAGTTGCTAAGACATTTTTATGGCTTTGTAAATTTATTTACATATTTACGTACGAAGTAAAGATGTTAAGACGCGATTTATTTTTTTTTTCAGATATGAACAACTTCGAAACAGCAGTGATTAGTTGTATAACTACGTTACTTTTTATTCTTCTTATTACGTCTATTTATATTATTTACAAGGCATGCAAGAAAAGTGAGGAAAACAAGCTCAGTAATAATCAGCGAGTTACAGCCGAAACACCTGAATATGAACTGTCTGCAATAACGATACCAAATAATGGCCAAAAAGTTCACAAAAGTACACAGACTGTTTTCAAAATTAACTCAAATACACAAGTGACAAGTTCCTTAGCAACGAATGCGAACATCATTGGCATACACCAAGATAGTGCAAGGAAGAAACGCGAGTGCGTACCAAAATCCGTCATGCGAGAAAAACATTCATTTGAAGCTCGCACGAATAATACTAAACATTTTCTCGACGATACCAATACATGCGAACAAATATGTCTCGATTTACGTATAGTCTAAATGAAAATAGGTCGTAAAGAGTCATTTAAAAACATTTTTATGAAAAAGAAAGTAACTTTTAGTATTTATTGTATGACTAATAATGTTAATTAAACCAGTTAATATCTTTTGTAAATATACTATATTCGACATTTAACTTAGTAGTGCAAGGGTGCAAGGGTAGAATTATATAATGCACGGCGTATTTTATACTTTAGATATTATTCATATATTTAATAGATTTAGAGCGTATATTTAATAAACTTACTGATTGTTATTACTGAATTTACTGAGTTTATTTATTGTTATTTTCCTATGGTATTTTAAATTATTAAAAGTTGAAGCTAATTATCATGGTTTTGTCTATGACATTTCAAGATAGGCTACTAATACTGACCGTTAGTGTGTGTGGATGTTCTGTGTTTGTGTCAATGATTTTGAACTAGTTTTATTTCTATAAATGAACTATTATCATATTTATTATTAAACATACTAAGAAACTAAACTAAATAAGCGTATTTGAAGTGCGTATTCTACAGTGATTAATAAACTAAGTTGCATATACGAAATTCAACGCCATCTCCAGATATTTACGCAGAGTTCTTTTTAAATACTTTTTCGATACATTCCTGTTATCACACATAACGACGATGGACAATACTAAATTAATAAACTACACCACACTATTTGTAAACAACACAAATCACAACGATTCACCATCACTATTCACGTCACAGTAACTATCCATCCTGTGTAGGGTTGCCAGTGCCATACAGACGAAAATCATAGTTGCAGAAATACGTTGAACAATGCAAATGTACAACTTTAAAGAACAATGTAAATACGCAATTTATGCCTAGTGATTACATTTAAAAATTATCGAACCAGTGACTTTCTAGAAATAATAAAGTAATATTAGTGACATTTATTACCCGATAATATAAACTTACCATCTTAATCTTGGATAATTGTTTTCACGTCGATGGCACAGACCTATTATATCCTTCCAGAAGAAGAAGCCTATTTGAAATTGTGATGCACGTCCATTAATCACTCAAAATCGCCTACCCACCCTTTGAACACTTCAACACGGCAATAGGATTTAGACTATCTACCCGGAGTTTTGTCAATTATTTCATGATCAATTTATGGAACTTAACTATATACAAAACAAACTGTATCCATTCTTTTGTGATTGCATTCAAGGGGGGCTCAACAAGGGAGTACCGCCCTTCAATATACTTTCGATACGACGTCCGGAAGCCATCCTTCATCAAACTGTGAGAAGAAATCTTTCGGTGTTACGACTGCGAGTGTGTGTTAGTGCTGATTCAGTGTTTTTTTCTTTTCTTCTCAAAGTGTTTAATTACGGATGTGTACATCCTTAGTGATTCTCTACATCGAGTTATCGTTACGTAAGCAGTGAAGAGTGAATCTGATGAGGTGCATAAATTTCATTTTGTGTTTTAATAAAGTCGATACATATATATCGTTATCTACTCGCTACACGAGTTCCCAGTACTTACTAAATATGCAAACGTAAGAAGTTTACAGTTGCGACCGACACCTGTTAAAAAAAAAAGTAATACTGCTTCGTTTAGAATTTTTTTCTGTGCTCTTACTGACACACATTTTAGGTAGTCTTCATGGCTTACCTACATCACTATGATTTCAATGGTAACTTTTCCATATATTAAAAAAAAAGACATAAAACTAGAAACACTTTAATAAAGAACTGAAAACTTTATTCATGATCAATAATCAACTTTACTATTATGTTTTCGTATACACATTGCATTTGTATTATTTTTCTTGTATATTTTATTATGTTGTGATTAATTATTTCTGTTACAGGGTGATTCATAATTGTAGTTCTATGTTTTGTAAATAAACCGGATTACCATCCGATTTATTTTCTAAAGGGCAGGCAGTGTGGTGGATACATTAATAATTGGTAGGTTAGATAGTATAAGTGTATAAGGACATCAACTTAAGAATCTCTTGAATCGCTTAAAAACCAGACTTCCGTGTATAAGCACATTACTCTATAGACTTCGCAACCAGGAAATATGGTAAAACTTCAGAGTCAGGTATAAGGAAGTCTTGCTACAAGGAAGTTACTCTAGTCACCTACGAGGTAATTGCAACGATAGGAATTCAGAGGATTGCAAGAAATACGGAAGGTAGTTTTCGACCTGCAGATAGAGCTCGAGGAGGACAGTCTCGACTAAACTCCCGTTTCGGAAAGATCCCGCGATTCGACATCCAAGTCTGTATATTCTTAGTGATTATAATCTGGACACTTCCATACCGAGACCGAAGTACTTCAACAGCAACCAGGTTAGTAGTTTCTCTTGAGATGTCTAAGTTAAGCAATTAGTAGCAAAACCGAACGATCTTTAGCTTCAACTAAAGTCAATTAAATTAACTTAAGCTTAAACTATAAATCCAACACTTTACGAATGAAATAGGAAGATAGATAGTAGCCACACTGCCCATGAAAAGCCCTAAGTTGTTTACTAATCTAATTGTCACGATAATCAGGAATAAATTATTTAATGATATATGCTAAGTGTATTTATTTAGCTGGTTGTCTGGTTCGCTATCATCGAACCCAGATTGACCTAGTTAAGGTAATGTTAGCATCGAATGATTAATTACGATCATAAATCATTAACACCGAACCACACACCACAATAATAATAATAATAATAATAATAATAATAATAAGAAGAAGAAGAAGAAGAAGAAGAAGAAGAAGATAGAAAACATCGTGTGCGTGGGCTTTCTCGGGTTATTCCCGGTTCGTCCCACTTTCTTTATTCGATCATTTCCTTCATCCTGGTCATCTAAGTCTTCTTTAACCTACAGGACATAATCAAGGGACGTCGTAAAACTCATATATTATTTCATACTTTCATAAATATTATTAGATTTTTGTTAAAATTTTGTTTTTGGATGTTCCAAAGTAAACGAAACTAACCCTTTACTTGCCATTACTTTCCTTATGCAGACTTTCTTTCCCTATAACCAGTTTAAAAACATCCTGTCGCCCTACCTTCCCATTGAAATACTGTAATAAGAAATAGAATTTTCATATGGTATCTTGGTCAAATACCCGTGATACTTCTTCTGAAACAGCGTCTTTTATACCGTCATCCTTATCATCTGTTGGAACATTTACATTTTGGTCATGCGAGATTTTGGGTATGGCGATATTTTGGGGCGCGAGGTTTTGGAAGACGAGGTTTTCGCAAGGCGAGGTTTTGGTCCGGCGAGATTTTGGCCCCGCGAGATTTTGGGTGGCGAGGTTTTGGCCCGCGAGGTTTTGGGTGGCGAGGTTTTGGCCAGACGAGGTTTCGGTCCGGCGAGATTTTGGGCCGCGAGGTTTTGGGAGGCGAGGCTTTGGCCAGGCGAGGCTTTGGCCAGGCGAGGTTTTGGTCCGCGAGGTTGTCGCCGCGAGGTTCTGGCCGCGAGGTTTTGTACCCAAACCAATTAAATAATCTTCAACGATTCATTTTTGAGTAATGAGAAAGTGTAGATTTTTCTTTTACAAAAATAAAATTTGTCAGAAATTAAAAGAAGAAATTAGAATTTTACTGTAGGCCATGTATAAATGGCAAGTTGAGACATGTTTTTCAGGTTGTTCTTTTTGAAAATTGTATCGCATTTATTTCGTATCCTATTGTTCTTTTTCTTCATTGTTAGTTATTTTTTGTTTATAGTAAATATTTGTTATTGTTATTGTTAATGTTTTGTTATTATTATTAAAATATTACAGTTGTAAATGCTACAAAATTTTCCAAGAAAAACTAAAACGTTTTTAAATGAACTTAAATAAATTAAAATCGAGATAAAAGCATAATGCTCTGGATGCCCTTATTACGTCTTTTAATACAGTACCGGTGAAATCTATCTTTACTTTTTTGGGGGTATGTGTGATTATTTCCCTACAGTTGGAGTCGGTGGTTGAAGCTTATACTTGTACCTCTTTTAATTGTTTTTATTCCTTTAAAGTACAGATTTTTGCTTCCGGGGTGGTCATTTCGAAAAAGGGGTATTAAGAGAAAATAAAATGAAATCTTTGAGTTTTAGTACGTCTCGGAGTTATGCCGGAAAGACTAACGGAGACGTTGGGGAGAAAAGAAATGACTAAAATGGTGGAATGAATAAAGTGGGAGGGAACGGGAGATCCTACGCACGCACTGTTTGACCATAACAAAGTACACTTGGCACGAACTGAGATCAAACCAGAGACCCCATGCATCAGAGGTGAACGCTCCATCACTGAGCCACCACCGCCCCGGGCCTTAAAGGAGTTTCTCTACATTGGTACGATTGCTAACGAGATGTTGAACAGCGAAGGATATAGAGTGTTTTACTCAGGTAGTGAAAAAGGCGGTCATAATGGTGCAGGAATAATTCTTGGAAAGCGCTTAAAGGAGAATGTAGTCAAAGTACAATTTATTGAGATAGAGTTATGATGTTAAGTCTTAAAGGGAAAACGAAGGATCTAGTGGTGATACAGACATATACACCAATGACTTCGCATGCAATAGAAGAAGTAGAGGAAAATTATGAGAAAATAGAAGAAATTATAGATAGGGAGAAGAAGGGTGCATGCATAATTCTAATGGGAGATTTCAATGCAGTTGTGGGAGAAAAACAGGAAGGTAGTATCGTAGGCAAATATGGTTTAGGCGAAAGAAATGAAAGGGGAGAGGGACTGGTGAATTTCTGTAGACAGAATTCACTAGTAATTGGGAACACTTGGTTCGATCAGCACAAGAGAAGGAGATATACATGGAAATCACCAATAGACGGCGGAAGATATCAGATAGACTATGTTATGATTCAGGACAGGTATCGGAATAGCTTAAAGAACGCGAAGACCCTTCCCGGGGCTGATATTTTCTCTGATCATAATCTTGTGCTGGCCGAAGTAGATATTCAACTGAAAAATGTAGGCAGAAGAAAAGTAGGTAACATAGTGTTGAATACTGAAAAGTTGAAAAACGAAGAAATTAGAAATCTTTTCGCTGAAAAATTCGAAGAAAAGTGTTCAAACGAGGAAGGGATAGACGCAGGTAGTAACGCACGGTGGGAACATATTAAACGTTGCTTACAGCAGGCTGCAGAAGAAGCAGTAGGTTACCGCGAACACAAAACTGCTAAGAAACCATGGGTTACAGAGCAGATGTTGCAGAAAATGAGGGAAAGGAAGATGTGGAAACAGGTTGATACAGAAGAGGGCAGAAAGATGTACAGAAAGTTAAATAATGAATTACGGACAGAAACATACAGAGCGAGGGAAAAGTTTTATAAAAAAAATGCGAGGACATAGATGAATGAGAAAGAGTTGCGAAATATGAGGAAATGTACAAGGAGGTGACATCTATGGAATGTCGGAGGAAACAAGGAGTTATTAGGATGGCAGTAGAAATAAGAATGGGAAAGTAGTCAGCGAGGGAAATGAGGTCATAGGAAGATGTAAAGAATACGTTGAAGACTTATATAAGAGTAGGGATAGACCCTGTAGCCTAAATGTTGAAGTAGAAAATGAAGTAGGCAAAGATGATAAAGGATTTAGTATTCTTAGGGATGAGTTTGAAAATGCTATATCCGAGATTAGGAATGGAAAGGCAACCGGGAAAGATAATTTACCAATCAAATTCATTAAAAATATAGGAGACAAGGGAAAGAAAGAATGTGTGCAATGAGATACATGAAACAGGAGAATGGCCAAAAGACTTCCTGAGAACGATCATGATACCGATGGCTATCAAATCGAACCCAAAGAGATGAGATGATTATAGAACTATTAGTCTCATATCTCATGCAGCTAAAATTTTGCTCCGAATATTGAACAGGAAGTTTTATGGAAGAACAAATGAAAAAGTTGAGGAAGGCAGTTCGAGTTCAGAAGAGGTAAGGGCACAAGAGATGCTATTGGATTATTAAGGGCTATCGGTGAAAGACTTATACAAAAAGGGAAAGAAGTGTATGTTGTATTTTTTGATCTCGGTCTCTTTTGACCCAGTGAATTGGGAGTTGTTGCTGGGAGTTGTACAGAAGATAGTGCTGGAATGGAAAGATCGAAGACTCATAAGAAACTTATACACGAACCAACAAAGTAAGTGTTAGGATAGGTGAAGAACTGACGGAAGAGAGTACAATTGGAAAGGGAGTTCGACAAGGATACTGCCTCTCGCCAACACTATTTAATGTCTATCTAAAAGAGATAATGAAAAAGAGTTTACATGATGATGACGGCATTGTGGTAGGAGGTAGAATGACTAGATGCATAAGATTTGCAGACGATATAGCGCTTGTTGTAGAATCTGAAAAGGAAATCAATAAATGTTAGAAAACCTGAGACTGGACTTTGAAGAATATGGGATGAAAATAAATGTTAGAAAGACAAAAGCCATGGTGATTGGAACGAAGAGATCTATATCAAATATAAAAGTGGGAGGGGGAAAATAGAAGAAGTGAACACTTTTCGATATCTGGGTAGTATTCTTAATAACGACATGAAGTGCAAACGTGAAATAAAAGCAAGTATAGGAATGGCGAAAGAAGCCTTTAGGAGGAAGAAAAGTCTGTTTTGTGGGACCTTGAATAAAGGGTTGAGAAAAAGATTCATAAAATGCTTCGTATAGAGTGTTGTACTGTATGAAGCGAACACTTGGACATTACGTAAAAGCGATGAAAAACTACTGGAAGCCTTCGAAATGTGGGTGTGGAGAAGAATGGAAAGAATTAGTTGGGTCGAGCGGAAAACAAATGAGAGAGTGTTAGAAATGGTGGGTGAGAAAAGAACACTTTTAGATATTGTTAAGAAGGGGAAGAGAAATTGGTTGGGACATTGCCTAAGAAGAAATTGTATCATGAGGGACGTCCTAGGGGGTATGATGGCTTAAAAGAGATGGAGAGGGCGAAAGAGACTACAATTAATGGATGATATAATAACAGAAAGATCATACGTGAAAACGAAGAGGCTAGCGGAGGACCGTGGAGCATGGAAACTTGTCAGCTGCTGCAAGTGACCTGCCAGTAAGGGCATAAAACCTATAATGATGATGGTGCGATTGTGCTCAACTTGATTTTCGCAGCACTACTTTCACCCTCATGCATTGAGATCTCCCTTCTGCAGGAAAAATCTGAAACCATCACTGATTGCATCATGCATATTTATATACGAAGAAGGATTTGGCTTAAGACTTAAACAAGGCCTTAATTGCATTATCCAAGGTATTCCAGCACTTACATGCTTGTATTTCCTATGTTATGCAACCCAACTAACAGCAGAGAGAATTTGATTGCCAGCATCAAGGAGTACTCAATCCTCATTGTATAATCCAATAAGTAAGGGCTAACACGATTCATCGTAACCTTAGGAAAATACTGCAGGGTAAAGACTTTCTATAAGGCAGTGTATAACAGATAGCGAGATAAATACGAAACAAATAGCACTGTATAAATATGACTGTTTCGCAACAAAATCGCAATTAGAGTAGTAGCTTTTTATAAGAAGAGTTGGCCGGTCAGAATAGATGACACAAGAAATTTTAGAACTAATGAAAAGTGAAGAAACGGAATACTGAGGAATATGAAGTGGTAAAGAAGTAATAACATGTATCAACTGGAGAAAAGAAATAAGGGAATCCCTAAAGGAAATTGGGTAGAAATTAAATTTGAAGACGGGAGATCCGAGAAATGAATATATATATATATATATATATATATATATATATATATATATATATATATATATATATATATATATATATATATATATATATATATATATAAAGGCCTTGTGTCCATCTTAAACATAAATTAAACATAACTTTCTTACAAGGCTGTCTGTATTCTTTATTATAAATTAACGAGAAATGTAACAGTTTCGGAAGTATATCACTTCCTTCTTCAGACTACTATTCCAACTGAAATCATAGAAAACATAACATAATAAGAGATAACAAATTATGTTATGTTATCTATGATTTCAGTTGGAATAGTAGTCTGAAGAAGGAAGTGATATACTTCCGAAACTGTTACATTTCTCGTTAATTTATAATAAAGAATACAGACAGCCTTGTAAGAAAGTTATGTTTAATTTATGTTTAAGATGGACACAAGGCCTTATATATATATATATATATATATATATATATATATATATATATATATATATATATATATATATATATATATATATATATATATATATATATATATATATATTCATTTCTCGGATCTCCCGTCTTCAAATTTAATTTCTACCCAATTTCCTTTAGGGATTCCCTTATTTCTTTTCTCCAGTTGATACATGTTATTACTTCTTTACCACTTCATATTCCTCAGTATTCCGTTTCTTCACTTTTCATTAGTTCTAAAATTTCTTGTGTCATCTATTCTGACCGGCCAACTCTTCTTATAAAAAGCTACTACTCTAATTGCGATTTTGTTGCGAAACAGTCATATTTATACAGTGCTATTTGTATATCACTTCCTTCTTCAGACTACTATTCCAACTGAAATCATAGAAAACATAACATAATAAGAGATAACAAATTATGTTATGTTATCTATGATTTCAGTTGGAATAGTAGTCTGAAGAAGGAAGTGATATACTTCCGAAACTGTTACATTTCTCGTTAATTTATAATAAAGAATACAGACAGCCTTGTAAGAAAGTTATGCTTAATTTATATATATATATATATATATATGTAATTTCAGCACAGCGTATTTTGTTTAGCAATACAGCGTGGTAATGCGGTAACCATTTTAAATTTTTTCTAAAATGGAAGAAATTTTTACTTGAAATGAACCGGAATTTATTAAAAGAAAACTCTGGATTGAAAAGTTTGTAAAGTATCTAAGTCTTGCCATCTCTTTGATATTTTTCCTGCTGTTTAAAGATGTGGAAGATGCACTTACTCGCTATTCTCAGTTAAGAAGTTACACAATTTTGTGCGGCGCCATTTATTGGAGTATTAATTCAACATAATTATGATATCAGATCCAGTACAACAATTCTTTTATCTAAAAATCTATATTTGTACTGTTATATCATTAATTACATTTTTATCAGTTTCGATATAGATATGTGTTCCATGATAAAATTTAAATACGTATATAATTACACTTTCTTTCCACTCTTTAAAACTTTATCGTATTGTATCTTAACTTTTATTCATCACTTTTTGTCTGAATTTTACAACTAGCTGAAACGCCGGCAACTTCGCACGGGTCAGATAAAATATCTATGTAAACAAACTGAACAACGAAAGAAAAAAAAAACACTTATTCTACTAACACATTTGACACTAATATCAGTCATTTTGGATTATTTTTACATGGCTTGGTATCCGTCCTCCCCCAGTGCAATCCGGCCCGCATACAATGGTAGCTGAATTTGAAAGTAGCTGCTAATGGAAGTATCAGTATTAATATCTGCGACCGCGAAAACTATGGATTTCACATTAATATTGGTCATTTTGTGTTATTTTTACGTGTCTTGGTATCCCCCACAGTGACCTCCGGCCTGGGATGAATGTGGAAGTTAATGCGATCAGAGGTTCACCATTGATTTCAGTGACCGCGAAAAAAATGAATGTGGCACTAACATCGGTCATTTTCTAGTACTTTAATATGCCACGGTAAACGCTTCCCCCTGAGACCTCCCTAGTTCGAATTTTGAAATAAAACGCTTCGTATTGGTCTGGGGTCTGGACCAAGATATCTGTGACCAAAATTTGGTAACTCTTGGGCCAATCGTCTGGTTCCCAGGCCGCACACAGAAAAACACACAAACTCATTATTTTATTATATTAGAAAACATTATTTTGAACACTTAAAAATGAAATAATTAAGAAGAAATGTTAAAATATATCAGAAAAAATGAAATGAAATGAAAACGATGAGATTTACGTCCCACGATTATGCCGGCTAGACTAAAGGAGACGGTGATGTTGAAAAAGTTTAACGATATATTTCGAGAACATTTCACGTACCCCAACCTTGATGGCTTATAACACGATAACACGGCCTCGAAAGGTCTGTAGATATTTAAAAATGACCGAAATTGACCGACATTAGTGTCGAATCCATAGGTCCCGGGGTCGCTGAGATTAACAGTGATTCTTCTGATGCCGTTTAAATCCAAATTCAGCCCCGCAGCTTGAGGGAGAGAAAGATTATCAGGAACGGATCCAAGGGAGCTATAGGAGCTTCCCCCCCCCTTTGACGCTCAGGTATACACTGGATAAAGTAGGCTTCAATCCTCCTTTACACTGGATAAAGCGGCAAACTATGGTTTAGCCCCTTCCTTGGTCATGTCCTGGATCCGCCACTGGGAAGATTTATATATGTAAATAACAGAAATTGACCGACATTATTATCGAATGCATAGTTTTCGGGGTAGCTGAGATTAACAATGACACTCTCGATGCCGTTTTAATCAAAGCTCAGCCCACAATATTAATATGTAATTTTTACTGTCATTTTTACCAAACACATGAGATAAGAAGTTGTCCATTTAAAGTTTATATTTCAATCCAGCGAAGAGTGTAATCAACACTACTAACAAATAATATTTTCCTTCACATGTCAGAACTCTTATTAAATGTGGCATGTTACCTTTCCGAAGAATTATGTTACAGTCAGAAAGCATGAAACTCATTGCCTGCTTTAGTCGAAAAATCTACTGTATCATTTTTATAAACCAGAAAAAAAAAACAATTGTATTATTCTTCAAATCTAGAATTATATACTCACGGATTATGAGAAATCAATACTGTGTAATACTCAACAGTGTGAGAGTAATCTCATCCAGGAACGTACGCAGGGGTGGATCTTGGGGGTCCGGACCCTCCCCGAAATTTCGACTTTTGCGTAAATTTAGCCTAATTTTAGGGGCAACTTAAGGAATTTTAATATAAAAGATCCTCATATTGAGTTTGGGTCCCTCTCGAAACAAATTCACTTCTTCTCTCCCCTCTTTTACCTTCCATCCAATCTAGTCTCTGTTTTACGATCTGAAATTGTTGAGTTTTACACATTGAAACACAACCTTCCACAATATTATTGCGTGTTATTTGTCAGTTTTCACAATCATTTACATCCCTTTGTATAAGTTGAGTTGAGTTGATTTTGAGTTTAACGTCCCGTTCAGCAGTGTGTCTATATGAGACGTGGACCTACTGGTTAACGTGGAATAGGAACCACATGAGCTCCCGCCGGAAATGAAACCCGGGTCTCCCACGCCAAAAGCGCGTACGCTAACCGCTGAGCTACGGGGGAGCCCATCCCTTTGTTTGAGTAATTTATGGTAATTGATAAGCAAATCATAAGTCAATATCTCAGCTAATTGAACTGGTATTCTACACCTACATACTATCATCATAAATAAATTATCACATAATACAAGTAACAATATCATGTGTACTCCACGCGAACAAATTTGCGGAGTATAATACTAAAACCGGAAGTTGTATGTTTTTACTATTTCCGGTTCATTTTTATGCTTCTTCTCTTACTGTCTTACTGTTTTATGCTTCTTCTCTTGCAACCACATTTATTATAGCAGTGTTAGTGCTTGCAGTGTGTGCCTACTGTTTAACGTACTCATATTTTAATTTTAGTGCACCTTAGGTGCGTTCCAAAACTGATTACTCACCACTAGAAGTCTTTTTTTTTAAAAAAAAAAACTTTGGCTTATTTTTTAAACTGGCCTGGGGAGTGTAATGTCCGCACGGTGTTATGCAGGATGTCCCAGAATTCTTTCCCTAATTACACACTATTCATAAGGTATAAAATATGACACAAAGACAAATACTTTTTATCGTGAATTGCATGTAACATATTCAATTTTTGTGTACACAATTAATAAATATCTACCTCTGATTCTTTTGTTATTCGACGGATATCGAGGTGTTATTCCAATTCCACCCATGTGTTGGTCAACATTACGTAAGGGATGGATGTTATGACTTCAGTAATTCTGGGCCGTAATGCTGCGATGTCGTTCACTGGTGTTTGGTAAACCTGGTCCTTGACATAACTCCAAAGGAAGAACTTTAGTGGTGTTATGTCCGGTGATCGCGGACGCCAGTTTATGCCCGATTTATCTTCCGAGGAATGTTCTATCCAAATAGGCACGGACATCAAACTTCCAATGAGGTGGCGCACCATATTGTTGGAAAATTAATTCTGGAATGTCTTGAAGCTGTGACACAACAAATAACTGTAGCATATCAAGATAGGTATTGGCTATAATTGTCTTTTCTATTATTATTATTATTATTATTATTATTATTATTATCTTTCTTATCTTTCGGATGAAAATATCTCAAGAGCCTATTTTACCTACACTGTATAGGAAATAAGGAGAATATGTGAATCATAGACGATGGTAGGAGGGCCAAGGGGGCAAGTGCCCCTGCTAGCTTCGAGAGCTCCCCCGACTTTCTCTCAGACATGCTGTATTGTAATGTGGGCAATATAACCCTATTATTTTCGGTGCACATAAAAATCGTCCCCAAAACTGTCTCTCCCCCCCCCCCAAGAAATTAAAGCTGACGTCGTCACTGAGTTGTATGTGTAAAATCACAACTTCCCAGAGCAAATTAGTTCAGAAATGTGATAAAGAATGAGAAAGAATTTAATACTTTCTTTCTTAATTCTTACAATGTCAGGTAATTAATTTTACAATATTCCGTATTACCCGTAGTTTACAGTCTGAGGGGAATGACAGACCAAGTCTCAATTTCCCAAATCTCCGATATTTGATGAAAACCTTTTTCCTTCTATGGTCAAATCTCGCAAAACTAAGTCTTATTAACAGGCTAGGATTCATTAAAAATATTCATACAATATTTAAAGTTTTTGAGTTCAACAAGTTACAAGTTTTTACGTCCCCACCCTCTTAGGGGTCTATTTTTGCAAAACTTATGTTCTTATCAGCAGTCTAGGTCTTGAGAAGATCATTCTTGTAAAACTTCAAATTTCTACGCCTAATAGTATCGATAGTATTGTGGAAGGCAAAAAAGTGTTTCTAGCCCCCACACTTCCCCATCAAAATAATTTTTTAAGGAAAAGGAAGGTTTTATCTACAACTCAGGATTTGAGAACTTTTTCACAAACTTCCGTGTTCCTATGTCCAACAGTTTCCGATATTGGGTGAAGACGAAAAAGCTTCAATTCTCTTTTCCCTCTTAAGATTGGTTTAAAGGAACAAGTTTTGCCGATAGATGGCACTACAGTCTTCGTATCTCTTCCATGTATTTTTTATCTTTCACGAAAATTCACGATTTCTCTTACAAATTTCAACCTAGAGACTCCAAATTTTTAGAAAAGGAACTTCATAATCTATCAAAGGCAACAATCCGTGCCGATTTTTTATTTAGAATTTTCTTCATTGTTGAAATGGCTTGATTGTTGAAATGGATATCCAAATCTTTAACAATTAAGCTGTTTCAACAATGAAGAAAATTCTAAATAAAAAGTCGGCACGGATTGTTCCCTTTAATAGGTTAATGAAGTTCCTTCTCTAAAAATTTGAAGTCTCTAGGTTGAAATTTATAAAAGAAATTGTAAATTTTCGTAATAGGTAAAAAATACATGGGAGAGAGAGGAAGACTGTAGTGACATCTATCGGCAAAACTTGGTCCTTTACACTAACCTTAAGGGAGCGAATTTCGCAACATTACGTCTTATTTACTACTTAGGGTTCTGCGAGAAACTTACTGTAATTAAAAATTTCGAATTCGTACGCCCAAATGTTTCGGGAATCTGTGAACGATGAAAAAATTTCAAGTCCTCATTTCTTTCATTGGAGTTGACACTTCACAAAACTCCGTCTTATGCACCTCCGTGGGTTCAAGTAAACCGTTTGTGCAAACTTCCTAGTTCCTACGCTCAACAATTTCAAAGATCTGACAAAAGACGAAAATGATTGTGAAAGGATGCAAAGGTGTCATGTATTCGTGATAAATTATGCATTATTTTTATTACAAATTTTGGGATATTTCATATTGATTTGGACTTAGTGAAAATGATAATCTTTATTCACTTGAAATTATGGACTCTAAACTATCATCTATCATCGTTAAATCCATATTGAAGTTACGTTTAAACTTTTTTCAGTTCACTAATAAGTAAATTGCAGATACTCAAGATTTCTGTTTTGTGTCCACTTGTTTCTACGTGTGTATTTCTTACTCAATAACACTGCAAATTGTTTCCTTTGTCCATATTCCTATCATCACTTTATTCTTGGTCAATCTATGTTGCTTCCACTTTTCGTTTCTGACGCAAGAGATCATCGAACAACAAGAAAATGAGCTCAGGGACGTTGAACAAAACCGTCGAAGGAGCCTTGTGAAAAGAGAGTCGAAATGTGTGATTGGAAAGACGAACATGTACGTAATTGCGAGGAATCACGAATTTGAGTTCCAGAAATTCGTACCTTGTTCTAGTCTACAAGGAGCATTGTGTATCTTTTACGTCGTTAAATACTTCACTAGTTTCAGTATTTGGAAAAATATTTTAATCTCGGCTAAGTTTATTGCTGCAGAAACATCAGTATCGCTACTCAAACCGCGCTGACATTCGATTCTCATCCTTCTCCACTACCTGTCTACGAAGAGAAAGGGAGAGAAAGAGAGCACAGATTCAGGAATGAAAGGACAACGACCCATCAAAGAAACCATGAAGAAAGGATTTACGCAGTCTACAACTAAGTTGAAGTAGATTGACCTATCCCCGAAAGCTATTTCCTTCCCTTATCACTTTCTTACCCTTAATATAATCTGTTTCTATTTGACATGTGTTCAGTTTCATTGAAAAGCAATCCAGGTCCGATCCTGTTGTCTTTAGTTCTACCAAATTTAATTTCAAAATCCTGGGCGCGACGTTCAGACATCCCCAACATTTCTATTTATACTCACTTAATCTCGCTTGGACCTGACAACTAGCGGCTCCACACGGCGAGACGCTGTGAGGCTTACGCCTTTGTAAAGATTCTAATTTCTGAATATTTAACGCTGGTGCTTCGGTACATACCACTTTTTGATTACATTATTTCGATTTTAGGTAGATAGAATTTCGATATTTCGCTAGAATTTAACTGAAGAATTTGTATAAAATATCAATTTCATCCATGTAATAATTTTGGACCTGGTAAATGATTAGAAAAAATCCCCTTTTCCCACCTTAAAGAACGCATTTCACAAAATTATCTTGTTCAGAGCCTAGAACACTTTTATAAAATATCAGTTTCAAAACGGAAAGAAAGCAAAAACCTGCGAAAAAAAATAATATTCAAGTCCTCTTGTGGAAAATTTCGTAAATTACCACAGTATTCATAGCCTGGAATTTAAGGAGATTATTTCAACAAACTTTCAAGTTCCAATGTACAGAAGTTAAGAAAATATGTCGAACAGCTTAAGTAGAGTTCAATTTGCACTTAGATAATGAATTTCGTAAAACTCAATCGTTTCCGCAGTCTGAATTGCAGGAAATTATTTGAGCAAAATGTCAAGCTCGTACGCTTGAAAGTTCGGAAAATATAGCTAATGACAAAGAAAACGATTTAAGTCCCCTCAGGGGTTAAATGTAATAAAACCACATCATATCCGCATAGAGTTTTCTCGTTCGTTTATGGTTAGAGTAAGGTGTTTCACACGAGAGACATGGGAATAACAGAGGGATTTCACGTGATTTGAACTCCATATTAAGCTGTAGGCAACCGTTGCATAGAGCCTCAGTTCTGAAAGCGACTTAAGCTTCAATCCAACCTGTAATCCATCTTATCAGCAACTTTAAGGAGAACGAATGTACTAAATTTCGAGCCGCTGCACTCAAAAATGCCGGACATCAGTTGAACAACGAAGACAGATTCAAGTCGTTTGTCTTAAGGATCAAACTTCTCAAAACTACGACTGTCCCAAAACGTAGAGTTTTAAGGTGAACATTTGTACAAAATTCGAAGGTCGGGGCCACGGGTGTTCAGTGGTAGAGCGTTCACTTCTGGTGCGTGGTGTCCCTGGTTCGATCCTACCTGACGCCAAGTGAACTTTGTGGTGGACAAACACCGTGTGCGTGGGTTTACTCGGGGGTCTCCCGTTTCCTCCCACTTTCTTCATTCCACCATTTCGTTCATTCCTTATGATCACCGTCTCCTTTTGCGTAGCCGACATAATCGTTTTCATTTCAATTCATTTCATTTTTTCAAAATTCAAAGATGGTATGCCCAAATATTTGGGAGATCTGGCAAACGGAGACTTAAAGGCATATAAAACTTTTTTAAATTTACCCAATGGCTTTGGCGTAAGTACCCAATTTTTCTAATATTTTCTATATAGAAGTTGATTAAATCGTGTTGTTCTATTATAAATTACCCTTTCATTTAAATAAAATACTGTTTAAAATGTTCCAAGTAATTGTCTCTACCTCCTAAACTTTTAATGACCCGCTTTGCACTAGCCCCAATCATTATGGATAATTCCTCAAGTTCTAAGATTCTGGGGTCTCATATTCATTACTAATACTTATCGCCATTTTTGATCAAACCGGTCTTGAATGCACACCTGGCATACGAACGTTGTTGATAAAATAGGCAAAACGATAAGGAAAGGGTACATAAAAACGACCATAGTCCTTAAATCTGATAAAAAAATAAAATAAAATAAAAATAATCCACAGGCGTAGCGTCGCGGAAAGCATAGCTACAATAATAGAAAAAAGTTTTTTTCTTTACTTAATTTTACCTTTTTTGTATGTGTCTCTATAGCGAAATATCAGTAGCCGAGCTGCAGAATGTTTCGTTACCACGCAACATAGCTGTGAAATAATTTACACTCTGGATGGTTCTAACCTGCCGGATAATATACTTAGCGTAGCGGCGTCCATTTTTCACCAATGTATACTCTCTGTTATATTCACCAACAACTGCAACAGTAGAGTATGGACTACGTACAGCGTATATAAGCAAAGCAACCCGTACGAGGCGGCTGCTGTTAGAGAATCTCTCACCACTCATGCAAGGGACGGGCGGGAGACCCTCTTCTAAAGCAGCAACCGCTATACACTCCCCCCTCTCTCCGGCTTTCCCCCCAAAAAGTCCCTCACTCTCCCTATCTCTCCACTTTGGCCCATCAAAGGCTCGTTATGGGTATTGAGTTATAAAATGAACATCTGCGAGCTTCCATTAAAATCGCCGCCGGGACGTAATAGTGGCCAATGCAACACCTGTACTTCTACCCCACTCCACCCCATAAACCCAGCCACACCAACACCCCTTGTATGTATGTTTTTTTAACTCATTTTTTATTCGTTTTTTTCAGCTTCACTGTACTGTGATGAAAGAACGTTATTTTTGCATATGAAACAAAGTTACTAAATACATAAAGATATACATCGTTCACATATGTACCCAACGAGCACACGTTTTCAGTATATGCATGGTAACTACAAGATCATGCACATATAATCCGTGTTTCAGAATTAGGTTAGTGCAAAAATTTTTGTAATAGTTGGCTCCAGTGTGTTAAAAAAGGGGAGAGGGAGGAGGTGAGATGATCTGTATGTGTGAAAAAGACCAAAGGGGGGAAGGGAGATAATTTCTAACATTCTTTGACTGTACATTTTTTTGTACATCTCTCTTTTTTTCTCATACGTATGTATATACATATGGACAAAAATTAAAATACCTCACGTAACATATCATTGTATTTTCCTCTCCTTTCTATAACTTGACAAAGCATTTTTTCTCCAAAGTTTTGCATTATTAATTTTTTTTTCTGCTGCTGTGAAAGAATCTAGAAGAACACGTTTCGTTTATTATTATTATTAGTTGTTTGTTTTACGAACGAAATGAGTAAAAAAAAAAAAAAAAAGAAAAAAAGAAATCACGTAGAAAAAATAAATAAAAAACAAAAGTATTTTATCTTTGCAAACAGTCAGGTAACTTTCACATATTAGACAATGAAATTACCTCACCGGTTTTTAAAGAAGGGAAAACAAACTTTAACAACGCCTGCACTGAATTTCAGAACTAATACTCATCTTACTATAAGGGCTCTATTGTACGTTTTATGCTTAGCGTGTTATCGTCTTCAGTACAAATATACATAATAATAATAATAATAATAATAATAATAATAATAATAATAATAATAATAATAATAATAATAATAATAATAATAATAATAATAATAATAGAAATCCTGTTAGTTTTGTCTTGAAAATTTAAGACCGAGACAGATCTGTTTGAGGGGGTAGTTGAATACAAACAGACTTTGTAACAGGCACTTACGGAATACGAGACGAGACTAAGGCAGATCTCAAAAGTTTCAGTGTCGTCTCAAATTTTTGGATCAAAAATATCCAACATATTTCAAGCAAAAATTTTCTTTTAGGCCTTATATCTCGAGAACTACATATAGTGTAGCCAAACCCAAACCACCACTTAACTCAATATGATGTGCTTATTCCGTTAAAAATATGACAACTCGATTTAGGGGCTGTTCAAAAAATTTGTGGCCCCTGATCAAAAAAAAAAAAATTCAATATATTTCAATCGATCAAAAATTTTCTTGTAGGCCCTATATCTGGAGAACTACATACAGTGTAGCCAAACCCAAACTATCACTTAACTCAGTATGATGTGCTTATTCCGTAGAAAAATACGAAAACTCGATTTAGGGGCCTTTCAAAAATTTTGTGGCCCCTGATCCTAAAACTAATTACTGGCCAAGATCTCAATCTTTTGATGTAGTTTTTTGAATCATTCCTAAAATTCTTGTTTTCTTGTTGTAAAATATATTTGATAGTAACTGCCAGTTATTAGTTGTTGTTTTTTTCATAGTATAGTATATGAAGGTATTATTATGTTCAGTAATTCAAGATATGAGAAATCAATCCCATTCTAGGAATCATAAATCTAATAGTGTACGAAGTTAATTTTAAAAATTGTAGCTAATTACAGTACGTACGATGTTATTTTGACCACTCGTTTGCAAATTACCAAAGTGCTTAACTTTGGTATGTAAGATCGTTAGTTCGATCCACGGACCGGTAAGTTTCTGCTGGTCATGTCCGTGAGATTTTCGGGGGTTTATCCCGTTTCCTCCTATATTTTCATTCCACCAATTGTTCCATTATCCTTCACTTGCCTTAGTCATCCCTCTTCCTTAGTCTAAAGGGCATAATCTTGGGACGTTAAACTCAAAGATTTCATTTCATTTACATTTCTACTTCAAGAAACTTTTCTCGCTATTTGTTACCGTTTTCGTTCTCTATCGATCAAAATTCGAACCGGGAATGGTGGTCTTCTTCCACTTCCAGTTTGGATAAAGGGTAATAAAAAAAAACTACTGAATGTACGAAGTGTGTCCGAAAAGTAAGTGCCGTTTTGAAAAAGTTTGTACTGTTTGAAGTGTTTGTTCAGGCAAAATTTATTTTTATATGAAAGAACACAGCTTAAACTATTTTTCGACATAGTTTGCACCAATGTTCAAACACTTATCAGAGCAGGTAACCAACTTGTTCAAACCTTCCTCAAAAAATATTCCGCCAGTGTCCGACAAGTAGGAACCGTTTCGTTTGAACTCCACGGCAGCTTTAGTGACACAATGTTACCCTAGAATCACACAAAAAGTCATGTGTACAGTATTTGGGGACGGGAAAGAGGTTTTGTTTGTTGACTTCGTTTCAAGGGGTGAAATCATCAATGCGGAACGATACTGTGAGACTCTGAGAAAACTTCCGCGTGCAATCCAAAACTGACTACAATTTGTTCCTGCACCTGAAACGCGAGCTGGGTGGCAAGCGTTTAGAAATTGACGACAAGAAAATGCTCTGCAGTTATGGTTGTCTTCACTGGCGGGGAAATTTTTGTGATTAAGGCTTGCACAAGTTGTTCACTAGCTATGACAAATGTTTGGACATTGTTGGAAATTATGTTCAAAAATAGATTAAGAGGCCTCATCCCGGCGAAATTAAAATACCGCTAATTTTACAGTAATTATTTGATATCTTCCAATAGATAAAAGACAATTGAAATATGGAACAAGAGCGCCCTAGACAATATTTTGCGTGAGGTACCGTTATCACAAGCCAGCTAGTGGTTTTCCGTTTTCAGCCGTTTAGAAACGCGAAAATAAATTCCGATTTTCAAAATGGCTCGAAATCGAAAGCAGATAAGTGAGTCGTAATAACGGTATCTCATGTAAAATGATATTGTCTAGGGCGCTCTTGTTCCACATTTCGATTATCTTTTATCTATTTGAAGATATCACATAATTACTATAAAATTAGCGGTATTTTAATTTCGCCGGGATGAGGCCTCTTAAGGTGCGCTCTTTCATTTAAAAGAAAATTGCCTTGAACAAACCTGTTTTGGTAACTTACTTTTCGGACACGCCTCGTACATAGGGATGCGCAAGAGACGAGTCGAGACAGGATTTTCCTGACAAGATTTGAGTCGAGACACGGCTCTTCCAATAGAAAAATATACATTTTTCGAGTCGAGACATCACTTTTACAGCACATTTTCGACACAAGACAGCCACAAATCTTGTCTCGTGTGCATCCCTACTCATACATAAAAATGACGTTTCTGGACACCTTTTGTTGTTTTTGCTCTGCTATCTGATGACTGACAGACAGACAATCAGACATTATTATTCAACGTTTGAAAAAGTCATACATTTGGCACGGTTTGAAAGTGTAATTATAGGATACCGAGTTTATAAGTAGAACTGAAACCAAACTTATTAAGTTACACATAGAAACAAAATTTGACTTGAAACAGTAGCCCAACTGTTTGAGGAGGACAAACATCAACTTTTAAGCTTTCCGGTGCTTACCTCATTACTAAAGCAAAATCCATTGTACTCATCTGAGATTGGACTAAGTGAAAGCAATTAATCGGTGTAATTTGCATGAGAACTTGGTGACCTGCAGCAATTGAACTTCATTAACTGTGTAAGCAATAGTAATCATCTGTGAACAACTGGACGTACGACTCAGAAGATGGGCAAACACCAATTGTTCATCTCTTCTGGAAGATAAACACACTTCACGCCAGACTAACGGAATTAATAACCACATTCATCCTATCTTCAAATGGAAGGAGCCGTCGATTCAACAGAGAAAATCAAAAAATAAAGCATGTAATGACGTCGTGCTTTCGACTTTCGAAAACTATTTTATCGGGTGTTCTATAATTCGGTGTCCATCTTTTAGTCTCAGACTAAAGTTTATATATTTTTTTTAATAAATTCTAAAACCCAGGTGTATGTATGACTAATTTGAGATACTAATATTTAAGCTAACAAAGTTCCATTAAAGAAATAATTAAAGGGGGAATACTGTGTAATCGCAGAAATGTTAAAGCCGAATTCTAAAATAATTATTATTATTGGTGTTGTGTTCCTGCAATACTAGCTAGATAACGATACTATTATATTCTGTGACTGGCAGAATAAATAAATTAATTATGCTATGTTATTTTCTTCTTTATTTCTTTTGTTTTTGTTTTATATTAGGGTAAGTACAACTTTGTGAAGATGGTAGTCTAGGTGTTTTATGATATATTGGAATTTGTTTAATGAGGTAATGAGGCGTTATAACATTTTAAGATTTAGGGAGATTTTTGGATTAAGAAGAACACAGTGAAAAGAATCTCACCTAGAATGTTTCAGTTTCATTCGATAGATGTCAGTCGCTGTAGGATGTTTCGGCAATCTGTTTGCCAAGCCTCTATGTAAATCAATTTACACCTACAAAGTAAAATTACTAATATGTAATGGTGTAAAATTACATTTTTATCAATAAAAATACCATATTTTCTTATAAATTTGTAAAAAAAAAAAAAAAAAAAAAAAGCAAGTTTCGTAATTTAATCTAAAGTTATGTATATCAACTTTCATAATGAAGGGTAAATGATTTTACATTGATATTTGTTAATTTAAACTACAGAAACTTTCTCCCATTGTAGAGCAGTTTTACCCTTTCAAATTCAAACTATTCCTTCTCAACTTCCCTAACAGCACAAGATGTGCTAGGAATGTGGCATTTAGATGTCCCAGCTACATTTTAGGTACCCTACACTCGGCACATATGATATTCATGTGCTAAGTATGTACTTCAGCTATCTACAATTTAGACACTTATTACACCTAATTGATATTTGCAACTATGTACCACAAATATAGCATTTTATATACCTGGCTCAGTTTCGCACTCTAACAGTCATTTGTTTTTATGTCGTCACTTGGGACATATATCTGTCGTGTTCTAGGTACATCCTTTAGATACGTACTGTTTCAGATACCCTAATAGCACAAGATGTGGTAGGCATGCGCCATTTAGGTTTTCTAAATTCATCTCCCACATTTGATGCATTTGTTGCTTCTTTCTCTAAGCGATTGTGTACCAGAAGCAACAAATGCATCAACTTTATTAGATGGCAACTGTCGCCGATCATTTGAAAGTGAATATGGAAGAACTATTAAATTCAAGTAAATAGACACTCGTCAATTTGTTATAAAATTACATGGCGAGTAGATTTTATCTGATCCCAAACGGTTATCATCTAATATGTGCGGTTGTTAAAGGAGCACTCTGTTTAGTCAAATTCAAAAGACCTCAACAATTTATCCCTCTACAAACTTCGTTTCCTTCATCGCCTCGGTGGCCAAGTGGGAAGAGCACGCGGATAATAATAGAAAGGTTGGTGTTTCGCGCCCATCCTTGGGTACATTTTTTTTACTTCTTTAAGGTGTTTTTTTAGACTCATCTTAATGTAAACACATTACGCATATAGGCGATTTAACATATTGTGGGGGAGTAATTTTGTGGTTTATTAAAGCTTACGGCATAGGGAACATACCTAGAACATACTAGGCACGTTAACAAGGTACATGCCAGGCATGTGCCTAGGGGCGGATATAGACTGTGACTATCACTTGCCACCCATGTGATTTCTCTCTCAGAGGTACATAAGGCGCATACTGGACATATTCCCATGTACCAGAGGGAACATGATAGGCATATGCCTGCTATGTAATTGTGCAGTTAGGGTTTCTAATCTGTAGTCCACATAATGTTATTCAATATTGGAAGCAACATTTCTATTGCAGATCTATTGATCTGTTACCCAAGAATAAACTTAATAATAATAATAATAATAATAATAATAATAATAATAATAATAATAATAATAATAATAATAATAATAATAATTTGACAAAGCACTTTTTAATCAGGGTGTGAAGGCGCATTGGCATAATAGAGCGCTCACTTTTGCCGCGTGAGGCCACTGGTTCGATCCCAGCTCCTGTCAAGTCGATTTTGTGGTAAACAAATACCATCTCGGTAGGTTTTCTCGAGGCTTCCCCCGTTTCTCCCACTTCGCTATTCCATTATTATCACTCATATCATTACATAGTATCTTTTAGCCACTGTGCATTAATAGTTGGACCTTAAACTGAAAAAAATCAAGGGTGTATTCGAAGAAGGGGCGACATTAGAGATCAGAACATTGATTACATTGCGGGGCCGCGGTTTCTCAGTGGTAAAGCGTTCACGTCTGGTGCATGGGGTCGCGCTTTCAAACTCTGCTCCCGCCAAGTAAACTTTGTGGTGGACAAACACTGTGTGCGTGGGTTTCCTCGGGGTTTTCCCGTTTCCTCCCACTTTCTTCATTCCACAATTTCATTCATTTCTCATAATCACCGTCTTCTTTAGCCTAACCGGCATAACCTTTGGATATAATACTCAAAAATTTAATTAAATTTAATTAATTACATTAATAAGAGATACTGTCTTTTGGAAAAGCATGTTAGGAGGAGATTTGTTGAGATATGTTATGGCTTATGAGAGATTTGGGTACCTCTGTATTAGTAGAATTGATAAAAGCAGTACCAGTATTAGCTAGTGTATCCTCAAAAGGAGTGCAGTTCGGCTAGTTTCTTTCAGCTTTCGATGCTGATGTTTTCAACATCATCCATTCCTCTCCTCACCCCTCTTTTGACAGCATTTGCGTTGTTGCAACATCTTAGCACCCACTGTGTCTGTTGTTTCTTCCCAATACTTTTGGCTAGTATGAAACAGATGTCATGCAATGTACGAACAAGAAAGTTGTTCTTGAGAACACTAGCTCGAGTTCTAACTTAAAGGATAGCATTTGGAACTATACCAACTAAGATTCCACGTGGAGTTGACAAGTGATTGTCAATTGTTTAAAATGAGGGTTCTGGTTGGCCATTTAGTTATCGGAGGATGTTTTCTGTAAGATCCCTGGGATGATGACTCATTTATGGCACGAGCTATCACACATAGAAGGCGGCATTCTTAATATACAAACTGCACTTCGTTTGAAGAAACGAACTATATCAGTTAAGGCATTCTTTATATACAAACTGCACTTCGTTTGAAGAAACGAACTATATCAGTTAAGGCATTCTTTATATACAAACTGCACTTCATTTGAAGAAACAAACTATATCAGTTAAGGTAATCATGCGACAAGATTTGTGGCTGTCTCCTCTGAAAAATATATTGTGAAAGGGATGCCTCGTCTCGAAATGATGAATGACGTCAAAGCTATCTTGTCTCGGGAAGTGTATCTATTAGAAAAACATTGTTTCATCTTTATTACGAGAATTCTGTTCCGTCTCATAGACAATCCAGCTAGTAGCAATAGTAATAATACAGGACATAGTAAAGATCTTGTAGAAACACTTTCTTTAGCCCAAGCTTTTCGTAAGGTTCAGATACATGTTCACGGATTTGTAAAGAAACGAAGCCACACAAACAAATTACATATATATTACAAGAAGAAAAGAGATGGATAAAAGAGAATCCAGCAATTTTATTTTGGAAACCCAATGTCCTGTAAGTAAAACATTTCGCGAAAAGCCATCCCACCATTAAAAAAAAAAAAAAAAAAAAAAAAAAAGACATAGAAAGAAACGCAGTTAAATGGCATGCTTCCTTGAGAGAGAGATAACACAAGATAAAAGTCCCCCCTTCATTTTGTCTCTATTGAGTAGCTAAGAGAAAGAAATGGCCATGGAGAACCTTCCAGTAGTTCTTTCTGGACTATCTGAAGAGAAACCGGAAACATCGTATGGCCACGGTTAGTCTTTGTGGGAGGCCATTTTCTGATTCCGCCAAGAAGGAAGGAAAACAAAGAAGAAGAAACAGAAAGTGGGCGGAGCCCATTCAGGAAACAGACCAAATGCACGGCTTTCGTCTGTTCCTGCCCGTTAAACACAAATCTGGTAGGTTAAGACACAAATAAGCCTACTTAGATGGAACCTAACGACGTTGAAGCTCGAAATAAAAGAGTTTAGACATAGAGTAAATGGAATCGCACAAGAACCGGAAAAGCTACTTTCGTTTCCTTTTTTTCTTCTATTTTCCTTTTGGCTTACGCTCAAGAGTCCAGTGGCGGCTCGTGGTCGGTGGAAGGGGGGAAGGAGATAAGCAATGAGCAGGAATTAATGAAAAACGACCGGAGAAAAGATTGCACACGCGAAGGAGGAGGAAGAGAAGGAAAGAAAAATCGAATACCAAGAGAGAGAGAGAAACGGAGATCTTCCTTTGCACGTTCCAACTCTTAACTACCAAAAACAGGAAAACAGATTGGTTAAAGTTTTCTTTTTCCGCAGACTGTAACATTATACTTTAATAATTGAAACATAACATTTGCATAATAAGCTTTAAAATATTTAATTCTTTATAAAAAATACAGTTATTAAGAAAACCCTCTCGCCCCTCTCCTATAGTTCTCTCCATGGGTCGAGAGGCTAGTGTGCGCACTTTTATTACACAGGGTCCCGAGTTAGATTCCCGGTTGGAGAGCTTTGAAATGTCAATGGTGTCCGCGGTAGTTCAATGGTAGAGGGTTCACCTCTGGTGCATGGAAACCTTGGTTCGATCCCGGTTTGCTCCAAGTGAGAATTTAGGATTTACATTTCTGGGCTTTCGGCATCTATGGCCATTTAGCCCGTCATATATGAGAGATGACATCTCTCAGTGATTACACCATCCGAGGAAAGGGAAGGAAGAAAGGATTGGGGAAGGAAAAAAGCGGTCTGGGGCCTATAAGTTAGGCACCACCCCTTGTGTGAATGTGGAAAGCCCAGGAAAAAATCATTACGGATGGCTGGCCTGAAAAAGTTTTTGATACTTTTTCTACCGAGTGCCCCCAGCGGAAACCGAAGCCAGGACTGCTCGTACCGAAGGCGAGACCGTTAGCAACTACTCTACACGTGGCCATTCGAGCCAAGTGAGTTTTGTGGGAGACAAACATCGTGTGTGGGTTTTTTCGGGGTTTTCCCGTTTCCTCCCAATTTCTTCGTTCCACCATTTCATTCATTTCTCATCAACACCTTCTGCTTTAGCCTAACCGGTATAACCGTGGGACGTAAAACAAAGATTTCATTTCATTTCAAATGTGAACGAACTACGGTGGTCCGGACTTCCCTTTAAACTATAGATCTTTGTCTTATGTAGCCTCGGTGCAGAAAGAGATAGTAAACTTCAAACTAATTAACCAATACACTTATACACTCGGCGACAAAAGTTTTTTTTTTTTCGTTTGATAAAAGTAGTTTCATAAATAACTTCAGAATTAAAGGACGATTTGAGTACAGTTTTCATAAATTAAAAAAGAATAGAATTTTATGTACGTTACTCCCAAAATACCACTGTTATTCCCAAAATACCAGCTATACCATCGTTATTATTAAAAATAAATAAATTTTAACAAAAGGAAAGAACTTTTGTCGCTGACTGTACACCTTCTGGGAAGAGACATTACTTTTCGACACATTTTTATTACGACACAGACTCGATTCTTATTAAGTAGGCAGCATCGAATATTACAGCGGCTCCCTTCAACTGGGATTGAGCTTGTGACGCATAACTTCAGAGCTAAGTTTCACATAAAAATGTTTCGATAAATCTTAGCTTAGTCCCGGTAGATGCACAAGTATTTACGTGTACAAGTAAACCTTTCTATGTATTGGGTACTATCAAGTTTCATTGAAATAAATAGTGACACACTCAACGCTGTTTACGCCCAAGTCAAGTTTTTCAGACCCCACTGGCACAGAAGTGAGACGGGTAAGGGATGGAAAGGGGTAACATTATGAATTCTAATCAATTCATTACAATGCGTATCGTAAGGGGAAAAAGTGTTTTCATATATTTTCCACAACTCTTTTCTCCCTGTGTGAATAATGAGTTTCAGCTAATCTTAGACAGATGATTTTCAATTAGCATTTTATAAAAATAGTGTTTTCTTCCTAACTTTACGGACTCGTGAGATACTCGATTTTTCGTATAAATTATATTCCCCGTTCCCCCTTAGGATAGGCATCTTAATCAAAGTATTATGATAAAATCTCAGTTCGAGGTAGTTGATAACTATAGGGTTTGTCTGTGCATTAATTAGACTGGCCTCCGCGCGGCGCTCTAGTCGCCAGCAGCCAACTCCCCGGCGGGGGAATCTAAGCTAAGCAACGCACCGGGCGGCAGACGTGTAGCAAAATAAGTATCACGCGTGGCCCAAAAGCTGTTTTTAAGTTTTGTCACTCCGGGGAGATCCGTCAACGCCGTTTTGTATATTTAAAAAAAATCCTTTCACGCATGCACAGAGCCGTTAAACAGAAACGACCGGGAATTGCCGATCGCTAGAAACTCCACTACGACAACGCTCCAGTCCACGTCGCTTTCGTTGTGACGGCCTACCTGGCCTGGATAGGGAATGCAACCTTGCTGCATCCAGAGTACAGCCCCGATGTGAGCCCACTAGACTTTTTGTTGTTCTCAAAGCTCAAAAGAAGCTTTAAAGGTCACTGTTACGGCAGCTGACTTTCAGGGATTCTTAGCAGCGTGGGAATCGCGTTGGCAACGGTGTATCGACTCCCAAGAATTTTAACAATATGTACCGATCGGATAAATAAACTCTTTTTACCAGACCCAGTATCATTACTTTATGGACAAACTCATTTCAACAGTTCAGCTTTTTTCCCCGTGATTCGGTCTCACATAAGATCAATTTTATTTATATATGTCAGATTAGCTGAAACTTATTATTCACACGGGGAGAAAAAAATTGTGGAAAATATTTGAACCCACTTTTTCCCCTTACGATACGCATTTCAATGGAAGTATGAATTGATAAAAAATCATAATGTTACCCCTTTGCATCCCTCATCCGCCTCACTTCTATTCCAGTGGGGTATGAAAAGCTTAACTTGGGCGTAAACGGCATTGGCAGTGTCACTATTCATCTTAGTTACACCGAAAATATAGGTTAGACACTAATATTGGAAATTTTACATGTTCATTTCAAATAGTTCATCCTTTTCCCATGATTCGATCACACACAGAAGACTTTCTAATTTATAGAATAGCAGTATACGTTATTTTGAATATAAATTCCATTTCTACAACTGTTAGAAACATAAATGTCTTTTTGATAACCGGAACAGTCTTTATGAGCCCACATATCACATTGAAGACATTGTATTCACATTCTACCTCAGGATCTTCCCGCAAAATACCACTTTGTTACTCGGTACTCAAGAATGCTGTGATTTGATGGATTTCTTCTCTAGGCACTTTGGAGTTCTAGATAGCCTGTGGAAAGTGATTATGGAATACCTACGAAGTTAAACGTCCATAACCTTCTCGTGTAGCCTTTTCTATATTTTCTTGTGGCTTATTATACAAGTACGTTTCGACAAGTATGAGAATGTCATTGCATTGAGGCTTAACACAATTCCCTGCAATTAGGTTAAAGTTATACGTTTACTTCTCGTCTAAAGTACATTCATTAAAATTAAGTAACGAATAGATGCCTGTAAAAATTTGTGGTATTTCCATCATTCAATTTTACTTCCCATAGTTCTGTCAGTGCTCCATCTTATAGATCATGTGCTGTCTTCACAAAACTAGTCTCGATGATCACCGTAAAAATGCATCAGAAAACAGAGCAAATATCATGTTATTGCATAACCTCCTATTCCATAAACCTTTCAGTTATTCTAGTTTATTAGAATCACGCAGTGTAGCATATAAAAATGTAATGTTGGTACTTCAGTACGTCCTAACGACAACTCTTGAAGGAAAGTATTCTACAAACTTTATAATTGTTGAATACTAGAGATTCCAGAATTGAGCCCATAGTTATATTGAACATTTTCGCCCATTCATTCCAACTACAGCTGACTTCTACTACATAACTAGGAATATTCCCGTCAGCTACTCACAACCGACTCCATCTCACTGAATCATCGAAACAATGAAAAAAGACTGTCATCCAAATAAAAGTCAGAGACAGTTCAAAATAAAAGAAAGTTACACACACACACACTCATTCATAAATACACAGCAAATTTTGCGTTTCCAACCACAACTCACATGCGTATACACTGGATTTAGTATCAAAATTTACATGAACAAGAGTTTATTGGGTAGGATTGCTTCTTGCTGATTTGAACCCCATTTTTAGCCCAGGGGCCATAGGGTATTAAAATTGTATCTACTGCTTAAAATGAAATTCGTGCCTGCACCTTACCTGAAATCAAACCTGCACGACCGTTTTGTCAATAAATGAATAAATAAGTACTTACTAATATGTGTATATTATAAAAGAACGCGTTTGAGTGTGTGTGAACTTGCCACATTAGATATTCTTATAGGAAAGAGGTATCAAATTTTGTAGCATATATATCTTTGCCGGATTTAATCGGGCAGGAAGACGTTTTTTTTTTCGGTTTCCAACTTGACGGGCTAATAGAGAGTCACACGTTTTGAAGGTTCTAAAACTGTAATCTCAGAAACTCTTCCAGTTAGACAGCCTAAATTACCTTACTATATTGCGGGTTGCATAATGTTCGGTCAATGCAACGAGCGGATATAGTGCTGCCAAAATGTCTTGAGCCGTGGCAAAAATGCGAACTAAAGCTCACCTCCTCGATACACCCACGCATTGAGCGAATAAGGGTTGAGCTCTTGCTAAGCGACAGAGCCTTGCAGCCGTCTACACCAAAGGGAATGGAATTCCTTGAGCAGATAGCGGCGCTTGGAACAGAAGACTAGGTGTCAAGTCAATGTGGTACATCTTTAGTTTCGCTAATAAATAAATCCATGAATAAATAAACTGCTAAAGAGAGTAAAAAGGATTAAGAAGCAGAAAGAATCAAACACCAGCGCCTAACTGTGTGATATGTAACTTCTATTATCTTTGGTTCAATAGTTGAGAATTAGATATTGATAAATACCTAATAACTCCTAAAGGTTCTAAAGAAATCAGCTTTTAAAGAAATCCTAATAACTCCTAAAGAAATCAGCTACGAGATTCGCTCTTGCTAACTATTGCATAAAACAAAATTCAAAAATTCACTTACATTCAAGAGTTATCGTGCGAAGTAACGGACGTATGTACAGATGTACTAACACTACAGTCTTATAAAGTTCAAAAGAATGAGCCCTATTAAATAGCTCCATCTTGCCCTACAGGAGGGTAATTAACTCCAATTTTTAAATTGTATTTCTAGTAGTGCTGAAAAGTTGCATTTTGATATTAAAAAACAACAAAAATAAAATAAAATAAAATTTTATGGTAACCGAAGTATACTTTGAAGTGCCGCAAGAACGATACAACTTCACAAATATGACATTTCTTATTCCATTCCATTTCAGCCTTTTTCACTCTTCTGTTATTTGCACTATATAAACATTTCTACTTTTTATTTCCTATTATTGAAGAAGCAAACTTTTTTCGGGGGGAGAAGGAGGAATAAGGAGTAATAATTCTATCTTCGAATATGGCAATTTTTCGTTTAAAAAGTATTTTTTTTTTTTTTGCTAATTTTTGGCTTATGATTTATTTTATTTTAACTTCATCATAAATTTAAATCGCTTCATCTCTTTCTTCTCAGAAATTTGTTTCATCAATAAATATACATAACACATACAATGAAGGCTTTTATATTGCAAAATAAAAGAGCGAAAGGGGCTGAAATAATACACGAAATTTTAAATTTATGATACATTATGGTATTTCTGGCACCTCCAAGCGTACTCCGATTACCCTAAAATTTTATTTTTGCCTTTTCCGTATGAAAAGGTAACCTTTCCACACTATTAGAAATAAAATTTTTAAAAAATCGATTTTTTTTTCATTCCACCGTACCATATAGTGCTAACAACTCTGCATTTTCTTATCTCCGTCAAGAATCGAATTCAGGTTGAAGCAGAAGAGAGGCCAGGTTCATTTCCTGGAAATACCTTTCATAATGGAACAAGTGTCTGCTAGAAATATATAAGTAAAATAGAAAAAGTAAAGAAGTGTCTGATACAGCAACATGTGTAAAATAGAAAAAGGTAAAAATAGATGTGAAGTATGAAAACAAAAAAAAAAGCGAAAAAGCTTGTGTACACAAAGAAAAATCTACAACGACATACAGTTGTTGAAAGAACGGACGAACAAGAAAAAAACTCATTTTGTAATGTAAACGTAGTAAGTAGGAGAACTTTAGATGGTTATTCTAGCGTGGAGGCAGAAAATTGCTGTTCATATACTTTTGAGGAAAAGATTGGGCTGTCAGAGTGACGCACAGGGAACGTCGGTCGGGGAAATCTTCTGGGTCATGACTCCTTCTTTTGGACGGATAGCATTACGTCGCGGAGAAATTTCCCCATCAGAACGAGTTAGTTTCCTCAGCCGAAAGACTCCATCGGAAGAAAGAGGTACAATTTCCTCCAGAAGATTGAAGGGAAAAAGAGCTTTTATTTGCCATATAAGCACATTGTGTCATGCTTATCTTTCTTTTTTACCAAAAGAGAATTATAAAAACTGGCCTTCTGGGAGACGAATGAAGATCTCTTCATGTTGACAATCATTGCATTGAGACAAGAAAATTGAAATATGGAAACCACTATCTTTATAAAAATTTTGTAAGATATCAGCCATAAAAGAAAAATTAATTGGGTTTCCTTCCTTTCAAAATAAAATTTTCTTCGGCCATTATATAATCTTTCGTAAGATGTAACTCATTTATTTATTACTAGGTACAAGTTGGTCGATAGTAATTATTTTACTTTACAGTTAGAACTATATATGGATTTGTTATTATTATTTTTATATATGTTATTAGGTTATTTTTCTGTTAATTTCTACGTTTGTTAGTTTACAAGTTTGCAACTTAAATGTTACGCTAAATATACTTTTCATAAGTAGAAGTTTTGTTTGTTATAATTAAACACAAACTATTTGCTCCGCAAAACAACATATTCACATTTAAAACACTACGTACGTGTGACAGTTTCGCCAACTAACGCTTTGGCTTCATCAGATACAATGAAATACAGGAAAATGTATAATCTTATATACAAACGAGAGCTGAGACATCTTACTTCTGATTGGCTCCTGGCAGCAGCCAATCCCCTTCAAGTATTCTGATTTGAAAATGCCTCTTCCAAGGCTTTCTATGTGTTGTTAATAACACACACAAAACTGATGATCTTAGCCAAACTAATCTAAACTAACATAAATAATCATACTATATATATATATATATATATATATATATATATATATATATATATATATATATATATATATATAAAGGTTAACTACAAACATACGTAAAACAATCAATATATATAGAGAACAACCGTAATAAATATGTATATTCGAATCTTATACTTTAAGCTTTTGTAACAACTTATTCCACTGTTGGTCTATGTTAAGTCCTGAGTTCCAGTTCATTGCTTAATTACCCACCATTTCTGTATCTCGTTCCATTTCCTGACTATGGTTCTATCTTCATTCCAATTGACTGCATGTCCCATGTCCCTTCCGTGTTTGTAGACCACATTTTTGTTCCCTCTCTAACCTAATATAGTTTTTAATGTGAATATACTGTTTTGCTCAGTAAATAGTTTGTCTTTAAATATACTTCCGAAATTTTGTAAAATTGAATGTCAATAAAATATTTTCCCATTTTTCTCTTGCATATTGCAATGTCTATTCGTAGAGACAATAATAGCCCGGGCTTTATCCCTTCATTTTATAAATTATTACAAAACATTCTTTGTTTGCACAAAGACAATATATCAGAGTTTTCCTTATCACATGTAAGCTGAAGGAAGAAAATGCCCTGCAGGGGAACTTTTTAGCTCATAGCAGCCTCCAGAAAGTCTGTAGGAACTTCAGGACATTGTATTTTGGAACCTCCCTAGCTCATGGCAGTATCCAGAGATTTAGGTTGTAGTTAGGAATCCCTTAGCTCATGGCAGCATCCAAGAATTTGTTTAAGGTAATATTCCTACGTCCAGGGCGACCTCAGAAGCAATTGTAGGTTAAGCGATCAGTGGTCAATTGATGTTTCGGTCCTCTTCTGATCCATTTTTACAGGTGATTTCTGGGTGGCTTCTCGGATACCGTCGTGCTGGCTTCGTGTCTTCCGTTTTTATATTCGTTACCGTTCGTCGTGCTTTTATTGATGGTTGTCAACAATAGCAAGTGTTGTATGCATATAACATGTGCTCGCACTGAAAGGTGGGGATACTTACAATATTATTTTAGTGCAAAAAAAAACTTTAAGCGCCTGTTGCTTATGCAATCCAAATACTCAGATAAGTTGTTGGTTGCATGCGAGTAGGCGTTCACTTGACTTCAACAAGTTTAAGAAAATAGGAAGATTCCGTAAGAGGAAAGAAATCATCTCTTTTCATACATTTTTAAAAAGAATTTTTTCGTTTAATAATAAAATTGTCGAACAGATAATCAGCGTTTATTCACTAATATACAATAATTGTTATAGTTTATACGGTACTTACTACAATATCCTTTTTCTAAGATTCAATCGTACTTTACAATTACTTATGGTCTTTTCGGGTACAGAATAATACCCGTTCAATACTACATAGGTGTAGTGGCTTGCAGTATTGGACTCTCCCCCAACAAAAATTTCTGGGTCCGCACCTGACTCACTACAATTTAGTTCAACTCTTTGATAATGTATGTTTAAAGTCCCAGATAAAATAACAGTTACAAACAGGGAAAAAATAATCAGAGGATTCACTTTCAAAATAAACAGACTTTCACACTTCTAATACAATAAAGAACTACTCAAAAGTGAATGCAATGTAAGTTAAATTACTGTGTTTAAACATACTATAAATAAACAAAGAAATGTTCAATAGAGTTGGATAGATAGGATTTTGTGTTGAAAAATAAAAACTAGAGGTTCGCATTACCCAGACATTCTCTAAATAAGTATGCACCCTTTCTTAGAAGAAACAATTTGACTAGAGAGAATACAATTAGAATACGGACATGTGATTCTACTGCACAGCGTATGACTAGCGACATTTGAGAAAAATACGTGTGTATGTATATAACAAAAAAAAAAGAAAGAAAAAGAAAAAAGCAGTTGCGAAACACATTCTTCCATATCATTTGCTACAAAACTTGGAATATATATATTTTTCTAAGCTTATGTTGCATAAAAAGGCAGTCAACATCACGCCTAAATAATCTTACACATATTTACATGATACGGTAGGTGCTTTCAATGACGGCCAAACTCACTAGGGGACTCTTGCGTCGCGTACATCCCTACTTGTTTTTTCTCTCTGGTTATAATTTATTATTCTTAAAAGAACGAAAAGAAAAAAAACTAACAACAGAAATTTGCTTTGTCATACAGACTATACTGCAGTAATCCATTAAAAGTAGAATCGATGAATATTTGTATCTCTATAGTATCAAGCATTACAAGTTGTTCTTTACATTTTGCAGCCCCTCTTCCCCACCTCTCTCTCCGCCACTGCCTTCTCGCAATCTCAGCTCTTAACGCTGCATTTTAACTCGCTGTTCAAATATGCATGGATAATATATTTTTTAATCTTCCGTTTGGTGCTCATTTAAGTGTGTTTTACGCTTCAGTACGTCTCAATAGGAGCCAAAAAGTACTTTTTTTAAGTATGAAAAATTTTGCTATCATATTCCCCCTTCCATTTTCCTTGTGACGAAAATTATGGAATGGTTATTTGGCAAATTTTCATCCTCTAATATGCAGAATGAGGAAGCACCAATGTTCAGTACTGGATCCGTAATTATACTGTTTTTCTTTTTCTCTATTCACTTATAATTCGACGCAGTAGATTTGCGTCAAACACTTTATCTTCATTTTAGACCAATAAGCACTTGCTATGTTGCCACGTTTCCTGTCTTTCACTTATCACACTCCGTTAACTGAGAGTCTATCTTATGAATTCTTTGCAAAATTATATTTTAAAATTAATAGTTTGAAAAGATTCACAATTGATTCAAGTTATTGTGACCAGAGTTTCTCTCAAAGAAGTGATCAAAAAATCCCATTTTTCCAGAGATATGTATGATTTTTTTTTCGAAACTAAACGTTTCAACTTTTGTACCATAGTCTTCTTTCTCTGCGGAGCTTCCTCGTGGCTAAGCTGTTAGCGTATGCGCCTTTGGTGTGGGGGACCCGCATTCGATTCCCGGCAGGAGTTCATATGATTCTGATCATATGTTAAGCTGTAGGTCGGCGTCTAATATAGCCCCGCTGCTGAAAGGGACTCTAAACTTGAATCAACTCAACATTCTTTCTCTTTGTCTCTTCCCACGTATAAGGGGTAGATGTTTCTTGCGAGTCTTCTCCATAAAGCCCTGTCTCGAAATTCTTCCCCTGTTAGATCTTTCTCTCTAAAGTCATTCTTAACCATGTCTATCAATTTCTTTTTTTGTCTTCCTCTACTTCTCTTCCCATGCATTTCCATTGTCATTACTCTTCTGACTATGAGGGCGTTTGTTCTTTTCATTAGATGCACATACCATTCAATCGTATTTCTTGGATCTTCTTAGATTGCTCTACAACCTTTGTTCTTCCCTCTACTCTCATTCCTCACTCTGTTTCTTCTTGTTATCCCACATATTCAGCGTACCATTCTCATTAAAGTAACATTCAAACTTTTTTCCTGTGCTTTCTTTATTGACCACGTTTCTGCTCTATAAAGCTATTGCTTGACTAAGCACTATTTTGTAAATAATCTTTTTATTCTTTACTGTGACTCTGTGGTCATACAAACCACTTTACATCTTCATCCAATTTTGCCATCCTTTTGCATCGTGTGTATTATTTCTACGCTCAAATATCCAGCCTTGGCAACAGATGAACCTCCCATTTCCTTCTCCGTTAAACACGGGATATTAATACTTTCCCATTTCCTTATCCGTCAAACACGAGATATTCTTACTTTTCCATTTCCTTTTCCGTTAAACACGAGATATTCTTACTTTCCCATAGTCTTCTCCGTTAAACACGAGATATTCTTACTTTCCTATTCTCTTCTCCGTTAAACATGAGATATTCTTACTTTCATTTTCTCTTCTCCGTTAAACACGAGATGTTCTTACTTTTCCATTTCCTTTTCCGTTAAACATGAAATATTTTTTACTTCCTGATTTTCTTCTCCGTTAAACATGAAATATTTTTACTTTCTCATTTTCTTCTCCGTGAAACATGAAATATTTTTACTTTCTTATTTCCTTCTCCGTTAAACACGAGATATTCCGTTTTCTTTCTACTAATTTTTAGGCTTCTACTTTCCAGAGACTCCCTCTAACATACTATTTTCCTTTCAACTTCTTTAGTGTTTGTATTGCACAGTACAATATCATCGGCAAACATCTTACACCAGGGAACTTCATCCCTCACATCTTAAGTTATCACATCCTTGATAATGTTGAAGAGGTACGGGGTTAAGACTGAACCTTGGTATAACCTAACCCGAAATGGGGTTTAGCATGTTAATCTCACACAATTTCTTACTAGGGTCATAGCTCCTGTTTACACATCTTGGATTATCCTTATGTATTTCTCTGGCTCTCTTTTCATTCTCCGACATCTCCATACTTCATGACGTGATACTTTGTCTTAGGCCGTTTCCAAATCAATACAGACCAACTATGATCTTATTGATCTTGCGTCATCTGACTTTCATCTTTCTAACCATGAGGTCATTTTTGAAGAGAGAGCACTTCAAAAACGATAAAATATTAATTTCTGATATCAAGTCATAGTTTTTGTAGCAATCTGCGGACTTCAACAAACAAGGTCTCCACAAAGTGCATAAAGCAATGTTAAAAGTATGTGGTCATTGGAGGTTCTATGTGCAGAAGTATTAATGTCTTTACTAAATTTCGTTTATCTCTGTCAACGGTAAGTGAGTGAGGGGAAATCTTCAATGAACACACCACGTAACCCAAGATACCAAGCTGGCAAAAAAGGTCTCATTTGATGCTGCTTAGAACCAACTTGCTTCTGTTGTAAATGCAATTTCAGGTTTTCGAGACTCTGGTAACCTTAAAATTTAAATACTATTCCCCACTATTTTCTTTCATTTCCTGATGTTTGCTAGTTAGGTTCTGGTCCACTTTGTCCATTCACACCAAAACATCTGACCATGTTGATTTATAGGATATAGAGTCACATTCATCGAGTATCTCAGAAAACCTCTCGCCTGATGCAGTGAAACCAACAACCTTGCAACCAATTCAACTGATTGCCTCCTTTTAGGCCAGGCGCTAGCTTACATTAAGCATGCAAAATTTTACGCTTTAACACCGATTATACCCACTCATGATCCAACCCTCTATGGATTTTCTAAAAGTGATGTGTATGGACATGAACCTACATTTACTACAAGAAGTTCGAGTCCGCCTGATCTTGTGCAGCCTTACAAATGCCGAAAGTGCACCACTCAGAATTGTGGATGTAAAGAACAAAGAGCACATTGTTGTACATTTTGTGCTTATAGGGATTTAGGATTTAGATTTCTGGGCTCTCGGCATCTAAGGCCATTTAGCCCGTCAGGATTTGAGGGTTGACGTCCCTCGGCGACCACATAATCCGGGGAAACGGAAGGAAGAAAGGATTGGGGAAGGAAGGAAGCGGCCTGGGACCTAAAACTTAGGTACCACCCCGTCATTTGCCTGGCTTGAAGAGGAAAACCCAGGAAAACCTCATTCAGGGTGGTTGGAATGAAAAAGCATGTTACACTTTTTCGACCGAGTGACCCCAGCGATAATCGAACCCGGGACCTCTCGCACCGAAGGCGAGAGCGTTAGCGACTACGCTACGCGGGGCCATATTTTGTGCTTGTAATGTAGAAGAATGTGGAAATGTTGACAACCGATAGATGTTGCATTTGTTCTAGATATTCAGAAACAGTTCGTTAATTTGTCAAACCATAATAACCAAACTTGGCGATGACTCTGAATCACGAGTGGTTGTGAGACTTAAGTGAGAACTATTTTTTTCTTCAAAAACTGAAATTGCATTTAGCCTATGTATACAATTTGCACATACATTTAAACATTTTTTTGTTAAAGTTGCTCAAGTTTTCTTTTATCTGTGTTGCCAGTTCAAAGGTTGTTCTATAGTTATATTAATTTGTACATTGAGAAAAATCCGTTCTCCGGACAGCGGTATATTGTACAAATATACGGAATCCTCTTGCTTACTATAGAAATCAGTACGGAGCATCCATATGCTACAAGGCACTGCCCTTAGGTGTTACGTCATGCCGTTGCAGGATGTCTAACATCTAACAGTTTTCTGTATATCATGTGCATATACTTATGTTACATTCCTCAACTATATGTTATATACGTTCATTTGTATGTAAGATACTGATCGAATATACTGTTTCATACTGAAAGTATGTATAGATGGAATACTTGTACTGGAAATATTATAAAATACTCGTTTTCAGTTATACGTCTGCTGTACGTTAAGTCCAAAAACTATAGGAATTACGCATGTAACCTACCTTTTTAAGTACCTACAATTTGTTTCTCACTGTACTCTATTTTCCAATTTTAATGAATCATTTTTCAAAAATTTCATAATGTATTTTTAGTTTTCATGAAATATTCATCCTCGTGGTAGTAATGGTAGATTTTCACCGCCATCTTGGATTTCCACTATGTTCGAACATGACGTCATCGATTTGACATCACCATGGAATAGAAAATACAACCGAGGAAATATTGGTTTTGGTAAAGTATTGCACAATTAAGGTAATTTTGTAAAAATACAACTTCCTTACAGTGGAAGTGGCAAAATTACAAATAGGGAGAACTTGAAATATTATTTTTTTTTGTTGTCACACATTACTCCGAATGAAGTGAAAGTTGGTCAATTTATCATCCATCAAGTGTTATATTTTTCTAAATATTTGGATTTATAATGACTGCAAGGAGACCCGAGCTATGGGTCGCGAAACTCGCCGAAAGGGAAATTTCAGAGGAAATTTTAGTTGAAAATCCTTCACAGCTCCTTTCTTTTACGTCGCAGTCTAACAGTATGCATTTGAAAGCCTGTTTAAAACTGAAGAAAACTATGTGCAAAACATAATTGTACAATAATTAATACCACAGCAGTAACCATTTAAATGAAAGTCTACAATTTTATCGAACGACATGGTAGCCATATTTGATTTTGGCCGCCATCTTGGTTTTGCACCACCTTGGAAAATGACATCATCACTTTCTGACATCACCATCGTATGGGGAACAAGGTAGAAGAAATATTAGCTCCGGTAAAATTTTCCATGCTCAATGCATGCTCTATTTTGTGATCCATAATCAATGCAGTGAAACCAACAACCTTGCAAAAAACTCACTTGATTACCTCCTTTTGTGTTCCATAATCAATCACCAGGAATAAAATCAAATAAAACCCTTCAACATCTAGCTGTAGTCCTACATCCATTAGAAAGCTCCAGTAAATTTCTCCACTAACTCAGTACCACTGCAACAGTTCCTCGCCAAGATAAAAGGTTCAAAAGGTCAGCCGAATTGCTGAATTCGGCTATCAGACTTACAAGCATGAAAAAAAAATCACAATCAACTTCCAAGACAGAACAGACAGAAAAACAATCGGAGGAAAGCAATTTGTGTCAGATGCTACACCAATATGACCTGAACAAGGCATCAACAATTTTATGTAGAAATATTTGGATCCACTGAGTTACAAGTTCGAAAAGATTACACGAAACCTGCACTTCGTATGGAACACTGTGTGTAGACAGTAAGAGAAAAAATATTCGTGTGGAGAACTGTTAGAAGCGGAAATGCCTCAGTGTCGCATCTCTCGTCATGTTTTTCATGATACTCAAAATTCAATGCTTCAGAAATTTAAAAAAAAATCGTTAAAAATCTTCCTAATTGATGCCTTTATTGTTTTACTTAGAACGCATAAAATGTAGTTAAGTTTTCATGCAACTTCCTATTAAGAAGGGATTATATTTTTATTCAGTTATGAAAAAGTGTGGCATCTCTCCTCGTTTTATCCTATAGTCATTTTACAAAAGTAAACGTAACCTTAAATCCAAGCTGAACCAAGCAAAAGAGGCCGCAGTGACTCAGTGGTAAAACGTTGTCCTCTAGTGCATTAGGTCCTTGGTTCGATCCCAGCTAACGCCAAGTGAACTTTGTGCTACACAAACAACGTGTGCGTGGGTTTTCTCGAGGTTCTCTCGTTTCCTCCCACTTCCTTCATTCCATCCATTTCTCGTCATCACAGTCTTCTTTAGCCTAGCCGAGATAACCGTGGGACGTAAAACTTAAAGATTTCATTTCATTTCACTAAGCTAAAAAAAAAAAAAAACATGGAACTGGAACTTTAATACGAGTTCTTACGATATTAGCCATAAAATTCTACCAATGAGCAAATGTGTTCTATTTTTAGTACATACATGCGATATATTTGAATGAAAATGATGGATAAATAAAACACAAATTGAACCTTCAGACAATATTTTTTTTAAATCTTAAATTATTATATTTTAATCGTAAAATTTCCATATTCGTGTTCACCTAAACCAACCTGAATGATCTGATTTTGGACTTAGCGTCACTTCCAGCAGCAAGGCTATATGAGACGTGGTCCTAGAGCTTAACGTGAAATCCCAACCACATAAGCTCCCGCCGGGAATCGAACCCGGGTCCCACCACAGCAAAGACGAGTACGCTAACCGCCTAGTCGCGAGGGAGCTCTCTTACCTAAATTAAATCTGCACAAAATTTTAAATAATCTTGAAATTAAGCCATAAAACTTATATAATTTTCACCTTCGTGTTCATCTAAATCTAATCTGTACCCTAGTTTTAAATGGTTTCCCAATCAATAGTCAGACAAGAAAAAGAAAAAAAAAAAGCCCCAGAGAAATTTTAAAAATATACTTTTCTCTCAAAGTCCAGGAAGAGAAAAAAAGGAAAAAAAGCTTCTTTATCTGGTAACCACTGAAGGAAAGAAGCCATTTTGTTTGCGTGTTTGTCGTTTGTTTTCGTGGAAGCTTAGAGAGAACCGAACCGAACAACCACGATTTGAAACTCGATCAAATTGAATGGAAAGATCAACAGAATCTGTTTAAACAGCCATGTAACAAAGTTGCTGCCTATCACATTGATTAAACAGCGAATATTGTTGATCTTTCCGGCTGGCTGCGGCAATGATTCCGTAAATTTTGTTCCTCTGATTGTTCGCATGCACATTGTTTTGACAGGTTAAATGCAGTGTAAATCGGGCCTTCATATAATAGATAGATCCATGTCTCTGCTTATATTGACTCAGCGAAATAACGTACACGAGTTACATCAACGGCAGAATTGGATGATGCTAGAGACAACATATGTTCCAATTTGAGTTTATAAAAATAGATATTTAAAAAAAATAGCAATAAACCTTGTAAGTTTCTCAAAATGCTGTAATATTTTTTAAAAAATACATATATTTAGGCAGGCATATATTTCGCTTTCGAGAAAATACAAAGAGATGAATAATTTAATTTTGGCTGTATTTTAAACCGTATTGAAGAAAAAGGAGGTGGCTCCAATTCAACCAGTTATATATATATATATATATATATATATATATATATATATATATATATATATATATATATATATATATATATATATATATATATATATATATATATATATATATTAGGTATTTTCACGCAAGAGCCTGACATACTAAAAATACGTAATACAAAATTTATCATTTTTCTTTTGCTTGTTTTTCATAAGTGAAAGGAGATAATGAAATGCAACTTACCACAATCATAGATAATGTTATTCTACAACAGAAAATATCAAATTGAAGAATTTTCAATGTTGCCACCCATAGAAATTACAGTATTCTCAGAATAATATTTCTTCCAAAATCTAAGTTAAGGCAGCGACTAGAGGAACGAACTCAACTGCATTTGATTACGTATCATGTTGTTTTGGTATCCTGTGAACTACTTTTTTTAAATAACATTATTATTTAATTTTAATAACTGTGTGTTAAAACTAACTTGTTTATTACAAACTAAAAACAACTATTATTTAAAAAGTAGTGCACAGGGTTCCAAGACAACATGATACGTAATATAATGCAGTTGAGTTCGTTCTTCTAGTCCCTGCCTTAACTTAGATTTTGGGGAAAATGTTATTTTGGCAACACTGTAGTTTCTATGGATGGGAACACTGAAAATTCTTCAGGTTCATATTTTCTGTTGTAGAATAACATTATTTATGATTGTGGTAAGTTGAATTTCATTATCTTCTTTCACCTATGAAAAACAAGCAAAAGAAAAATAATAAATTTTGTACAGTAAACCCTGTTAACTTGGCCAATCTCTAAGTTCGCCACCTGCTTATCTTGGCCTGGTTCGTCTTGAACCTGCATTTTCCCATAAGATATTCATTGCGTATTACTCTGTAAGTAGGCCACCTATCTATCTTGGAAGTTGAGCACATTGGAATAATGTTTACCCTATGATGATAATGATAAATTTACCTGCGTGTCTTGGCCACGCATAATACCATTTTGTTATTTTTCTTATAACATTTTCCTATTCCAAATGAGAGGCAGATGTTCTATATTTATAACTGGAGACAAAGAAGCATGGATTCCCACGATTTGTTCTTGGAGATCAATGGCCAGAACACTATCATGATAAAGGGTGATGAAGAAAAATATGAATGAGAAAAAGCATGCACAAAAATTCAGGAAATGATTGTAAATATTTGTTTACCTTGTCTGTTCTTGTAAAACCATTAGCTACGTCGGCTCCTTTCATGAGTAGGGAGCTTTAGTAATTCCGGAAAATTTTCAAGGTTAAAGCTAACAATCTCAATTGTCAATTATTTACACTGATAGCTTGTCGAAAGATAGCGGAAGTTTTGAGGTATTAATTCCCTTAACATCTCAAAATATCTTTTGATCCGGGAGTAACATTTGCAACTAATTAAACACACTGTATTTTTTTCTAGTACTGTCTTTGTCATGATTATTCTATATAGAATATTTAAAAGTAGCTATCGCGCCATTGCTTATTAAAATTTAACAATCCAGTAATACTGGAAATCTTATTCTAAAAATACACCAATCAAATTTATTTTCTGCAAGTTGGCCACGAGCTTTCGAAAATGGCCTGAAACAAGGAGATGCGTTGTCGCCATTATTATTTAACTTCGTTCTGGAATACGCTATAAGGAAAATCAAAGATAGCGACCAGGGCCTAGCGTTGAACGGTATTCACCAGGTTATGGCATATGCTGATGATGTAAATTTAATCGGGAATGATAGGAGAACAATAGAAAGAAATGCAGAGATTTTATTAAACGCTTGCAGGTACATGGGTTTAGAAATAAATGCAGAGAAAACTAAATACATGGAAGTGTGGCGGGACGGGAATACAGCAAATTATGGATGCGTTAAAATATTAAATAATACTTTTGATAAAGCGGATACTTTCAAATATCTAGGATCAATATTAACAGAGGAAAATCATATTCACGAAGAAATTAAATGTCGACTAAAAGCAGGGAATTCTTGTTACTATTCGGTTCAAAATCTCTTGTCGTCGCGAATTCTGTCGAGGAATTTGAAGCTTAAAATATATAAAACAATAATCATGCCTGTAGTTCTGTATGGTTGCGAAACATGGTCGCTTACTCTGAGGGAAGAACATAGACTGAAAGTATTTGAGAACAAGATCCTGAGACGAATATTCGGACCCAAGAGGAACGGGAATGGGGAACGGCGGAAACTTCATAATGAGGAACTTCATAAGCTATATGGTTTACCCAACATTGTTAGGGTCGTCAAGTCTAGAAGGCTTAGGTGGGCGGGTCATGTAGCTAGAATGGAAGAAAGTAGAAACGCTTTCAAAGTCTTGACTGGAAGACCAATCGGAAAACGACCATTAGGAAGACCTAGGCGCAGATGGGAGGACAATATTAAGATGGATCTCGCAGAGATTGGAATACAAAGTAGAAACTGGATCCAATTGGCTAAGGATAGAAGTCAGTGGAGAGCTTTTGTGAACGCGGCATTGAACCTCCGGGTTCCATAGGCCACAGAGTTAGTTAGTTAGTTAGTTAAGTTGGCCATCTGTGTAAGTTGGCCAGTTTTCAATGGAACCAATGGTGGCCAACATAGACAGGTTTCACTGTATTATTTTTGTATGGTAGGCTCTTAACCTCAATATGGAGCACCATATTTTTATTTTTATTTTGCAATGTTGATGTGTATAGAGTAGGAACAGTAAGAGACAAGTGGCTTTTGTATTCAGTATCACAAGAATGAGTTTCGTTCCAACTTTCCCCCTCTATTCAAACTAGAAGTAGTAAAAAGTATGTTAATACTTCCGTTACCGATATTGATATCCCGAGAGCGAAAACGCTAACAGAATATTACAAACTGTTTTTTATATTGTAAAACTTTGTCTCATATAGGTTGTAGGTAGAGCATTTAATAAAAAGAGCGTCCGGAATCGATCTCCCACTACTAATTTTATTATAAAATTTCTCTATAAAAGTATTTTCAGAAAATACTGTACAAATTAATCTCTCTAGAATCAAAGGTTAGTTATAAGTGGTCTTTGACCGTAAGGGCGCAGACAGGATCTCCAACAGAGCCCCGAAGCAGGCTAAGCGGCTGAGGTTAGGATTCCCAGACAGAGCCCCGAAGCAGGCAAAGCCAGGAGAAAAGATAGGTGTAGTCCCGAAGCAGACTAGAGGCCCTGGGGTTAGATTACTCCTAAAGTCCCGAAGCAGACTAGAGGAGGGTCACCAGAAAACTGGTGCTGAATTGCCTTTGTCCATCCAATTTATAGGGTTCCTTGGGTAGCGGTGGCGCTGCTGCTCCGATGTCGTCTTCTGCTCCGTGGGAGGGGCCAGAAGCCGTCGTCTGCATGTGACTGTAGGTCCCTCTGGTGTGAAGTCTTGCCGAACCACGTGGTGGTGTTTGTAAACACTGACATGTGAAATGGTTTGTTGACAACATCACATAGGATATTACAATATTGTGAAATTGACTGATAAGGAGAAGGTGGACTAATATAGCACACTGGATTTGGGTTTCTTCCACAACCTTTTATTACAAAATATCTTTTATATACGATGTAATGCAAAGTCACTATACAAGGTTTGTTCGGGAAGTAGTAGGACTGTTTTTCTCCGTCAAAACGTGGTGAAGGATTGGGATGTTGGTTGGGTGATAGTGGGATCTTAGCTACCAGTCCACTAGTTGCCAGTCGTCTCCAAGCCTTCACGGAGTGTAGATCGAGTTTAAGATGAACCCCTTTCAGGGTGCCCTGTCATCTCCACAATCAATCGTTTGTTAGAGCAGCGATACGAGATCAAGTTTTGCGTCAAACTCCGTAAAACTGAGAGTGAGACTCATGACATGATCAAGACTGCTTATGGGAATGATCCTGAAGAAAGCCCTCATGAGAAGTCGAAAATAAAATTGATGTTGATCACCTTTTTTGACTGCAAAGAAGTGGCTCACAGGGAGTTTGTGCGGCCTGATCAGACTGTAAATGCTGCATTCTACGTGGAAGTACTTGAAAGACTCAGGAAACGAGTCCGTCCAGCAATAGCTGGATCATGGAAGCTTCATCACGACAATGCGCCGAGCCACACCACTTTTGCTGTCCTCGACTTCCTGACCAAACATGGCATCACACAGCTTTCTCAGCCACCCTACAGTCCAGATGTCGCTCCTAGAGACTTCTTCCACTTCCCCTGACTAAAAAGGGTCATAAAAGAACGGCACTACGGCTCGGTCCATTCAAGAAGCCGTAACGAGGGAGCGGAAGAGCATTCCAGTTTCTGCGTTCCAGGGAGCCTTCAGTGATTGGCAGAGTCGCTGGAAATGCTGTGTTGATGCAGAAGGAGCATATTTTGGAAACTATTAAGTCGATGTGTCCAAATTGTGAATAACTTATTTTTAAAAAATCAGTCCTATTACTTTACTGACAAATCTTGTAAATATAGTCGTAACACCAATACAAATTTCTCTAGGTTGAGTAAATAGGTATTCGTAGGCCCAGATGGCCAAGAGAAGGATCACCCAGAGCTCCAGGCAAGCTACATGGAAGCACTTAAGAATTCTCAGTGCTCCTTGCAAGCAACGAGAGGTTGATGTCCCGAAAATCTCCAGGAAAGCTAGGCTACCAAAGTACCAGAAAGCTCCAGTCAAGCTAGGTGGCTGCGGTTAAGATCTCCGAGAACTCCAGTCAAACTAAGAAAGTAGTTTAGTTCAGACAAAACTCTAAGCAATCTAGGTGGGCATAAGACCTCAGAGCTGCAGCAAACTAAGAGGCTTGGATTAGGTTAGAAAACTCAGAGCTCCAGACAAGCTAAGAGAGGGGATTTGATCAATTGAAACTGATGTCGATAGAGACGTTACTTTATGTTTTATACCTTCTCCTGGACAACGATGGCGCTAATGTTTCTGTTCTATCACATGACATGACGATGACGAAGATTCCTGTCGTCTGCTTCATCTAGTAGTTGTAGTAGATGAACATGAGCACGTATTATTTTTTCATTGTTTATAGATAAGAAGGATGTGTTAGTGTTTACAATATGCATTCAGGATTCCGAAACACAGATTTCATCTCAACTATTTTTCTTCTACTAAAACCGGAAGCACTAACAACTAGTATAACTTCCGGTTTCAATTTTGATTTCCGTAACAGATTTGAGTGTAAGAGAAAGCGAAAAACTAAATCTGTTACGAAGTCAACTCTCTCTGATTTTCTTCACTATTAAAATTCGGAATTATAGAAACTTTTATTTCCAGTTTTGGTACTGAATTTGTTTCATTTGGAAATCTACTGTGGTTTCTAAATGTGAGATAAAACTCACTTGTTTAAAGTAGCAGTAAAATAGGGTACAGCACATCCTAACTACAAGTTACAATGTCGTCTTCATTCAAATGATTTGGATTAATTAACTTTGCGTTATATCGTGATTTTCTTAAAAAATATATAATCCGTATTTTAAAATTACTCTCAGGTAATTGAAGAATCTTGAAGACGCCACAAAATGAGTGCAAATCTGTTCTTTCTTTCGATAAATCATTTCTTACTCTCTGAAAAAATATTATTCGATTAGTAACTTACACTGTTTCTTTTTACTGTCACTGTACTGACTTCAGTAAAGAATGCTGTTAGCATAATTTAAAGAACTTACTGTTTCCGTACACATACACCTATAACCTTCTAACGCAGCGTTTCCTAGCCTTTTTCAACTTGCGGCACACTATGGGTGTACCTTGAATTCTCGCGTTACACTCATAGATATTATTATTTGTAAATATATAATACCGTGGTATTTTTTTCTGTGATTACTGATCTCCTTCTCACAGAGAAGAAAGCTCGATCACTGGTTCCCCGTGGTAAATCATTATGCTTATTTTTCATTCTAATTTAAAAATAGAAAACAATTGCAATGAAATATTGGACTCAGCTAAGCTTTCTTTTTCGAAAACTGTATCCAAGCTTTCACTAAGAAGAAATATCAGTAAATAACGAACGGACGAACAAATCTCTTTTAGTTTTAAAACACAAATGTAGGTAATTTGTATGCATGTTTGCTTTGTCGAAAGGATTGAATAATATTTTAAAATTTCAAGTTACGAAATAGTCTGCAGCAATAAAGAAGCAATAATAGTTGTAACAATGATAACAAGTACTTTTTTTCAACATTAAAAATGTACAGAAAAGTAACAAGAGGTTCATAATAATGTGAAATACAAATATACATTTTTCCTTTGTCTTGCGATTTGATTGCTATAGAATTAATAATTTGTTTCAATTTCCTCACTACACACCAGCGGCCCATTCACGGCACACCAATGTGCCGCGGCACACCGGTTGGGAAACGCTGTTCTAACGCTTTGCAACATTCTATATTTACTAGATGTTAAAATGTTATAATGACAGAACAGATTAGTTAACGGGAATGTGAGCCACAAGTATTCGTAGAATAATGAAAATATAATTGTTTCGTTATGTACTGTTTATTATGATCATGACAGAGCATTATAAGATTGACAGTACGTCCGTCCGTACGCTCTTTTTGATATCTCTTGAACGAAACTGAATTTTTGAATTACGTTTTCTGCAATAGAAAGCTAGAGTCATTATATAGGCCACTTTCGTTAATGGAGTCAATATGCTAACATGTTGATGAGTAACGGTGACTTTAACAATGGCTATCAACATCCCGTTAAGAATCTAAAACATCCCTACCTTATATGCAACCTGCATAGTAGCAAAGAAATATTGGTTGCCTATCATAAAAGGATATGTATCTTTTCTTAAGACAACTATCTCGGTTGAATTAATTAATGGAGACAAACCGTTCACATCATTTCGGGTAAAGGTGACTTTAACAATGACTATTCACATCCCGTTTAGAATCTATAACATCCCCTACCTTCTATGCAACCTGCAGAATAGCAAAGAAATGTTGGTTACCTATAATAAAGGATATGTAGCTTTTCTTATTACAATTATCTCGACTGAGTTAATTAATGGAGTCAATCCTTTAACATTTTCACAGGTAACGGTGACTTTAACAACGACTATCCATATCCAGTTAATTGGCGTCATTAGATGGCAGAAAATATCCGTAAGTAATTGACATCTACCGGACAAAATTGAAGCTTCTAGGTTTAAGGTTGTTTATCATGTGAAGGTAGAGATCTAGTTGATGACTGCAGAGTTGAAGGAATATAGGAAAGCATCTCTCGAGAATGTTATTCAAGCGATAAATTTAAAATCAGGTTCAAATAGTGTTGAACCTTATGGCCTCTAGGCAAATGTACACTCATGTCCAAAATGATTGTCGCATACCTATAACTGTCTTCTTTTAAGAATATAATTTGATGATGATTTTGCAGGGTACTTTTCATACTGAATCGGGAAATGTATATTTGAGGTAGATTTCATAGGAAAAGAATTATAAATACGAAAATTAGAATGAGTAAAACAAAATGTTGCTAAATGGACAATAAAGTTTTATTTTCGTTTTATTGTTCTTATTTACTGCTCTTTGACATGAAATTTGCCACATACATACGTTTGCCGATTGTACACATACTAACATTATAAGAAATGCCGGCCGAATTCGTTTTCAAATTATATTCCTACAACAACATATTTATAGACATGAGACAATAATTTTGGACATGAGTGTATGTACACTGGAGAGAATGGACGAAGTGTTCGGTAGATATCGAAAAATTACTTTCCTGGCACCTACAGGCTATGAAACGCCTAAATCCGTTGAACAAAAATAAAAACGAGAAAAATACACAAAAATATAACACTACTGGGATCAAATTTATATTTTGTATAGAGCAATAATAACTAATCCCTGGAGTCTATAATAAACTTCTTGGTACCGTAGAAATAGTAACTTTATTTGATTTTAATTACGCTTTTATCACATTTAACATTTAACATCCAGTAAATTACTAACACGGTATTTACCGTCTATTAAAATTATATCAACACAGAATGAATTACTACAAAAATTGTTTTCGAGAAATGATGGGAGTTATTATTATTTTTTTATTATTCTTTTTGTTATTCCATTGCCGGTGTTTGCACTGATTGTTTTTATATTTTGACGTCACCTGTGTACCTCCTCTCTTCCCACTCCACAACTTCCCTACAATGTTATTATTGAATGATGTATTATTGGTGCCTTTCTGTATGTCTGTCACTTCGTTGATGGTTCAATTCTATTCCGTATATTAATTTATTAAGCCTCTCTCTCTCTCCCTCTCTCTCTCTTTTGTTTTCCAATTCTGCGTCCGTAACGCACGCGTAAATACACAAAAGAGGATAAATCAGATTAATATCATTGATTGCGTTGATCAGTGTCGGAATAAATGGAGTGGCCTTTCATAACGGGGGGATGGGCGGGGGGAGGCTTTTGTTGTAGCGAGAAAAATGACAAAACGACCCCCCTCGTAATGTCATTTCTGGTGTTATTTGATCATTGCATTTTAATTAGAACTAACTCTCCAATCCCGTCAAAATATAACCATGTAGCAACAACTAGGTATATTCTTTTTTTTAAGTTCTCTTTCAACATCCACAACAACAACAACAAACGGGTGATCAAAACTCGTTTTTGTCACGGTTTGGCAGTAACGGTAACGGAACGGGGCGGGGGGAGAGGAAAAGCAGGCGGTTATAATCAGGGGGAGGAGGAGGGGGGCAATGGGAATATTTTGCACAATTAATCTCTCATTCATTTTGTTCTCAATTTTACATACATACATACATACACACTCCGTCCGGGTATCTCTTCCTGTTGATGTCCAATGCACGGTTTGATTCTGTAGGAAAATTGACAGCTCATGTCAATTATTGAAATAAATTTAGTGAATAAAATTATTATTTTTAAAAATTCCTGTCTTTATATAAATATACATATATATGAACATGATTCACTAGGATGACTTAAGCTCAATTACAAATTACCAATCATACATATTTGACAGGGGTTATATTTTTTAAAAATAATCTAGGTTTTCTCTGGGTTCTTTGCACTTCCTTTATTTTATTTTTGTTATTTTACTTATTTATTCGTTGGTTCTTGAGTCTCTTTAGAATAGAATAGTTGTTCATGTAGGCAATACAACTTGAAAATATATTTTCAATCGAAAAGCGCGGCTTGAAATAGCAGAGCTGTCGTGTTTACTTGTTCCAGTAATGTTTAAAGAAGATTAAAATTAACTAGCCACTGGCGTGACAGCCCTTTATGGGCCTGAAACGCTCCAATGCCATCTGTTAGGAACCGGCTGAAGTACATCCAGAATAACGACGAACAAGTGATTAGCGCGCTGCGTAGAACAGTTTCTAACAGGTGTATCTGGAACCTCCTAGACCTATTATAAAGAAGTTTGGTTTATTTATTTTCTGCCTGTCCGTGTGTCCGTCTGGGAGACAGAAAATATCAAGAACTAATTGAAAGCTCATCATTGATTTAATCCAAGTTAAGAATAGAGTTTGTTGACCGAGGTTTTCCATCTAATTGATTGCAAGTTCCCCATCTATTCCTATGGAAGTAATTATCCTTGTTCGATAGACTACCTGCAGTGCTATTGTGCGTAACGGATTAGTATAGCGCTCAGGATGCAAGATATTAATTTGTCCGTGGAAGAAAACGCTAAAATGAAGCTAAAAATCTTTCTTCTCTGAGAAATGTAAAGAATTAAATGTTCACTATTTCCAAATTCTCATTCATCTTAAATAGTATGCTTCATATAATCTGAGGTGAAATCCTACCCAAATTTCTTTATGTTTGATCAGGGTTGTTTTGTTTAAAACAAATGATTTAAACTTGTTTTAAACAATTGATTTTCTTTTAAACAAATTTTTATATACTTTTTAAACATTTTGTTTTAAGCACGTGTATTTTTAAGACTTATTTTAAACATACGTATGTTTATTTTTATTTTATTTTTGCAAAACAAATCTGCCAGAAAAAGAAAATTGTCAAAAAGTGCTCCCCATTCAGTAGGCTATTTCCTTTCCATGTGAATGTATTTGATTTCTCGCGGCTACAACAGGTCAATGTGTTGATCTACAATTTATTTTGTCTCTTTTTTTTTCTGCTGTATTTAGCGTTTATTGTATTGTTTAAATGTTTATCAGTTAACTTTGCAAGAAAATGTCGTAGTCGAAGGTTGGACTACTTGCAGAAATGATATTAAAAAATAAATAAAAGCATTATCTTGGAAACAAGTTTTTGTGTTGCATTTAGAAAACAAACAAAGCGTGATGCTTATTGTCACATCATTGCCGAACGTTAGTGAGGCTCCAGGGACGACTTGATCTACATTTGTTCGTCTGTGTGTTATGTACGTACCACGTTACAGGGTGCAATTTTCGGTCTTTTAACATTAAATTTTGAGGGTAGAGGCAAGAGACGTCTAAAATTTGTTGTATAGATTTTGACTGCTATCCGACGTAAAATTTCAAAATTAGTGGTTCTTTTCCCACCTTAAATAATAAGCTTTATCTCATATAGTCTAGCTACTGTTACTAAACTGTAATCAATCAAACAAACAACTAATTTTATGCGTTTCGAATAAACTTGAGTTGAAGGATAAATTTGACTCCAACTTAGTTTTTCTTTTAATTGTTATTTTATTTTATTTTTTTTATTTTTAGGTATAGATCGTTCACAGCACAAGGAATTCAAATCCATTTTCAAAAAGGTTCATTTTTGCTCAGCAAACGTAGTATCTTCGTAGCGAAGAGTCCGAAATAAATGAAACAAAAACCACGTAAAAGGATGTGATGTGGGTTAGAGTTTCATAGGACAACCGCTAGACAAGGACGTTTCTGGAACGGGGGAACAGCAGGGCTGATTTCCCCCTCCTTGCTCATAAATTTAAGATGTTAACATTATATTGTGTCGACTGCAGCACGGGAAAGATTAATAAATCAAGCTCCGAGTGCCATAATTATTGATGCATAATTACGTTAAATAAATGCAGGGTTTGTCGAAAAGAATACACCGATGGAAAACGTCATATCTTCGCAACCACGAATCTGAAACGAAAGAAAGAGAAACTACGTGACAAGGTATAATCTAGAGTTTTACATGATTGCCGCTAAAGAGGGGCGCCCGTTTGGAAGTCATTCGCTCCTTACCCTGAATTTCAGATTTTGGGGGCAGCAATGCAGATTTAGAAACCTTTTGTTGAGCAAAGTCCAACAGAACAAATTTGAAGCTCTTACACAGAATAAATACAAATTTTGATAAGTTATAATCCATTTCCATTGGCCACAAGGAGTTATAGGTCTAATTGCTCCTTTTATAAGGATTCAAAAGGTGGCTCTACATTCGAGTTTTGGGCCTGCTTAAAATTCTGGAAATTGGGCCTAAGCAACTTTCCAGTTTTGATCGTCTGTATTTCCTCGTATTTAACAGGTGTAAGAACCTCAAATTTGTTCTATTTGATTTTGCTTATCAAAAGATTTTTTAAATCTTCCTTACTTCTCCCAAAATTCGCAATTAAGATGGAGGTTGGGTTGGCTGCCCGCTGAACCCCTGTCTAGCAGCTGTCATATGAAACTAGAACATGCCGTTGCACGTGGTTTTAGTTTCATTTATTTGGGACTCTTGACTGCGAAGATATTACGTTTTGAAATAGAATTCATTTGCTGAGCAAAACTGAATCTTATTGAAAATGGACTTGGATCCATTGTGCTTTGGATTCTCCAAATATTACCTTCTTTCAATACAGTTATTGACTTTTTAAAAAATACATACACGTAAAGAAAATATTCTAAAGTTAGCACAACATGAAGGGTGCTTCAAACATAACTTTTCGAAAATTTATTATTTAAAATAATTGTATTAGCATCCGTGTTCTGAAATAGCAATCAAATTTTACAACAAAAATTTCACCCTCCTCCGCTGATTACAATATAATTATTTGAGCCAAATGCTGCAAAGAATGCACTGTTAAATACAATGGTCATTCGAAAGTAATTTTGCAAACCACTAGTGTTACACAAATGAAATTAGGTTTAAAAAATGGTGCGTTGTCTTAATAGCTTACATAAATAGAAAGTCGGCACTTTGAATCCGATATGGACACTCAAAAGTCATTTCCAAAGACGCTGGTGCTACAAAAACGAAATTTGGTATATTAAGGTGCATTATCACTAGTAGACTATGAAAATAATAAATATTTTATTTTTAGAAAATCATCTGGATTCCAATATGGCCAACAAAAATTCATTAGAAAAAATATATAAAAGACATTTTTTAGTCAAACCATTTTATCTCTGTTATCAAGGTTGCACTAAACGGTATATACAGGATGATTTGTAATACCACTTGCAAGTAAAGACAAACAAGTCTTAACAAATAGGTTATTGGACGATTTTGAAATATGGTTAAAATTATGTTTTAAACTGTTCAAAATGTTTAAAACTTGTTCTTTTACGTGTGCTTTAAAACATGTTTTTTGTGTGTTCTTTTAAAACGTTTTTTTCGTGTGTGTTTTCTTTGTTTTTCTTTAAAAAAAATTCACCAGTTTTCTTTAGTGGTTAAGTTCAAACTTACTTCTGGAGTCCGGTATTTTTGTAGTCAATATGTATGAATAGTCAATTTAGAATAAATATAGGATTAGTATTTTGTTATAGTGTTTACGCATGCCAGTCAAGAACAAAAAAATCAAGATGGCATGATTTGGGATAATAGCAGGCAAGAACACAAGAGTACGTGTGATTAAAAATTCCTCATCAGACTTTGAAAACTGTGGTAAGTTCCCCATGAATCCAGAAGTTTTTATAAATGCTGATTTTGCTGCAAGTGATCAGTGCTGTAGTCAGATTGGGGAGAATATGGATGCTGACCTTTCTCATGATGCAATGTACTCGACGAAACAAACATTTAGTGACGTTTCTGAACTGTTAGTCTCTGGACCATCAAGGGAAGTCATCAATTCCGAAAAGTTTTCCGCAATAGTCCCGTTAAGCAATTTCTCCAATTCTTAGGCAAAAACCAAAGTCAATGAAGCCGAAGGGAAAACACCAAAGCTCAGAAATTCTAACAGCAATGCGTTGTAAGGCTCTTCTGCAATAAAAAAAACGAAGAAAGCAAATATGTTTAGGGAATATCATCATATGGAAGTTTAAAAAAGAATTTAACTAAGAACTCAACTGCTGCGTGCTATTACCCTCAACTGCAGGGTAACTGCACGCAGTGTAAGGTTTCAAATTTCCGTCTGCTATCTTATAACGGAGAGTAATTACGCAATAGTTTCGAATTATTCCATAGTAAACATACGTAGGTATGTACAGCACTATTCATTAGATTCCATAGTGCTCTCTCATTGCTGTTCTGAGCAATTAAAAAAAAACCGCTTGTCATTACCCCTTTCCCCCTACACTGTGACACCACTACTTGCTTTTAAACCATACTTAAAAGAATACACTGGAATCCAGATGTAACTGTTCCTCTAATACTTTCTTGTTATCATCAAGATCAGCGCTTGAAGTGAATTTCATCCACTTTTGATACAGATGAAAAATGTAATGATGACTCGTTCCCGTTCTAAATAATGACCCTGCAACGCTCTGTGTCAGTTTTAACCTAATAGTATTTTTGGCACAACTTTGCAAAATGGGATATTCAGAATTGTAGGAAATGTATTAGTAATTCTTTTCCCGACATTCACAGTTGCTTTCAGAGTATATTGATTTTCGTATATCACTTCAGAGTTACTAGAATTATATAAGCAATCATGGACTATACGAAGTGTCTCGACCGATGTCTACGCACAGTTTGCAATATTTCTGATGTCTGTTAGTTCGTATAAAAAGCTTCAGTGATTGTCCTTATTTTCAGTCCTATACTAACTATATATATAAAACTACATGAAATCACTCATAAAATAACGGATACTTTCGGTTGATGTGGAAAGTTGAAATTTGGCTTGATTATAGATTTTCGAGACTAACCTTCAGAAAAATTGCCAAAAGTGAATATTTTTAATTTTTACGTGGCGTAAACATGTGAAGAAATTCCCTTATGAGCCTTTTTTGAACCTATAATCTCATGTTTTAGGTATTTAGAATAAAAATGTGAAATCCTTTATGCTTGTATGTGTTTGTTAGCATTATTTAAATAAATCACCAGAAATAAAAATTTCCAACTTTAATCCAGTTTTATGGGCAATTGAAAAATGTGGCTCTTAATACACCTCAAAATTGTTGAGCACTTCCTGTAGGCTTACGGTAATTAAATTTGGCATAATCATAGCTTTTCGGAGCTAATCCACAGGAAAATTGTCAAAAGTTAATATTTTTAGCTTTTAGTGGGTCTAAAGGAGTGATGAAAAATTTCCCGTGTTATTTAAATGGGCTGTTTATTGGACATATAATCTCATGTTTTAAGTGCCTTCAATTGGAATAAGAATTTAACGTTCGATATACTTGTACATTTTCTATAGGATTATTGAACAAAATTATTGAAACTAAAAATTTCTAAGCAGTGCTTTTATGGGGAATCGAAAACTCTTTCCGGTGTTGGGACATCTTCTATTTACACCCGAAAATGTTTGGGATTAGAATGATGAAATTTGGCATGATTGTAGCCTCCTGGGACTAACCCACAAGAAAATTGCCAAAAATGAATATTTTTAGGATGCAAGGTCGTAGGCAGGCCCGTTCCCACTGGGGGACTAGGAAGCCGGCCCCCCTAAACTTTGACTGGCCCCCTAAAAGTTTCACGGTAGGCTTGCAAATGAACAATAATATGGTGATGAAGTATAATATGATTGGGTCGGGCACCCCTAACTTCTACCGGATCCCCCCTAAATTTTGGGGTTGGCTACGGGCCTGGCCGTAGGCTAAAGTGTATAGGGGGTTATGGGGGAGAGGCTCCCAGCTGGTCAAGGCTTAGTTTTTTGTATGTGAATAAATCTAACCGTTTTATGGAAAGAAATTATAAATACAAATAGGGTTTGGGACTGGGAGTCGTGTAATTTCAAGTTACTAATGTTCCCTTTCCTCCGCAAATAAATTCCTGAGTGAATTCTGTGTTTTCCTAAATCTCTTATTACCGAAACTTTTAATATATATTATATATTGATCCATCATCTCAATAATAGGTTCAATTTCCGTCATTATCTACTATTAGAACCGGGAGTGTCCGAAATCAACCATTTCTGGTTTCAATGTTGAGGTTCATAGAGACAAGACAATAGCTAATAGATAAATGGATTTTTTTTAAAAGTGTGTTAAATCTCAAGAGTAGGTTTTACCTCCAGCTTTGACCACTTCCGGTTTTAGTAGCACTTCTCCCTCCCTCCCTCCCTCTCTCTCTCTCTCTCTCTCTCTCTCTCTCTCTCTCTCTCTCTCTCTCTGGTGTCTGTCTGTGTCAGAGAATTGTACTGAAAGATAACTACAAGGTCAATAAGAGTATAAACGCGTGAGAGTCACGGAAAAGGAAAGCTACATGTTTTTCTTATTAGGAATATAAAAAATTTAACCGAAATGGAGTGTAATTTTTTTTTATGTAGAGCATAAAAGTAGTGTTGAGCTCAAACAGTGTTTTGGTAAATTTTTTTCTGTATACTCTGTGCTTAAACAACTGATTTTCTTTCAGTATTGAGAGCTAGATAAAACATGAAATAGTCTAGATATGGTACCTTAAATTAGTAATGTTACACCGGGAATCAAACACATGACTATTAAGCTCGTGTACTTGACATCATTAATCCAGCGCAAACTTCTGCAGCAGAGTTCATATTTTGGATGCTTCCTGTTCATTGTATCTGTCAGCGTCACCAAGTCTACCTAGCCAGACTGGGTTGAGATGCGAGTAAACTGGACAAGAGTCGAGACCCGAGTTACCTCGCTACCCCATCATATTACTGTTACATATTATATACAGTGTGTCTACTAAATCTCAAGACTGGCAACAGTGTAAGATAACCTCTGGAGCCATTAAGTGATTATTGTGTGTAGCTTTTAGTACCGAGTGCGTTGTGCATTGAGTGAAAAATTGACAAATTTATGTTCCGAATTTTGTGAGTTACAGTGATTTTATTGAACTGTTTTTTCTTTGTTCGTCATAGATAGTAAAGTGAAGCAGAGAGTAGTCATCAAGTTTTGTGTAAAACTTGGCAAAAGAGCCACGGAGACCGCGGACATGATTCAAACAGCTTACAACAATGATGCTCTTTTTAGGGCGAACATTTTTGTGTGGCATTGTCGTTTTCGTGAGGATCGGGAGGCCGTTCAGTAACCGTTCGAACTGCCGAATTTTTTAAAGAAGTGCGGAAAAAGCTGGATGAAAATTGCTGTCAATCTCTCAGGATGATTGCAAATAACTTACACATTGGTAAGGATACTGTTCGGAAGATCGTGGAACAAGATCTGCAGAAGAGGAAGATTTGTTCCCGATTTGTGCCCTACAGTCTGACACCGGAGCAAAAGAAGACCGGGTGTCGTCGTGTCAGGAGTGGGTTCAACTGGCCAAAAATGACCCTAGAATGGTTTGAGAAAATCATAACTGGTGATAAATCACTTTTCCACGTTGAAAATAAAACATGTTGACTTAATTTGAGTCATCCAAAGAGCTGTGACGAAGAAATTCAACACTGCCGGACAAGAGGACTTCCAGAAAGGAATCCAAAAACTATGTAACCGTGCAGCAATTACCTGTATAGAACAAGGAGGCAAGGGCGCCGATTTCTCTGTAAATTTGGGGGGTGGGGGGAGAAATCAGATGCAAATTGCTTTTAAGGCAAATTGCTTTCAAATTATGCCAAATATTGTATATTCTTAAATACAATAAGGGGTGCCCACATACGTTTTGGGGGGGACCGGGCCCCCTCGGCTCCCCAGGATCGGCGCCCATGCAAGGAGGGTCACATACTGAAGATTAGCAGCCAATCTAGGTATAGGGTTATTCAAAAAGCGGGCCGGTTTTGTTACATCAAATTATGCACTTTATTTTTTCAAAACACAGAATCAAAATTCATAAATATGTTCACCACACATTCCAATTTCAGGTATGGTGAATGACGTCGGGCATATGACCTCCGCTACTGCGATGCCATGCAATAACTCTGTTCGTGAAATTCGCTATAACTGCCTGACTAATAGCGACACTGCACCACAATGACTTGCTCAGAACGAGCATTACGATGATGCCCAGGACTTTTAATATTCACTGTTGAACCCGTTTCAATGATCTTTTTCATAGGACTGCGAACTGTTGATTCATTCGGTGCCTCATTTCGCCCTAGAACTGCGCGAAGTCACCTGACAGTTGCGGCCAGTGGCGTATTTACGATTTTGTTTCGGGAGGGGCTTTGTTAACTTTCGGGGGGGCTTTACCTGGAAATGTGAAAATTCTGCAAGATATTTCATTTACTTTACTATACTAAGTAAGATTTCGGGGGGCTTAAGCCCGGAAGCCACCCCCTAAATACGCCACTGGTTGCTGCATAACTTTCTCCGTTCTGATAAAAAGTTTTCACAATTTGCACACGTTGCACTATAGTAAACTACTCCATGGCTAGACAAAGACTGAAGAAATGCGAGAAATTCAGACTAAAGGGACAATCGGAATATTTGTGGGTAGAGAAACAATACACAACAATGCCGGCAACCGAGAAACAAATGTTTGCCAGGCGATCCAAAATCAGCGCGCTTTATGAATAATCCTTTAATTCTCTTCTCATTATTTTCTGATAATGCAAGTATTAACATGTAGTACACACATTCTTTATTACAAATAATGACTTTTGTATTAATGAATTCTGTATTTCCAGCAAAGGTAATATAGGAATCTCACAGATGATCTGAAATATTGTACAACACATAATAATAAAAAAAATCACTACCGATGACATAGCTTAACCTTTTACAGGAAACTGAAGTGAAGAAAGAAAAAAATGCAAGTGACATTTCCATGTACACAAGCGATTGCCATAAGCATTGTTTAACAGAAAGAATATTTGTTCCCGAAAGCACCTGCTAGCGGAGGGAAAATCGTGGTAATAAGCAGGCATTTTTTCGAGGTAAATTTTAGTAGCAAGAACTTTTCCAACCGAAAAATGAGGTAGCCCGTTTGTATTTCTCCACCTTCAACTATTTTTTAAATATTTTTTTACGGTGGATATATAAAAAAAATATACCTCAGAGCATTGTTTAACTTTTAAAAAAATCCCTGGAAGATAAAGTGGGAGAAGAGGCTGACAAAATATCAGAGTAGTGGTTCGGTTAATTTCTCGGTGACTGATTCATCGTATGCAGTGTGTACACAGAGTCAACTCACATATGAAGAGAGAGACAGAGAGGAAAGCATATGTTATTCTGCCTGAGGCGCATGCGAATGAGTATATGTATGCGTGTATATATGTATACACATTCTCAGTTATCCACATATGTATATGTCACGGTACATTGGTCACCGAACCACACAACTAGAATATGTATATATATGTTATCTGGAGACCCTGGCGAAACCAATCCATCTACTAGCTGTCTGCTCAAATAACTTTCGAATGTCTATTCATTGACGATTATTGATATATATCTAAACAGGGTCCCTGATCGGGTTACATCTTCATTCAATCATGTATATACGCTTCTTTATATAACCAAGGTACAAAAATAATAGGTTTTCCCTCTCGTAGAATAAAAAGTGAAAAAAAAGAAGCGAAAATATTATTTTTGAATATTGAAAATCCACAAGTGATCCATGTAATTTTCTTTTCATTTTTTCCCCTTCTGGAAGAAATAATATTGAAATAAAATGCTTCCCACACATATACATATAGAAAGAGAAGCAAAAAGAAATAGGATGGGAAAAAATGAGATCAACGGAGTTAATACAACGAATATAATATATGTAATTTTTATTTTTTTTAACTTTTAGCAATTTTTTCGCTGAACCATAATTTATAAATTTTGATTATCTTAAAATTTGAACAATTTCAGTCGAATATCAAAGAAATGAAATGAAATCTTTATTTTATTTTATTTTATTTATTTTTTTTTTTTTTTTACGTTCCACAGTGATGCCGGCTAGGCTAAAGGATACGGTGACGATGATCAATGAAGGAAATGGTGGAATGAAGAAAGTGGGAGGAAACGGGAGAAAACCTACGCACATGGTATTTGTCCACCACAAAGCTCACTTGGCCCGAGCTGGGATCAAACCAGGGACCCTATTCACCAGAGGTGCACGCTCTACCACTGAGCTACCGGGACCCAATATTATTTTTTTCCAATTCGCTGATTGGGATATCACAATAACTTGAATTATTAAAAAAAATTAGCCCAATAGAAGAATAATGATAGAAATAATTGAAATTATATTTCTAGTTTACGTTCTACGATTATGCTTTGTAGATCAAAGAAGACAAATGTTTAATAAAAGTGAACGTCTGTAAAATAATTGGTTAAATAAAGATGTAAGAAGAAAGAAGAGAACACGAAGAGAACCCACGGACACGGTGATGTCCACCACACAATCACAAGGCGTGGGGTCGAACCGGGAACTCTTCTCATCAGAGATAACTCTACACGTTTTTTTTTTTTTTTTTTTTAATCTTAAGACTGTTTTCTTATGATAGTTTCACTTTCCATGACTACGACACTCAACACGGCACGAACACAGAAACTTCGAGGGCAATTGAAAACATCTATGTTCTTCAGAAGAACTCGAACTCCCGATAGATTGCTTCTCATAATCCGAAGCCCAATGCACGAGACCACTCGGCTATTATCATGTATATCTATCTATTTGTTTAGTTATCTATCTATCTATCTATCTATCTATCTATCTATCTATCTATATATATATATATATATATATATATATATATATATATATATATATATATATATATATATATATATATAAAGCCTGTGACAAACATCTTGGCATTTCAGCTAAACGAATAAAACGCAAGCTCTGGTGCGACATTGCCAAGCGGTAAAGGGGTGTGGCTATGGCTAAGCAAACAAACTACAGCGCGATCACGTTGTAGAGGATAGACTTGGTTGTGTACACAATAAATATGGCAATACCGCTGGCCTCTCATTTGCTAGCAGCATTTAAAGGGAACTTAGAGCGTCGCCTTCAAATGCCAAGATGTTTGTCACGCCGTTTATATATGTATGTATTCTAAAAATGGCACCAAGGACAACAGAGCGCTAACCTAAGGTCAAAATAAACTGAAACTGTTATATAAGGATATACCCTCTGTGGCCTCGTTCAACTGCTGTATTGAATCAAAAATTTCACTATGTGGCAACGTCGCAGATTAGCTTGGAATCATCAATATTGCTCTCCGAATCCATCAAGCAATTACATCGATTGTTCCGCTAGTAAACGATGCTCGTCTGTCTATTGACTTTAACTGTCATCTGGGAAGAATTGATGCAACTATGGATTGATGGATGTAATCTATGGTTCTTTATCTGCGACGTTGCCACATAGTGCAATTCATATTTTTTGCTTACATTTCGTTCTCCGTTGGAAAACACTATTGTTAGATTCAGGTATTCTATTAGGAACTAATATTACTTCATTTTAGAAAATTAAAGATATTAACGGTAGTTTTGGGTATTGTCTTAGTTTAGCGGTTATAAAACTTCAGTCTTCAGAGTAGTACCGGTACTTCCTTTCTTACTGTTATATTGTGTCAATTTGTTTGATTTGATTTTCAGTTTAGCGTCTCTTTCAGCAGCGAGGCTACATGAGACGTGAATCTACAGCTTAACGTGGGATCCGAACCACATGAACTCTCACTGGGAATCAAACCTGAATCTCTTACGCCTGAGACGCGTACGGTAGCCCCTTTAGCCATTAGGAAGCTCGTCAATTTGTTTCAAATAGAAAACTTGGGTATCGCTTTTCCCGAATTTGAGTGACCTTAACTGATCTCCCGCGTGGCTATGTAGTTAGTGTAATCGCCTTTGGCGCGGGATACCTGGCTTCTTTTTCAGGCGGGAGCACATATGGTTCGAATTCCACGTTAAACTGTAAGTCAAATCAAATGAACTCAATAAACGCTATGCATATAGATAGACATGCTTCTTTCGCATAATTTCCTTCATAAAATGTGTCTTTAGTTCCTAAAAACTTACTAAGTGAAGTTTAACTTTTTGTATGAATTATAAATAATAATTTTGTAATACAAAACTAATACATTTTCAGAGCAGTTAATGTTAACACTATTTTTTTTTTTTACTAAAACATTTTTGTCGTTGAACAATACTCTGACACATGGATGCAAATAACCCCTCGCCCAGTCGCCCGGGGCGAGTGGTTCATCGGTGCGGGCGAGTATTTATTATCATACCGAAGATAAGTAAATGATTTATATTGTGCGATGTGGGCTAGTAGCTTTTTCTTGGGCTAGTAACATTTTGTTGCTTATTTACATCCCTGCTCTAATAGCTCCACAAACAATTCGATCAAATTATAAAACCCATTCTGTCCACTGATTTCCCGTTTTTTACCTTTCTAATGAGTGACCTGTTTATTTGATTCTTGATTTTTTGTGTGTGTTTTCTTCATCAGAATGCAATAGTTAAAAACATTTTTATGCGTGTTACAATGGGAAAACAGAAGTATCATTATTTCTCCGAATCGAAAATCTAAAATCGAAAAGCTCAAGAAACCCTAAAATTTTCAGGGACAAAGAAGCCGTGGAAAAACTTAAATGTTCTCGTTCTGCTTCAAAAACTTTTTTTTCGAGTCTTTGCATCTTATTTATTTAATTTATTTATTTAGTTAGTTATTTATTGTCTTCAACAGAGAATATATTCTTCAATTACAAAAAACCTTAACAGAATATTTTACACTTTTGTAATTACAACATATTTAAAAGAAAGAAATAAGAATAGAAAATAATAATAGAAATATGGATAAAGATTATCAATTAATTTTCTAATAAATTATTTTAAATTGCAATAGCTAGAGTAACAAAAATACATAAAATTAACACACTTATAAATAATTATGGAACTACACTTTATACAAATTATAAAACATTTTGTCACAATAATTGGCAATAGGTTTGAAATGACACAACTTAATTTAAATACAACAATTTTTGTGATACAATATTATATGCTTTGCACATTTGAACCAATGGTTAATTTCTGTAATTCTCCGTTCTGGGTATATAATAACATATATCTTTGTCGAGTATTTACTATTTTTGAATTAAATTTAATTAGACTCAAAAAATGAACTATTATCATATATACCTTTAACCAGTTTGTATAAAAATATCTGGCCATTTGTTCTCTGTTTAGTAGATAATTTGATATAACAAAATTTATTTAACAAATTTAAGTATGATATTCTATGTGTTATAGCTGAAACTTGATATTTCTGAAAATATAAGCAGCGTAAATAACGTTTCTGAGTTGCTTCTATTTTATTGAAATGGAAGAAGGCCAAAGTTGACCATACCCTTAAATTCACTTGGCATTTTTCCTACGTACTTACACTTGGTGGGTCAAAATGACCCGGTGCTCTTTTTGATGTTTAATCTTTAGGAAATTGGAGATTTTGCTTCGGAAATGATGTTTGCTATATCCCTAGTTTCTCACATGGTTCTAATGTGCTTGAAGTTTGTACAAGGGCCTATGTGTACAAGAACTTATTTGTACAAGGGCATATGTGTACTTGTTCACAGGTTTACTATTGTAATCAAACAAGTTGGAATTTTTGTTTCAAAATTGATGTTTTCTTCATCGCTATTTTTTCACACGATTGTAATGTGCTTCAAGTTTGTACAAGGGTTTATGTGTACAAGAACTTATTTGTACAAGAGCATATGTGTACCTGTTCACAGGTGTACTATTGTAATCAAAGAAGTTGGAATTTTTATTCAGAATTTATGTTTTTCTTCATCGCTATTTTCTCACACGGTCGTAATGTGCTTGAAGGTTGTACAAGGGATTATGTGTACAAGGAAATGTCTACTTATTCATAGGCATGCTATTGTAGTAAAAATACACTATTGATTGCAATTCAGAATAATATTTCATTATTCATATTGTAACATGTTGTACAAAGGTGAATTTTAATGCTATTAGAAATTAGTAGCAAGAAGTAATAACGTACTTTCACTACAGAAGTACTCTACATTCTCACCCTACACACATTCTTCACACAAAGAGACAGTATGAACTGTGCAGATGAGTCTTTGATATTTATAGCAGACAGTAGACGTTTTCTTATTCGCTGACGTAGGACAAATTGAGCATCGCTTCCTTTTCCTTGAAATTCCGGCACGGTCTTCTTGTGGTCCTCATGTTATACCACATCTTCTCAAAGCATCCACTACACTCCTCTTCAAGTCAGGAATCAGCACACGCCTTTCCATCTGAGGTTCCAACATGTCATGCACAAGCTCTTTCAGGAATTTTCTGCGGCGGTCAGTAGCATTTCCTTCGTATTCAGGCTTTCAAGCTATGTACGTTATATATGCGTTGTTTCCACCGACATCTAGCATGTTGAAAAACAAGGTCATAGGCCACCGCCTCGTTTGCCTCTTTGTTGTGTATGTGCGTACCAATTTGTCCATAGTAGCCCTATCGACACCACCCTTGGTTTTGTTATAAAATTATTTTATTTCTGGCTTTTTTTTCACTTTCAGAATCTATTGAAGCACCTCCACGCATAGAAGATAATAAAATAACAGCTTTATTTTTCTTCGTTACAAAACTGACCATTGTCGCTTGTGGAATGAAAACAAATTCAGACGAATAAATTTGTCGATTTTTAGCTGGTAGCATAATTGTACGCACTTCCCTCCTGTGTTTCCTAATTGTTCCAACTAAAGTAATCTTATTACGTAACAACTCTTTAGCAAGAGATAAACTTGTGAAATAATTGTCTGTTGTAATATTTCTCCCTGGAAAGTTCTTCAAAGATTCAGATAGCTTTAGAACAACATATTGTGATAGGTTAGTTTGTATTTGCTGCCCAGGTTTGCGACCTGTGTACACCATTCCAATGTATGCATAACCAGATTTAGCAGAACACATCCAGAATATTTTGATTCCGTATGTTCCTGGCTTTTGGGGCATATGCTGAATAAAACTACATCGACCTCTGTATGGCAGCAACTGTTCGTCAATGGTTAGATAAATGTCTGGAATCATAGCTTCGGAGCAATTCTTCATGAACATATCCCATACGAAACTTATGGCAGCAAGGCGGTCAGTTTTTAGCCTAGTATCCCGTGTACGCTTGTCATCAAATCCCATTACTCGCAGTATATTCAAGAATCTGTTTACCGACATGGTAGCTCGATAAAGTGGATTTGCATACAAGTCAAGAAACCTGTACATCCCAATTTCTTTCTAGGTCAGCAAGAAGAAGTAATCCAAGAAAAGCAGTAAGTTCCACCATATCAACTTCTTTCCACGTAGTTCTTTTTTTCTCGAGCAACGCGTTTGCCTTCTAGATTTGTACAGAGTCTAATTTCTTCCAACAAGTCTGGTGAAAAGAACATATCAAACGAGCTTTAGGTGAAGTGAGATGAATGTTTTGACAGGTCCAGGATTATGTCTTACAACATTATGTACAAGGGTTTGACTTGAAGTACGGGGATTCGTGTTCCAAATAGTACCGTCTTTAGAAATATATCGACTGTTTATATCATGACGAAAAGAGGGAATGGGCACATCGTTAGTAGATTCAATTTCACTGTCGTCTGTAGATTCACTTTCATTATAGGAATCCTCTTCATTACTCTCGGGAATAACAGTTACTCTTTCTGCCTGTAGCTGTCCAGTATCTTCCGTGTCACTATCGTCATCCTCACTTGCATCTAACAGAAGTTCATCTCTTATAGCCTCATCTGAAAGTCCGCTCATTTTCGCAGTCTAAATTTCACCTCAGAAATAGGCGCACTAATACACAAGCTGACAACAATTTTCAATAAATCAAATTCACAGTAAAATATTTTCTTCTTTTTCTTCATCTTCGTCTCTTCATTTCCGCATTTTTGACCTTATGTTGCCTTAGAGAATACAAGTGTTCGAAAGTGAAATATATTACTGAAAATAAAGCAAACTAAATTACGGGTCAATTTGACCCACAAAATGTAATTACGGAGCAACGAGAGAAATCAGTTTTCCCCCACCCCATATTTGGTGATACTAAAAAACTAAATATCAGGTATAGTAGACAAAAGATGAATATGAGATGTCACAAAGACTGGCTTAATAAAAACATCATTGACTCGTTTAGAAAAACAAAAGAAACAGGTACCGGGTCAATTTGACCCACCAAGTGTATCTAAAGGTTAAGGATCCGTATTCCAACTTACTTCTTACTAAACTATTAAATAAAGCATTATTAGAATCAATTCTTGTAAAGTTTGCTGCATTTCTGATAATTAAAATCTAACTGTTTGTATGCACATTTTACTATATAGTTCACGTGATTCTTAAATGTAAGTTTTGAATAACATCCAAGTCCTTAATATAATTTAGCTTCTGAAGTAATTGTTTATTAATTGTGTACGTTCAATTTCTTTATTTTTATTTTCGTTATTTCGTCTTTCAGATTCTGAAGCAATTTGTAGATATCTCTCAAAAATGAAATTTCGAGATCTTGAGCAACATCCGCGTGCATACTAGTGCATCTGTTTTCTGAACATTTTTTATATCTCCATTATTGATTCATAGATGTCATGTATTCAAGATCAGTATTGTTTAATTTTGCACATTTCAAATAGCATAGATTATAACAATCTGCGTATTGAACTTTGGATGATTTCTGTCTTTATATCGATTTTTCACATTCAATACACGCACTCACTTTATTATGATGGTTTGTCTCTTATATAATATCCAAAAACCCAGTGATATCAGGACCCACTCCGAATATATATTAACTCGGTGGTGGCAGCTACAATTTTAACTGTCAATTGTTTGTTTATATTTCTACTTTCCAACTCATCAGCAGAATGGTTTTCAATGTTTAAATGTAGTTAAAATAGACAAATGAGGTGTTACTTATATCAAACAGATCTACATTACTTGCTGTTTATGATAATTCACTTCATTTGAGAGTACAACCCAGAAAACCATCATGTAAATTATTCATTGTAGCTTCGGAAAATTCAAGATTGCTAATACCGTAAAATTCCAACTGACCAAAGCAGTATATATAGCCAAAACTGTAATATAGATATATATACTATTAAAATATATATACTTCTTTACAGTGGCGGATCCAGGATATGATCAAGGGAGAGGCTAAACCATAGTTTGCAGTTTTATCCAGTGTAAAACAGGATTGAAGCCCATTTTATCCATTGTATACCTCAGCGTCAAGGGAGGGGGGCTAAAGCCCCTATAACCTCCCTTGGATCCGCGCCTGCTGCTTTGGTCAGTTCGAGTTTTATTAGCAATCAAGAAAGCCATCACATTTAGATAAAAACATCGGAGCACTTACGAATATATGTTAGCTTCTCATCGCCAGTGTAGCCATGTATCTCTATCAGTTAACACTATCCGAAGGCTGTTCTTCATCATATAGTGCAAACACTTCTTTGCGCATTTCTTTGGGAGTTTTGTCTTTCAGAAAAGAGTAATCAAATCACTGCTCTGTAGTCAATTTCATCCATTCTTGCACCTTCGTTTATGGAAACACATTCATTTTTCATCATCACTGTCTCCTTTAGCCTAATCGGCATAACCGTGAGACGTAAAACTCAGATTTCATTTCATTTTTATTGAAACACCTGCAAAGGAAAGTGAAACGAAAGCTTTCAGTTTAACGTCCCACCACGATTATACTCTTTAGCCTAAGAGAGACGGGTGATTAAGGTAAGTGAATGATAATGGTAGAATTGGTGGAATGCGAAAGTGGAAGGAAACGGGAGTACTCCGAGATAACCTACGGACATGATGTAAGCGCTTTACCCCTGAGCCACCGTGCTTCTTGCAAACGAAAGAGTAATTATTGCTCTGCAGTCATATTTTGCCTAACATACTCTACGTACATTAATTTTGTGATCCAATGTGAACGATGAACATTGAAACTTTTTGAAACAGCCTTTTTCCATGTAAAGCAGCCTCCTTTTCCTCCTGATTGCATGTCTTTGAAGTATTGTCTTGCATTTCTAGTATAGCACCAAACTTTGTTCTTATATAAATATAAAGTTGATGATCGTCAACTATTCCAGATAAATCAAAAGACAATAATGCCCTCTTACATCATTTTGTTCTTAATTGCATCCTATTGTTGAAGAAGTAACTGTTATAGACCATATACAATAGCATCTTCCCTTCTCTCACTTCCGTCCAAGGAAACGTTTTAACTGGTCGTCTTTCGACATAAACATCGATCAAGTTAAAAGTCCTCCAGAAAATCATTAACTCTCGCTCCGCTATTGTGTGAGTAGTAGATGTTAGCCCTGGCACCGATGACAAACGATGCCACATTAGATCCAAAGGAGGGGTTCCACCACTTTTGTGACAGACATGAAAGCTTTATTTTTCGTTCCGTCTTGTGATTCTTTTCACCGGTTCTTTTCGGTTTCCTCTCGTAAAGCAAAAGAAGTATGGAAAAGATGGAACTCATTATGTGTAACACCATTGCCAAACCTTTCAGAATGGACCCTAAATTTGCACTTACTTCAAGTATATCGTGTCCTTATAGACAATACATATTAAAGAGGACAGCGAAGTCTCCCCAGGGGAGTCACATCGGTAAAAAAAAATATCGGTACAACGTAAGGGAAGATCTTGTTGTTGTCTGGCACCTCTATCTTAACATAACGTAGACAGTGGTGGACTCGAGATTCTTTCCTGGATATAGAAGCTCCCACAGTGAGTTGGAGTCTTCCGGTTGTGTCAAACCCCATGTTACTTTGTACCTGGTAGGGTTTGAACGCTTCGTATCACTGCTAAAAGTAAGGGTAAAGACATGCCGAAGATACCTCGCGATCGAGGTCGAGGTTTAAGTCACGGTCGCTACTTCGATGTCTACGTCTAGATGGATGAAGAGTGCACATAGCGAGGAGGTCGCACTCTCGCTGTAAGTTCTCAGTTTAAGGAGAAACATTACTGTGACGCGTGGGAAATTATTGCATAAAAATCACTGCAAAATGATATTTTGAAATTGAAGGGACCAAACAGTTCATAAATAGAGATGGACGAGAGACGAGACATGAAAAATGCTAAAGTCTCGTCTCCTGTTTCGCAAAAATATTTGAATCTCATCTCTTGTCCATCTCTATCAATAAATCAAAGACTTTTACATATTTTCTGTGAAGAAATGCCCTCTTTCAGCACTCAGGCAAGAAAATATTTCCCAGTAAATTAAAAAAAATCAGTTATGTCTTCAGGTTTCGAGGTGGAGGGGATATTAACTTCAGCAAATTAAGTTTCGTCACTGCAATTCCATTATTCGACGTTTCCTCCCTATGGATACGTGCCTTATATCAGTAACGAATTTACAAGAAACCCATTTTATTAATCTCGGAATTGGGGGGAGCGCTGGAGATTTTAAACATAGATATAAGTAACAGTAGCTTCTTTATTTCTTTAGAACTCCAACAATTTACGGACTTCAGCCCGAAAGCCCCCTCCCTGTAACCACCACTGCCTTATATAATAATAAACTACACTATAATTCTCGAATAAATATGAATAACTTATCTGACATTACCATTTCAGTTGCTATTTTAATCCATTCTCTATTTAAAACGTGCCTGTTATTATGTTGTTTATGTTTTTTATCCCATATTGCTGGAACATTTCTCACTAGTTCTATTAATGTCTTTGATAATCAAATTTAATAGTGAAGCGAAACCTCTCGAGCATAGACACACACAATCCTCTGCAGACGAAATTCTAAACAAATGAAAACTTCCGTGCAGCGCTTCAGGGAGAATCAATGAAAACATGAGCCACAGCGATGTTTCCGCTGAACATTGATGTAAAAACAAACTCAGTTGTTCATCATAGCGACCACTAATTCACCCTCGCGGTCGACCTCTAGGTCGCGATGTAGCATATATCTTGGGCATGCGCTTACTTATTTGAATCCATGTGTTTGTACCAGTATCTTGGGTGCGACCGCGACTTAAACCTCGACCTCGATCGCGAGGTCTCTTCGGTATGTTTCTACCCTAAGAGAGCTTGTCATATACTCTTCGTGTCAATACTGAATATGGTACTCTCTACCAGAGTTCTTCTACTGGTATAAGAATAGCCGCATATTGACCACAGAATAGGACAGCCAAGCCAAGCTAGATGAAGGTAGGAGAGGAATCGGAGAGAGAGAGGCCTGAGTGCTTTGATCGTGTCTCAATGGAAGGCTAAACTAATTTTATATCTCTCAACCTAAATGCAAAGCTTCAAAAGTAACATTTCTAGTTCTAGATAATGCATCTGCTATGAAAAGAAGTAATTGATCACCTCCACCCGACAAATAAGTGTCTTTGTAAAGGTGGTGTTTATCGGGAAGAGTGTATCAAAAGCTCAACGAAATTAGAAGGTAAACTTCTAATTCAAGCAAACAAGAATGCGTGGAAACTTTCTTCCTCTTTTCTGTTAATATATTACTCATCTTACCTTTCGCATAGGAAATATAGAGTAAAAGCGCTCTTGGTGTTTCCAAAAGGATTGAAGGGCTCAAGAAATAACACAGTAAGTTTACTTCTTGCTTCTAATGTCTTTACCACTGTTAGGATAGTAATTTATATTTTATACAAAATATTACTTTTATTAACTTCCCAAATCTACTAAAGTTTACCAATGAATTACGATACCACTTTCTTTTCACTGTCAACCTTTAATTGAAGTATACTTCTACACCCTATTAAACAGGAACCTTTCTGTATCCCAAAAATTATCACAATCAGGTCCGCAACCAGAGGGGGGCTAGGGGGCCTGGCCCCCATAAACTTTTCGTGGCCCCTCCAGACCTCAATACAAAATACACAATTTAGATATTTGTAAGAGAATTTTTAATGACTTGGTCCCCCAAACCACATTTCCAAAGCTTCCAGTCTTTTTTAATCACTTTTGCGTAATGTCTATGTTTCTGTACCATACTTTACAATACTTCACACAAAATATTTTATAAGTCCTTTTCTCAACTCTTTGTTCAAGCTTCCACAAAGCAGAATTTTCTTCCTTGTAAAGGATATAGAATATAAAAATATAAAATTACTTGTGTTTTAACAACACTTAACTATGCTCCCTACTAATTATTAGTATCAAACTGAATAATTTATGTTAGCATCATTTACTGTAATATTAAGGTAAAGCTACGAATATGAGTTTATGTTTGTATCGTATACTATCAAACGAAATTACAATTGACTCCTTTAGCCTAGCCGGCACAACTGTGTGACGTAAAACTCAAAAAAAAAAAAAAAAAAAAAGATTACAACTGAATTCTAATTCGATACTCACACTATCAGATTTTACATAGCTGGCAACACTGGCATTTAAGTGTGCACTAGAGTGTGTGGTGAGGTATTTAAAAGCATCTTGATTTCCGCCAACCCAGTCAATTTATAGGGCGACGGCAAACCGACGAATTCTCTTCCCCAAAAGATCATTTATATATACATACCCTTGTATGTGACTTACGAATGTATGAGAGCTAAAGGGAGAGAGAGACATCTTTTCAAAAGATCCAGATTTTGTTGCTGTGATAGAGAAAGAGAGACGATATTCTACAAAGAGGGAGGAGTTACGTTAGGAATAAAGGGCAGACAAGCTTTTTTCTCTCCCTCCCCCCTTAAAAAAAAGAAAGAAAGGAAAGGATAATAGACGATTCTTTCCGCGGTCAGGCGGTTTCCAAAGAGTCAGGAAAGGAGGTTGAGAACATTACGACTAGTTTAATGGGGTTAGCCGTTTGCTTCAAATGGGAAGCGCGTGTGCGCCTTTTATATCTATACAGTATTTGGACCGGGAGAAAAGAGATTGCAGTTTATCAGGTGAAGTGAGTCGTTCGCTCCAAGTAAAAAGAGGCCAAAATAACAATCCCGGAATCTCCATTCCATCCAGAGAGACAGAGAGAGAGAAAAAGCGACTGGTTGTCTGTGAGCAACCGCCAATGGACATACATACGCTTTTGTGCTTCCAACTGTGAAAGAGATTATGGGTTTTGTGTTGTCAGAGATGGAGAAATCTCTTGGAGAAAGCTTCGCCTTTTCTCAAATCTGAAATGTAATAAAGAGAAAGAACAAATATTAATATTTTATGAAATGGTTTACTATATCAATCTATATGAATGACCTGTAATGCACGCTCAGCTGCGAACGTATCTGCCAATTAATTTGCGTAAAACTTTATTATTATTATTATTATTATTATTATTATTATTATTATTATTATTATTATTATTATTATTATTATTATTATTATTATTATTATTATTATTATTTTAATATACCAATCGATATTTGAGAGAATCTTGTCTATTCTAACAAACTCAATAAGAATTTTAGAAATGGATCAAAAGATTGCGTTATTGGCCAAGAATTTTCAGAAAGATCCATCAAAAAATACATCAAAAGATTACAATCTTGGCTAATAATTAGTTTCTAGATCAGGGACCAGAAAATCGAGTTTTGAATGGCCCCTATATCGAGTTTTCGTAATTTTTTTACGGTATAAGTACATCATATTGAGTTAAGTGATAGTTTGTGTTTGGCTACACTATGTGTAGTTCTCCAGATACAAGGCGTTGAAATATATTGGATCTTTTGATCCAATAAAGTGTAGTTTTGTTAAGTTTTCTCGAAAACCTTATATATAAAGCTCAACGGTTTGTTGATTTCATTTGAGTTGATTATTGAATTTAGCGCCCAATACAGCAGCGAGGCTATATGAGATATGGACCTGCAACTTAAATTGGGATCTGAATCACATGACCTCTCACCAAGGATAAGAATTGAACCTACCAAGTGATAAGAATTATCATTATTATTTCGCTAGACTGGATCTGGAGGTAGCTAGAGGGATAATTTTAACAATCAGTTCCGGGAACCTGAGAAAATTTATTTATTTATTTGTCAACACAACCGACAGATGCTCAAGTAGAGTGTTGAAATATTACAAAACATTTTTACAACAGGTTTTTTTTTCGGTGCCTCATGAGACATCGCATATATATAAATTTGATCATGATTTTGACTAATGTTTTGTAATATTTCAACATGTTTTTGACTAATGTTTTGTAATATATCAATTTGATCATGTTTTTGACTAATTTGTTGTAGATAGAATGTATTCTCCAGATTTTTGCAATAGAAGATATCCGTATTATTAGTTCTAGTTCTAACTGAAAGAACATGGAACTTTAATGATGATATAAAGTTTGAGTAATCGAATTCAATTAAAACTATTTCTTTTTGGAGGAATACCAGATCTTCCTAATTCTAATGACTAAATATTAAAAATGTCTACCAGTGTAAAATGGTTTTCAAGTGAGTGATAAATTCCAGTTGCTTTGTATATGAAATACCTAAGAAATTTTGAGTGAACTCTTTCAATTTGTTTGTGATACTTTTGTTGCGAGGGATTTCAAACCACAACATATTCCAACTTGGAGCGTACATATAAGTAATACATTTTCAAGGTGTGTTGCACTATTACTGAAGTCTTTACTATTTCTAATTATGAATTCTAATAATTTAAAAGCATCATGAGTAACATTTTTAATGAGACTATTGAACAATAAAATGAAGCACATAGATATTTAACTGTGTTAGTTCTGCTTACTAAAGTATTACTAAATTTATAATCATATTTAAGGATATTTTTGTTTCTGATGAACGATAATACGTTACATTTGTTCATATTTACTCCAAGTTTGTTAACTGAACACCAGTGCGCAATATTTTCAAAGTCGTGTTGTAAATCAAGACAATCTTACACAAATTTTATTTTGGCGTATATTTTGAAATCATCAGCGAACAATAATTTTTCACTGTCGGGTATGTGATCTGGAAGACCGTTGATAAATAATAGAAATAGTAAAGGGCCTAGATTAGACCCCTGTGGAACTCCTGATAACGCAAAATACTTGTCTGATTTATTTCTTTATTATATATAGACAACTGTGTGCTTACGTTCACTTAGATATGACGAAAAGAATTTGGAGAGCGCTGAGGGAAAATGATAATGATTTAGTTTGTTTAACAGTATTTTATGACTTACTCTGTCAAATGCCTTCTCGAAGTCAATCTATATTACGGTTAATTGCCATCCATCGTGTAACGAATTAGATATAAAGTCGGTGACTATTGGTAGATTAATTATTGTTATTTCAGAGTAACAAAGCCATGTTGATAGATCGAAATGTTAGCATGATCAATAATCCGTTTATACAATATCTGTTCAACACTTTCGCAAAAGTACTTAAAATTTATATGGGTCTAAAATTATTAATTTCATATTTATTATTAGATTTCAGTGTATGGCAGACCTAACGAGAATTTCCATTTATCAGAGAAAATGCAAGTTTAAATAGAGAGGTTGGAAGCAATCCATAGGGGATATTTAAATATGTCGATGCAACCTCTTATTATATATGCGGGATATACAGTCAGGTTCTACAGCTGTTCTGAACTTTAAGTTTCTTTCATTGCCATTTCAATTACGTGTAATTTCATTAACACACAATGTTTCTAGGATTTTGTTCTCGTTTTCCAGTGATTTGATCAACCGGTTTCCGCAAAAATTTGTGATCCGGCTAAATAACACCACTGGTCCTATTGTTATTACTTAAAGTGTAAAAAGACAAATGATAACCTTGTTAAAGATCTTTACAAAAGATATAAGAAAATATTCAGAAGAGTAATACGTGAAAGCAATCGAAACTACTACGATTCACTGATACTTAAGTCCCAAAATAAAAGTAAAGCCACATGGAAAATAATAAATCAGAAGAGTAATAAACATGAACAAAATCAGAAAAACATAAAATGACACATAGATAATTCAAACGAAATTTTAAATAATCCAATTAGGAACGGATCATTTCAATGGTATTTCAATTCAGTTGTAAAAATGCTCCCTAGTTAGACATCTCTCCCAAAACAGCCCACAATTAATATCTATATCTATGATAGTAAATTCTATGTTCCTAATACCAGTTACTTCAATAAAATTTCCACTGGTATTGACAAAATTCCTATTCATCTATTGAAAAAGGCAGCGAAAATAATAGCTTTCCCACTTGCCTTTAGCATCAATGCATCTTTTAAAGATGGACTTTCCTAAGAAATTGAAATCGTCAATCATAAAATCATTAGACAAGAAGGAAAACAGGGATAAAATGAAAAAACTACAGACCAATTTCTCTTACGTCAGTGTTCTCTAAGATATCCGAAAATGTTTTCCTTTCTAGGTTACGCAAACATTTAAAATGTAATAAAGTTATTTGCTCATCTCAAAATATTCTTTTACAAGAGAAATCGTCTCAAAGTGCTATCTACGATTTTGTAATATATATCACACACGCCATGGATACACAATGCTATCCTTTTGGTGTCTTCTGTGACTTGGCGAAAGCATTTGACTGCAAAACCTGAATACATTAACGTAGGTGTTCCACAAGGATCAATTTTAGCACATATACTCTTTCTTCTATACATAATTGATATACCAGACCATTCTAGAGAGACTGAACTTATTTTATATGCGGACGATACAAACGTCATTATAAAATCAGATCCACCCAAAATCCAAAAGAAAATAGATAACAGTATGTCAAGATAGTTTCCTGGTTTACAAACAACAAACTATTTCTAAACTCCGACAAAACATCCTGCTTATACTTTCATGCTATCCACGTTAGATTGACATCATATCCAGTTTCTTCATGTTCTGATAGGAAATAATTTGTCCTGAGCTCAATATATTGCAAAATTATCTCATGAATTATCGTCTGTAATTTTCCCAATAAGGTCACTTGTTCCCATTTTAAGCAGAAAAGCAGTACTAACAGCTTACCATGCACTGTTCTACAGCAAAATCAGATATGGAATAGCCTTTTGGGGTTCATCCACTGAATTTACGAAAGTTTTTATACTCCAAAAGAAAGCGATAAAAGTAATCACCAACACTTCATATCATACTTCTTGCAGAACACTTCATATTACATTCTTCCACTCCCTTCATTGTATATATACGAAACATTACTTTTGGTCCATAAGAAACAAGAACTGTATAAAAAGAACTCAGATAAACATGGATATAATACGAGAACGAAGTCACATTTCTAAGTTCCTCTTCAGAATACCACTTTGTTTTCGAAAACAATTGCATACAAACGTGTACAACTTTTTAATTCATTGCGTAATCAAAATTAAGTCTCTTACCAAACATGAAAGTTTCAAATAGCCACTACATACTTTGTTGCTAAATCACTGGTTTTACATTGTGGAGGAATACGTGCAAACTGATCTAGGTTTTGCTAAGTCGTAAATGTCATTTTTGTGCATATTATATTTTTCTATTTTGTAAAAAAAAATCTGTATCTTCTGCATAAGGAAATCACAATATTTTATCATGTTTTTCTATCATCTAGGAAATATTGTAAAAGTAGCCATGTTTTTAGTACAATATGAACATATATTTGTATAATCTCATCATTGACATGTTCTATACCATATGGCAATCAGCATATGTAAATGGTCATTCAACGCAATAAAATGCAATTCAAATCAATGTGTTTCTATAGAGTAATTAAAATATGTTATCCTCTGATAGTCATGTTGAATATCTGTCTCTATTTTAGTATTTGGTAGAAAATATTATTTGTTTTACTAGCAGCGTTCACCCCGCTTCGCTGCGGTCACCCCGGAACGCAATAAACGTTGTTACTTAGATAATTTTTACTTTTTCGCTTTCAAGTGATATGATAAAAACCATAGAAGATTGCAGTAAATGTTAACATTATATCGCCTGTCATTTATGTTAACCCGCCCCGCTTCGCTGCGGTCACCCCGGAACGCAATAAACTTTGTTACTTAGATAATTTTTACTTTTTCGCTTTCAAATTGCAGTAAATGTTAACATTATAGCGCCTGTCATTTATGTTAACCCGCCGAGTCACATGGTCATGCGGGTTGCATATAAATACGTTTATTTTTACCTATGATGAACTAATAACAAAGGATTTGTACGTATGGACACTTGAATGGTCAATTATCTCAAGACACTGGTAATTAAAAATTAAAGTGATATGATAAAAACCATCTAGGGTCCAAATCCTAATAACCCCCCAAAAATGAAAGAAATTGGTTCAGCCGTATTAGCGTGATGAGTTCACAAAGGATTTGTGCGTTCTCTTTTATATATATAGATTATTATCAGTAAACAATGTGTCTTTATCGATTAATTATGTTAGTTTATACATATGTTGAATATATCTGTGCTGTAACTTTTCTAGAAAATATTTTTATATTATTATTACACTGTAAAAAATCGTTGTGTTATTTCAACGACATCTCTATGTGTTAACACGATTGTGTTAAAATGTAACACAAACAGGTGGTTAGAACAACTCACTTTCCATTTGGAATTGTGTGTCAAATGCCGGTAGTTGAAGTGACACATAGACTGTGTGTTAAATTAATACAAGTGTAGAATCTTCGGTGTTGTTTTCTGCGTGATTGCCAAATATGTTGGACATCTAATTACAAATGCTTATGATCTGAAGCTACAGACAAACATAGTAGAAAGAAATACTTAAACAAATCCAGGTATTCGCAAAATTTCAAGTGCAAACAGCGCGATGTGTTCTCAATTGTTTTACATAATCTTTCCGAAGAAATATGTCAACAACCAGAAACAACACCATATTACTGTATCACTTCTACACTGCACTCGAGCTCACCAGTCAACATCGGGGACTGTGTTTCAAACATGACCGAAAACAAGTACACTGTAAAAAATCGTTGTGTTATTTCAACGACAGGCCTATGTGTTAACACGACTGCGTTAAAATATAACACAAACAAGTGGTTAGAACAACTCACTCTCCATTTGGAGTTGTGTGTCAAATGTCGGTAGTTGAAATGACACACAGCCTGTGTGTTAAATCAACACAAGTGTACAATCTTCGGTATTGTTTTCTGCGGGATTGTCAAATATGTTGGACATCTAATTATAAAGGCTTATGAATTGAAGCTACAGACAAACACAGTAGAAAGAAATACTTAAACAAATCCAGGTATACGCAAAATTTCAAAATGCAAACCGCGCGATGTGTTTTCAATTGTTTTACATAATGTTTCTGAAGAAACCCTAACAGTACAAGATGTGCTAGGCATGTGCCATTTAGGTGTTCTAAATTCATGTCCCACATTTGATGCATTTATTGCTTCTTTTTCTAAGCGATTGTGTACTAGAAGCAACAAACGCATCAACTTTATTAGATGGCAACTGGCGCCGATCATTTGAAAGTGAATATGGAAGAACTATAACATAAAGTAAATAGACAGTCGTCATTTTGTTAGAAAATTAGGTCTACATGGCGAGCAGATTTTATCTTATCCCGACCGGTTATCGTCGAATATACGCGGCTTAAAGGAGCACTCTGATTAGCCAAATTCAGAAGACCTCAACAATTTATCCCTCTACAAGCAACACTTTTCTTCATCGCTTCCGTGGCCAAGTCGGAAGAGCACGTGGCTAGTAATTGAAAGGTTGGTGGTTCCTGCCCCTCCCCCGGCACTGGAGTACATTTTTTTTTACTTGCTTAAAGTGTTTTTTTTAGACTCAACATAATGTAAACACATCACGCATATAGGCGATTTAACATATTTTGGGGGAGTAACTTTGTGATTCATTAACTCTTACGGTACGGCTCAACACCGGTTGTGTGATAAAGACGTAACACACCCCCTGTGTTAAACGCCAACACCGCGGGGTATGTGTAGAACTAACACCTCATAGTGGTAGTCACGCTGGAACCACTGCCCTGTGTTAAAATTGAGTTGAATTAACACAACCATTTTTTACTGTGTATTATTAAACAATGCATCTCTATAGATTAATTATGTTACTATCTAATAAATATTTTGAATATGCCTGTCTCTATTGTAACATTTTGTAGGAGATATTCTTTGTTTTATTATTATTTATTTGTCTCTATAGATTGACTATTAGCTGATAGATCTGTTTGTATTTCAACATTTTGTACAAAATATTCTTTGTTTTTGTTTTTATCAATAATACTTTTATAAATTATTTATGATATTATCTAATAAATATGTTGAAAAAGCCTGTCTCTATTGTAATATTATGTAGAAAATACCGTTTGTTTTTACTAATATCAATAAAAAATAATTTCTCTCCATGTTTAAATTTGACTTTTTGGTGCAGCAATTCTGTGGAAAGTATTTCTCTTACAAGCTATGACTTTTTTTTATATTATTTCCTTTTGTTTCGGTTTGTTTATTCACTAATGTGTAATTTCAGTCAGAGTTAATCTATGTTCTATGTATGTAAGAAAGAACAAAAAAGTGGAAAAAGGAAAACATTATCAGACTCTGGAGACCTATTTGCTTCCTCTAAACAGGAAGGAAAGAGATTCTCGTAGCTTCTTTGTCCTTACTACTGCCCCCCCCCCGCATATTTATTCCCCCTTAACTTGTTCTTCGTGCTCTTAGTTTAGCCTAGATGCAAGGATGATTACTCGGGAAGCACTCTGGGTCGGATATAAACTGTGCCTACAACACCACACAATTTAGCCTAATCGCATCTGCGCGACTTCCCAGCTCTTCTAATGCATGCAGCATTAGTATCACTTTAGATTCGGGCAATTAAGTTTAAAAGGAGGAGGAGGAGGGAGGGGGTAATTCCCCACTCTTATGCTTTCTAATATAGTAGTGTCTCTAGCTATATACGTGTTTGCTTAAATACAAATGACACAGGACAAGGAGCAGGAAATTTGTCGACATTATCTTTCCCACTTTTTTTTTCTTCAGTTCCCTCACTTAAAATTGTAAATGATGATTACTTCCAAACATTAAAGTTAGACAAAACAAGATGCTTTCACAATATTTACCATTTAAAAAAAAATATGTTCTTCTCACACGTACAAGCTCAACAGACATAAAATAATGACTCATGAATTTGTTCAGCGACAAATCTCATTACGTACGTCTGCGTATTCCAGTGTAATCTATCATAAGAAACGAAAATTAATGTAACGATGGTAACAAGTAGAAAATACGGCTATTAAAATAATTTAATATAACTAATTATTTGTACTAGATTATTTTCAAGCATTCGACCAGAAAAGAGAACTGTTAACATCAAGAAATGTGTTGTTGGACTTTCGGAAACGATTTATCAAGACTCTGGAATTTAGTGTGGGTCTTTATGGACCAGAGACTTGGACATTGAGAAAAGATGAAATATCCAAGCTGGAAGAATTTGAAATCTGGTATTGGCGCAGAATGCTTTGCATATCATCAGGGCCGAGCCTTGGGGGGGAAGAGGCGAGTGGAGCGACGATCCCGGGCGCCGAAGTAAGGGGGGTGAAAAATTCGGGAGAAAAAGGAAAAAAGATAGGAAAAATTGCTTGGAATATATTTATGGGGCGCCATCGTATACTCTCGCCCCGGGCGCTGATTTTCCACGGCACGGCTCTGCTATCATGGACCGAAGGGAAAAGGAATGACATACTAAAGGAAGCTAATGAAGGACGACAAATAATAGGAAAATAATAATAGGGAGATAATGAAGATAATAGGAAAAAGGAGAAAAAGCTTGCTTGACCATCTTTTTCGGCACTCCGATTGGATCACCGTGCTGATAAGGGAAATGCAGAAGGAAAACCAGGAAGAGGAAGACTAAGAATAGAATATCTAGATGCAATTGCGAAGAAGAGACTTTATTAAAGTATAATACTGCTCTCCCGAGAAAGAAAAGTTCTAAAATTTCCATATTGCCCACGAACCTTTGAGGCTGAGGAAAGAAAGAAGATTTTAATAGTTGTGTTTTGTTCTTCTCACGATGTTTACATCTATTTCCTTTAATTCTGATAGTTGCGTGCAATATTAAAGAGACAAAGGTGTAACTGAATACAAACAAATACAAAAGAACATCCACGCAGAGTGGATGTAGCCATAATGATGACATAATGTGGCCAACATTCCTTTTTGTTGGACAGCAAGCAGCGCACCAATCCAAACTGAAGATATACCGTGCTCCCGTAGACAAAATATGCGGCCCCGCCTAAACACAGTCTTCGTTTACATTCTGCCATTTGACGTCGACGAGATATAACAGAGCTTACCCACACATTTCATGTTTGCTTGTTCACACTCCACTCACTGCAAATGCCCTGCGTGGATCTTCCTCTCAAGGAACTAACCCGGAAACCAAACCACGAACGCTGCGGGTTAATGCATGCGCTATACTGCTAAAATTCTAAATTCGTACGTCTTACCATGCCGTGAAAATCCTGTAAATTTGGACAGATTCCCGTTATTCCTTATTGGTCCTGCAGTTCTCACAAACTGTATATGTGAGAGATGGTTGCATTGCTCCATGCTAGTAACGTTGCTTGACATTGTCATAGCTTAAGAACGACATTTTCACCTTCCTCTCTAATGAAGAGTAATTGGTCTAATGGAGGAGGATGAAGGATAGTTCTAAAGGCAAATATCCAAGAGCTATGAATATTCAGAAAATTATTTGTCACGCTTACGAAATCATTTTTAGTGGAATGCAATGTGCGCAAAGATCTCGCAAGGAACACACATCCACAAGATGACTGTAGCTTGTCCCTAATTTGCAGGTATCATACGTTCTTATCTTCATGTCAATAGCTTGGGAGATTACTATGACTACAGAGGTACAAACCTGTCATGATTTATTTGTTTATTGTCTCTGTTTGAGTGCGTTGGTGAACCCGCCAATCTTTGTAGGTCGATCGGCTACAGAACAGCACTCTGAGCAATTTTTGCATAGCGAGCATTTTTTAGTGGTTGCTCGAAAAGTTTTTTACTTTTAACGCGTGCAGGACCATTATAGGGGTCCCCCCGCGAGTTCTTTTGACTCCGCTCGTTTATACGGATAGAGCCGGTTTGTGTGTGTAAAGTGTGTGCTCAGACTGAAAAATTTCGTTTCTCGATCGGTGTGTATTCCGACGCAGTGCCATCTACGTGTGTATTCCAAGCAGGAACTAGAGCAATTCAAACTACCAACGGCTGCGTTCACCATTGTTGCCAATCAAGTATTTGTTGAAACGTTAAAGAAAAATAGCAACTATAGCAAGGAATTTTTCACAGTAAGAACTCGGATATGAATATTACGTAAAAATAACCCTATGCCTAAAATGCTTTTTTTACTAGAGCTGAGGAGAGGGAGAGGGGAGGGAGACGTGTGTATATAAAAATATATCTATATATATAAAATTGAAAATCACTATGTTTATGACTTTAAATCTGCTGAACCGCTTGATCGATCTCGATCAAATTTGTAACATGGATGAGGTTCAAGGCTGGGCTGGTTTTAGGCTACCTACTTGGATGGTGAAAGTGAGGGGGGAGGGGGAATGGGTATAAAAATAAATAAAACTTAATAACTCCCGAACCACTCAACCGATCTTGATCAAATTTTCAACATAGATGAGGTTTAGGCCTGGGATTTTTTCTATAATTTTAAATTGACTGAGCAACGTATGGGAGGAGAAGGAGGGGGAGGTATATAAAAATCAATTTATATAAGACTGAAAGTGACTATTTTGTAACTTAATAAATCTTGAACTACCCGACCGATCTCATTCAGAGTTTCAACATACATGAGATTCAGATCTGGAAATATTTTTGTAATTTCACTTTAACGGTAGATTCTAGGGAAGGGGGTGGGGAGGGGGATATGAATAAAAATTAATAAAACTAATAACTTTTGAACCACACAACCAATCTCGATCAAATTTTGAACATGTATGAGGGTCGGGCCTTGGGTGCTTTTTATCGTTTCACTATGACGAGCCAGTATAGAGGAGGGGGAGGGGGAGATATATGTAAAAAAATAAAAATAACTGTCTTTGTGACTTCATCACTCTTGAATCACCCGACCAATCTCAATCAAATTTCCAACATGCATAAGGTTCGGATGTGGAAACATTTTTGTAATTTCACTTTAACGGTAGATCCTAGGGAAGGGGGTTGGGAGGGGGACATGAATAAAAACTAATAACTTTTGAACCACCCAACCAATCTCGATCAAATTTTCAACATGTATGAGGGTCGGGCCTTGGGTACCTTTTATCGTTTCACTATGACGAGCAAGTATAGAGGAGGGGAAGGGGGAGATATATGTAAAAAAAATAAAAATGACTGTCTTTGTGACTTCATCACTCTTGAACCACCCGACCAATCTAAATCAAATTTTCAACATGCATAAGGTTCGGATGTGGAAACATTTTTGTAATTTCACTTTAACGGTAGATCCTAGGGAAGAGGGAAAGGAGGGGAACGTATGAATAAAACTAATAACTTTTGAACCACCCAACCAATCTCGATCAAATTTTCAACATGTATCAGGGTCAGACCTTGGGTGTTTTTTATCGTTTCACTATGACGAGCCACCATAGGGGAGAGAGAGGGGGAGATATATGTAAAAAATAAAAATGACTGCCTTTGTGACTTTATCACTCTTGAACTATCCGACCGATCTCAATCAAATTTTCAATATACATGAGTTTTCGGGCAGGGATTAAGGCTACTCACTTTGACGATGCAACGTAGGGGAGGGGGAAGGAGGAGAAATTTAAAAATGATCAAAATGACCAATATTAGTGTTGAATCCATAGTTTTCGGGATCGATGAGAGAAACAGTGACACTTCTGATGCTGTAACAATCCAAGTTCAGCCCTGATAGTTGAGGAGGGGGAAGTTGCAACGTAGGGGAGGGGAATAAACATTAAAAATGATCAGAAATGGCTAATATTAGTGTCGAATCCATAGTTTTAGGATTTGCTGAGATTAACAGTGACAATTTTGACGCCGTGTGCCGCAGCACGGTTGAGGGGAGGAGGAGTTGTATATAATAATGATTGAAAATGACCAATATTAGTGTCTAATCCATAGTTTTCGGGATCATTATGATGAACAGAGACATTTCCGATCAGGTTTAAATCCAAAATCAGCTCCACAAGTTGAAGAAGGGGGAGAAAGAGATATATTAAAAATGGTCGAATATGTCCACTATCAGTAGAATTTATAGTTTTCTGGGTCGCTCAGATGAGCAGTGATACTTTCGATCCCGTTTAAATTCAGATTCAAACCTTCAACTTGATTGAGGGGGAGTAAAACGTTTAAAAATGATCGAAAATGACAGATATTAGTGCTCAATCCACATTTTTGGGGTCGCTCAGATGGACAGTGATACTTCCGATGACATAGGCCGCAACAAGGGGGAGGGGGATATAATGATTCGAAATTAGTGTTGAATCTATAGTTTCTGGGATCGCCGAGATGAACAATGACACTTCGTATGGTGTTAATTCCAAATTCAGCCGGGGGAGAGGGAAATAAAAAATAACCCATATTAGTGTCGAATCCATAGTTTCCTGGGTCACTGAGATGACCGGTAACACATCCAATGCCGTGCCGCACAACATGAAAGAAGAGGAGGGGGATATATATATATATATATATAAATGTTCAAAATTATCCGACACTAGTGTCTGATCCGTAGTTTTTAGGGTCGCTGAGATGAAGAATGACACTTCCGATCCCGTTTGAAACCAAACTCAGCCCCGTAGATTGGGAGATAATGAAATGATCGAAAATGATTAATATTAGCGTCGAATACGTGATATTCGGGATCGCCGAGGTGATCAATAATCTTTCCGATGCCGTTTAATTCGATGCCATTAAAAACGAAAACAGCATATTTCACGGGTACAGAACACATGAGAGACGGAATTGTGCATTTAAATTTTCATTTCACCCAGCGAAGCGGGTATATACTAGTAGAACCTCATAACTTTGGAATCACCAAACCGATCTCATTCAAATTTTCAACATGGATGAAGTTCGGACCTGGGATGACTTTTATCATTTTAGTTTGACGGTCCAATGTAGGGAGGGGAAGAGGGTGTATCAGACCACCAGTCTTAGACATTTTTCTCAGCTTCTAGTGCACGTAAACGCTGGAAACAAAAAATGAATGACCAAATGGTACATGAAGAATCAAATGGTGATACTTCCATATCCAGTGGCGTAGCGGGAATACACCAAGGGGGTCAACACCAAAATATTTAATGGAAAATGGTATCAATTTCGATTTTTTAGAAGTAATATTGAAAAAGAATTAACTTTTACGGGAAACACTTTTCGTTAAATTCTACGGTTTCGGATCTACGTCTATTATTTTTTGTATTGCTACTATCAGACAACCCGGTAAACTCATTTTTCTGTTCATAGTGCACGGAGACACTTCAAACAGAAAATGAATGACTAAATCTATCTGAAGAATAAAATGGTGATACTCCCATATCCAGTGGCGTAGCGGGAATGCATCAAAGGGATTAACTCCAATAATTTTTAATGGAAACTGGTATCAATTTTGACTTCTTTGAAAGTATTACTGATAAAGAAACAACTTTTACGGGAAACACTTTTCGTCATATTCTACGGTTTGGTATCTACTTATGTTATTTGTTGAATTGCCACTTCAGACCAATTGCCATCTCAGTCATTTTCCTCTGTTCGTAGTACACACAGACACTTCAAGCAACAAAAAACTGAATGACCAAATCGTACGTGAAGAATCAATGGTGATGCTTCTATATCAATTGGCGTAGCGGGGATATATCCACGGTTGTCAACTCCAAAATTTCAAATGGAAATTGGTATCAATTTCGATTTCTTTGGAAGTATTATTGAAATAGAAACAACTTTAACGGGAAACACTTATCATTAAATTCTGCGGTTTGGGATCTACGTCTGTTATTTGAAGTTGAATTGCTACTATCAGTCCACCGGCACAGGCATTTTTCTCTGTTCGTAGTGCACGTAGACACTTAAAAAAAGGATTCAAACTGCACCAGTAGTGTGCGTTGTGTATGCTGACATCTCCATTACTTTTGAAGGTTGCTATATCCGTCCACAGAATGTCCCGGTGGAAACATGGGTTTCCTGGCACTCATCCACTGACAAAACTAGACGGATATGTAAATCTTGTTCTCGGAGTTCCTGATTCAGATGAACATGGTCAAAATGGAGCACGTTGTTGAGCAGAATCCTCCAAACCGTCATGTTGCTTATCGCAGCATCCCTGGCGAATCGTGTTTTCGAGATTTGGGGAACCACATGGACTGCAGCAAGGATGCCGGGAGACCGTTTATCCTAAACACGGTGCCTGATCCGCTGACGTCTTTTGTGTTGAGAAGGGACATGCCCAGTCCTCAGCACACCAAGTAAAGACGAAACGCTTTCCTCGACTGCCCAGCACGATTGAGAAACCGTTGATCATATAGCCGCGCAGCCTCGCGATAATTCTCCCGACTTCACTCAATACTATTAACATATCAAAAGCTACGATATTCGAAAACATCGTTTGAGTTCCCTCAAGCACACGAAATAATAGGCAATAGGAGCCGAAATCAACAAACATTCAACACTTTATCTTTCAACTACAAACAACAAATATTCAACTGTTTTATATCAGAACATTTTTCCGTTTTCTTCTCTTCTTCTACTTTGTCAGATGGCACTTCATTAATGTATTTTTCGCTACTAATAACCATCAAACAAAAATTTCTACCTTTTCACTCCTTTTTGCAGCTTCTTTCCCTCTTAACCCCCGTCTTCACCTAAATCTCATTCTTATGTGCAGGTGTAGCTTTGACGACACTTTGAACTATTTACATGTAAAATTCAATTCTTTGTATGGATAGGCATGTTTATAAGGAACAAATGGCGACAGAATGAAATGCAAAGTAATACTCTGTATTATAGGTTTACAAGTGTAGTGTTCTAGTATAAAATGATCACAAGTTATTTACGCCGGATATAATAAGTGAGTGTATATAAAAGATGGCACTATTAGATGTTATTTTCCACTGGCAGCATATTTTTGCACAATGTAAAAAACCTGTATTTTATATGTTCAAGTGCAACGTTACTGGAAAAAAAATTACAAGTGCTATTGAAATTCGTACCATTGACAAAACCCATTCCTTTTCATCTTGGCTTGCGCACATATCCCCGACTGCTGACAGACTTGTTCCTTTCGGACGCACTCCCGTGCTAGCGTACGGACCCACCAGCTTTATTCTTCCCTGACCCGAGTGGATAGCATTCGTGTTTTAATGGCCACCTAAGGCAGGTTGGTTTGAGTTTTTGCACTATAATATTTAATTATTCATCCCTGTATTTTATCTATGCCAAGTGAGACATTTTCATGTCGCCAAGGGAAACCTTTTAGGGGATAATAAGAAGGAAATTAGTAAAAGAATTATAAGTTTTAACAATTGTTTCTAGTGGTGCGCCAAAAGTAAACTTGTACGCATTCCTTTTCTCTCTGACTCTCTTTTCCACCTGTGTCTCAACGGTTTGCTTTAATTCTTCAGACTTCCATCCATCATCTTTTTGTATCATTTCTTTATACTTATCCTCTACATCTTTTTTCTTGACTAATCCCTTTATATCTTTGCCTTCTCTTTTATTTTTACACATTCTTATTATTTTACTATCTACATTTATGCATTGTTTTCTTCTGTTTCTTTCTTTCGTAACTTTATTTTCTGTTCTCACCTGTTTACCATATTTGTTTTGGACTTCTATTATTTGTATTCTTTCCTTCTATTATTGTTGACCTTGTATGTATTCCCTGACTCATACTAAGGTATTCCATTTCTACTACCTGTTTGTCGGTGTGTCGGTGTGTCTACAGACCTGATTCCTCTGTTATCGATTTTCTGGTTCAAGATTCTCGTGTTTAACCTCTGAATTTCGTTTTACCAATTAAATTCGATTAATTACTAGTGAACATATTTTCTTCTCTGTATTGGCTACCTGAATGGAGCTTAACATAAAATCTCCACTGAACTAAAATTTCGTTCATCTTCTACATTCGTATTTGCTTCTGTCATCTAATTCTTCTGTAATTCAGTAAGGATGAAGATCTTGTCTTCCTTCTGAATATCTTCATCAGGCAACTCATTGATTCTTCTTATGTACCTATTTGTATACCTTTTGGACAATAGTGTGCAAAATTATTATATTCGTTGCAATCCCTACATTGTGCGCTCCTAGCTGAACATTGATATCTAAAATGTTTTCCACATGCTAAACAACCATATTGATAACATCCATATTTTCCTGTGATTGTTTCAGAACGAAATCTATTGATTTTATATAGTTTGTCCTGGTAGATATTTGTATCTTTGGTTGGTCTTTTGCGACATTCACTTGTAGCGAGAAAAAATGCTTTTGTACACTGATTGAACAATGCACATCGCATAGATATAGCAAATCATGTAGCATTTCTGGAAGGGGAAGTAACCATGTTTTGTGAATTTTATTCAAGAGTGGAAGAAGTGAATCTAGCTGCTCTCACTGTATTATTGATCTTCATTTGGGCCTAATTATCTGTTCTATACTAGCAGCCTGTGCTGAATGGATACAAAATCATTGAAAACATGGTTGTTTCTGCATCAGGATTCGTAAAACTCGTAGTGCCGTAACAAGTCGGAAGGGTGGTGTAAGGGAGCACTGCCTTCCCCAATTTCAGGAGGGGACTTGACTGGTGTCCAACTTTTTGTTTTGCACAAATTAGTACCTAACTCAAGAGTGCTAAGCATTTTCCGAAAGTAAACGTGGAAATATAAACATGTGAATATTAGTTCACCTTTTTAGGGGAAAGGAGGTAGCCCCAGACATTTTAACACATTGAACTGCCTCTTGGTAAAAAGATGTAAAATTGCCCCGAAATAAGCCTGAAATATGGAATGTGAACGTTATTAACAAACTGAACATATTGACATAAATGCTAAAATAATGAAATAGACAAATGGCAATACAGATCGCTAAATTTCACATATTTGGAATATTGGCGAGCACTAAGGAACACGTAAGATGTTTGAAAAACATCATATTCTACACCTAGAAGGAACAATAAGAAAACCTATCCACGAAGCTAACAGTGGTTGCGTGTAATGGATATCTGTTGACTCAATTGAGGTGCAGTTTCATGAACCCAGCCATCGCAGGATTCACACTGCACCCAGCATTCATTGAACGTTTCACCATAAATTGTACATTTAGTGGGGCTTTCTTGTTAATATTTTCTCGTTGTCTGTGTAGTGGTTCATTAGCTTCTTGTGACCTTACTTTGCTACTTCATTTGCTAAAATCACTTTTTCTTTCAATTTGCCTCTTATATGGAATCGCGCTTTACTCAGTTCTTCTGGTGCGTGACGCTAAACGTCTCTTGCGATTTTCCGTCAATGATTATAACTGTTCACTAATGGAGAGCTCTTTACTAGTTGATGGACGAGTAGATTCTGATTTCTCGGCCATATGTGGAGAACAAGGATTCGCTGCAGACGACAAACAAGAAGTATCCCCATTTTCCTTAACCCCTAATGAAGTTGAACATTGTGGGTCTTTAGAGGTAGATCTAGTGTATCATCTTGCAACACGAATCAAGTTTGCGGAGAGATAGTAGGGTTTGTAAATATCTGAGGGTTAAGTGAGTATATACCGGTGCACGCAAATCTATCCATGCGACACACGTTTCAATATGCCTCTGGAACAAGTTTAAAGAAGTAAATTAGTTTGAAATAAATAATTGCTAGCTTATTTTCAGATCGGTGTTATGGTTGCAACAACAGTAGCAACTAGAGATGCAAAATAGCCGGCTTTTTTGAATTTATGTTTTTTTTTTCACATAAACAGCCGGCTTTTTTTGGAAATTTTGGCTTTTTTATTTTCATGATTTTTCTATCTAAATAGCTTTCTTATAGTATATTCTATAGTTAGATAAGAATTCCATGACCTAAATGCCATATTTCAATCTGAAATTCACCATCAAGATGGATGGAGCACATGTTTTACGAATTAAAGCTAACATGAAGAATGTAGTATTTGAGGGCAATTTTATAGGCTATTTGACTTTATTTTAACTTTTGATTTATCAACATTTTTTTCTTCTCTAAATCATTTTAGTTTGTCATCCGTGTTTCATTTCTAAGAGCTTAGTACTCTAGCTTCTAGCGCAAAAGTTAAACTTATGTTTTTCTTTATATTCGTCAAAGCGTACGTTTTTCAATATATCCGTCAAACCGTACTTCCACATTTCTGTTATACTGTAGCTGTGCAACGATTTAGAAATAATTTTCCGGATACAATCTTGAATACTAATTTATACAAATAATCAGTAGCGGATTGAGAAAAGTACTTTGGGAGGGGTTTCTCTGATTGTTTCGTTTTCTAAAATGTCCTAATTTTATTTGGGAGGAGCTTGAAGCTTATGAGTACAGGCATAATATTTCGTTTCGTTGATATATTTAGCGATAATCTTCCGAATACAACCTTGAAGATCATTTTATACTGAGAATCAGTGGCGGATTTGGAAGAGTATTTTGAGAGGGGATTTTCTTACTAATGTTTAGTTTTTCTAAACATTCGTAATTTTTATTTGACGGGAGCTGAAAGTTTATGAGTAAAGGCATAACTAATAGATATTTCCCTTGTCTTAGACATTCCGTAATTTTGGGGAACAGGCTTCAGTCCTAAAGAACACCCCTCTAACCTTCGCAAAACAGTCACTGCTGGTAATTAGTAATAATAACGCTAGGAAGTCAGCCAACTCACAGTACACGCACTATTTCTACTTCACAGATAGAATGCAGAAAAGCTTTGTCAGAATGCTCGAATGCTGGGTTGAATCCCGAACTTCCCGATAGAAGCGCAATAGCTCCACTCAGTCATGTTTGTTGTGCAGTTGTATTTATCTTAACTTAAATATATTCCATAGTCTTTTTTTTGGTGGCGGTGGGGTGGGGAGAGTTCCGTCATGATATGAAGGATGTAAGCCAAGAACATGGTAACCAACCAATTTTCAATTGCTGAGTATACCGCTTCGTTCAGTCCTTCATGTATAGTATTATGTGAAAAATCAGCTTTCCAACTTTCAAAATGCATTGTGCAGCAGAAAATCTCTAATTTCTTAAAATAGTAAAATTGTGGGTTACCATGTTCTTCCCTCACACCCTTCATATGTTGAATCGCTTTTGTTAAAAATTCAAAAAAACTTGAGGACTGAGTAAACCGTAATGGTGGTTATAGAAAACTATAGCATTTCAAGAATATACAGAACAAAAAGCTCTAGCTGGGCAGCCTTTAAGTGTATCATATAAATCTAAGTATTTCTCTTATGTTTTATTTTAATTTTATTTTGTTCCAAAAAGAGGGTATGGAATATTTTGAAGTAAAAATACTACATAGAATTTTGCTAGTTCTTTGTGTATTTTTAAAAAGAAGTATTTACTTTTAGGGTTGGCTGGTTTACATCAGCTGTTTTTTTCTTTTTCTTAAATAAACAACTGGTTTAAACCAAAAAATAAAAAGACCGAAAAATGCGAATCGTGTGAACTTCATGGTGATGTTTTCACACATCAAACAATCTGCATTAGTTTTATTTCCTTTTCACTTTTTAATCAAGGTGTTCCATGTTCAATTCTCGGTTGAACCACAACCCTTCTTTCATGCGTAAACAAAGTAGCGGTTCGGATGTAACTTTAAGCGAGTCTTCTCCTTGATAACCTCGGTATTACGTAAGGATGTTAAGCCTGAACATACGAAACGAAACCAAATTGTATATTTCTGCATGCCTGAATGCCTGTTATTTTATAAAGAAGCCAAGGTTGCTTAAATATATTGATAGAAATTGGCATAATTTATCGATTGCCTACGTAGCTTCCAACATTAGCTTGGATTGGACTTTCAATGATATGTACGTACTAAATTTGTTATTTAATACCTCAGTTTTAGCGTATTGATTATGATACGTTGACCTTTAAATTTTACATGCAAAGCAATAACAGGATTTTTACGTTTTTGTTTTACATTTAGAGTAATGACGGGATTTTCCCGATGGCTAGGATGGGAATTTCTCTATTTAAGAAATTTAGTGACCGGACTTCTTTAAGCTTATGCGACCTCTTCCAGCATAACCCTGTTGTTGCATAATAACACCAAGGCGAAACAAACTTATTTCCGTCAATATGTAATATAAATACAAAAAGCAAAATATCTAAACCCAAAAAACCTGATTTAAGCCAAAAAAACAACCATGGTTTTTCCCAACCCTGCTTACTTTTATATATAGGAGGTTAAAAAATTCTTATTATATACATTGGTTAATCCTTTGGAATTCATAATGTAAATATGTTGAGAAGTAAAATTGTTTGAAATATCTTTTCGAAATTCATGGTTTAGTTTCGAGGTTTTTTATTATTATCGGCATCAGCCACTAATTAAATGACTTTTTGTGTTATAGAGAAGCGAAACAAAATCTGCTTTATCAATTTAAAGCAGAATTTTGAAAAAAGCCCAAAATTTCCCAAGCAAAAAAGCGAAGCAGAAAAAACCGAGTTTTTTTTCAAAAAAAGCCGGTTTTTTTCCGAGGCCTTGCATCTCTATATTATAATAATTATTATTATTAATGAATAGGATGTTGCAATTAGGTTTTGTTCCATGAAGTTAGGAAGTCAACTACTAAATCTCATAGATAGTTATATAATGCTTATATGAATCATTTGAGTTTCGCAATAGTTCGTAAGGGCAGTGAGTCTTTGAAGCAAGCCGGTAGGACAGAAAACCGAGAGAACAATGGTGCATACGTAGAAGCCAGGGATCAAGTTTTGTTGATCACTAATTTTGGATTCCAATGGTCTCGACATTCTCTCATTAAATTAACAGTTGAATCCCTTGGGAGCAAATATATGGATTTCATGGAGAGACCGAAGTAATATATATGTAAGAGTACTGTAAATATGTGATGACAGACGGATAAAAAAAGTTGTCGAAAAAGTGAATGCACAGATTTTTGCTAACCATTCGCATTAAAATTGAAAACATTGCGTATTAGAATAAGCTATGGTTTGTTTCATAGTTACTACGGATAAAATACTAAAATAGATAAATTGATTCGATTAGACAAATAAATTATAATATTCCAGAGCAACAGAAGTTTTAAGTGATGCAAGATTACGACGTTCAATAGTATATTAGTCATATTATATGAACTAATAGTATATTAGTTCAATAGTATAATAGTATATTGTGTGTTGTTGCTAAGTGTTAATGCAAGTAACATGATAACGTCTTAACGTTTTAAAATCCCTCCCTTGTCAATTTTAAACTTTCTGCCTGTTTCGTTTTATTGTTTTATATTATATCTTGTTTTGCAGTATTCTTGACGTTTAGTACTTCATTTTCGACGTTATAACAAAAATATTAAATTCGATGGTACGAATAGTTGAGTTAAGTTGATTTTGTGTTTAACGTCCCTTTCAGCAGTGAGGCTATATGAGACGGGACCTACTGATTAAAATGGAATCCGAATTACATGAGCTCCCGCCGGGAACCTGGATCTCGAACCTGGTATGAATAATGTATCTTGTTTCGGTGTTTCTTGTAGGCATATAATATTGTTCTCCCGCTGGCTTTGTAGCTGGCACGTGTCTCTTCGGTCACATTGTCTCATGGAAGCAATTATAAAATCTGAACTATTATAGTGGTTCGGATTCCACCTTGAACTATAGGTCTCCCTCTCATACAGCCTCGGTGCAGAAAGAAACAATAACCTTCATAACAGATATAACCCTACTTTAGTCTCGCCATTCCATTTCAAAATGAAATGAAATCTTACAGTTTAACGTCCCACGTTTATGCCCGTTAGGTTACGGGAGGCGATGGCTAAGGCAAGTGAATGGTGATGGAATAATTAGTAGAATGAGAATGTGGAAGGAAATGGGAGTACTCCGAGAAAACCTATGGAAACGATGTTGTCCACCACAAACTAACTTCCCCGGGGGATTGAATCAATGCGCTATTCCATTCGAAATGAAATAAAATTTTTAGTTTTACATCCCTTGGTTATACTCTATAGCTTATAATCGACGGGTGATTAATGAGGGTGAAAGATTATGAAATAATTGGTGCAAAGGAAATGTGGAAGGAAATTGGAGGACCCAAGAAAGTCAACAGCATTAATCCATGTGTTTCATTTGTTACAAAGTTAACTAGTGTTTAAAGCAATTGCTCTAATTGCATTGCTCAAATTTACTCACTGAACTCGCATTTTACACATTTTACACACAATATCTTTGTTTGTTTGTTAGTGTCTTCGTTTGTTACATTTACTCGTTTTGCAAATGCCCAGTTGGTTTGGGTGCTCACTTGTACGTACCCAGTCAAGGACGAGATACTGCATTCTGGTGCCTCTGGAAATGTAGTTTTATCGATGACGCAACTTTTGGGAGCGTATCAGGAAAATAGCTCCATTAATAAAGCAGATATGAATGCATACTCGGTTTTCCTATGGCCCAGCTCGCATACGCCTTTTGTAGGGTAGACAAACAGGGGTGTGTGTGTGTGTGTGTGTGTGTGTGTGTGTGTGTGTGTGTGCGTGCTTGATAAACGTGATAAGAATCCCCCAGCATGAAGTCTGGCTAGGGACTTCATACTATCCCGCTTAGAATAAGATTGCATAAGTAACCTTACTGTATACGAACGTTGACTTTCTAGCGACTGTTGTTTTTCTCCTCTATCCAGTATACAAAAAGTGTTAACTCAAGTACCAACTTGCATACAAGCCTAGGTAGTTACTAAGAGACGAATTCTATTGCTTAGATCGTGTGGACTTTGTGGTGGACAAACACCGTGCTCGTGGGTTTTCTCGGGGTTCTCCCGTTTCCTCCCACTTTCTTCATTCCACCATTTCACTCATTTCTCATTATCACCGTCTCCTTTAGCCTAACCGGCATAACCGTGAGACGTTAAACTTAAAGATTTCATTTCATTTATTCTATTGCTTAGATTTATTACATTTTAAGAAAAAGGATAAAACAAAGAGGAAATTGTACAAAATGAGTTACAAAGCTTCACATAAAACGAGTTACAGTTATAATACTTAATTTCAAATAGATATAGCCCCACTTGATGGTTTAGATACTAAACCTGATAGAACATGAAGTCCAAATCATGTCATAAAAATGTTTAAGATGCATAAAAATTACTTTAGCAACTCGAAGTTGGGAAAAATTATACCGAAGGATAAGTCTAGCCGAGAAGTCTCTTTGTTGTAGACTTGCGGTAAAGTCCCTTTCGGATCACGCTCCTTCATGTTCGACGTATCACCATCTAAGTTTCAAAACTGAACAACACATACCTGACACTCTTTAACAAGAGTAGAGAGACGAGCGTATCAACAACAGCAGCGTTGACGACGATCTACCAACGACCAAACAACCACAACCAACTACCATCGACCAACAACCCGAACCAGGGGTTAACTCGCTTAAATAGTCAGTGTCACCTACGCCTTCTGCCTACGTGCATTTCTGCTTTGATGTATTTCTTTGGCTCTTACGTCAAACCTAACCAAGAACAAGCTAAGAGAATAACCACGCGCACACACTCTTTGGTAGCACAGAATTCTAGCTTTCAGCTGATTTGCTCAATCACGCTGATGTATTATTTTTTCTTTTTATTTTATTGTAGGTCATTTTTATTTATTTATTTATTTATTTTAATAAATGGCTCATGTTCCTTACGTAACACCTGTTATTACATAGCATTAATGCGGCTCTGTGATTTGAGGAAATCAAAAAGCCAGGGCTAAGTCGACAACACATACAGGTGACTCGGCGTCAGGAAGCGGTTAATTGTCGGTACAATTAGCATCTCGCATGACCCACCTTCTCTCTTCCTTTCTCTCACATGCACAGGAAGGTGTAAGGTGACTCTAGCTACACTTTGAGTCCGTCCTTAGGACATGACCAACAAAATCTGTGTAACAATATACAGGATGTTTCAAAATAACACCGACAACGTTTGGGAGGTGATTTCTGACACCAAGATAAGACAAAAAGTATAGACCAACCTGAGTGCACAAATGCTTCCTTTCGGAATTATAGGCTGCTACCGAAAACATGCAAAAAAATGAACTTTAAGGGTCCAAAGCTCCAAAACTATGGGATGTACCGTAGTCGGTTAAAGACTTCACTTAGTAACTACTATGTGCCCTACCCAAAAATCCATGTTTCAGAATCCTACGATACTCACACAACATTTTTTATAGAGAGAGTTTGGCTACGGGGATATAATTTGAAGTACTCACTAACTACTTCTATATATATATAAAAAAAACTGTTGCGGAAGTAAGTATATACAGAGAGGAAGAGGTCCAAAAGTATCCACTCTTTTTTCTAGTTCATATTTCGTGACAAATCCGACTTGACGTGACAATTTTTGGTACTGAGAGACGTTTGTGGTATGTGTTCCAAATCATCACCAGCAGTTTCTATACAACGTCTATGGCGTCAAACTGCACACCAAATTACGGTTGTTAGTGTATTTGAAGTAATGGCAGCACATCATTACGATTTTTTAAATGTAGCTAGTCGATTGTTGCTGGTTTTTGTTGATACACGTCATTCTTAACGGTCTTCAGAGGTAGAAGTCCAGAGGTGTCAAATCAGGAGACCTAGATGGATACTTAACAGGACTTGTTCGACCAACCCACCGTCCGGGTAGTTTTATCGAGGTACAACCCTACATCTCGATGGAAGTGAGGTGGGGCTCCATCTTGCTGCAAGTAAAAGTTCATCACCATATAGGTCTTCAACGGCAGACAAAATCCTTGTCTGAAGCATATCAAGATACGCCTCACCAGTTGCGGTACCTATCATTTTAACTAGTTTGTGTTCAAAACTATAAATACCATATTATTATCCAGTATGGGAAGATAAATAAACATGAAATAATGCTTAAAATAGACAAAATTGTTTCCTGATTAAGAAATGATTACATCAGAAATCAAATAATTGTATATTTAAAGTCGATTAGTGGAAATCATTTATTCACGATAAAAATTTACTGTAATCCTGTAGGGCTAAAATGTCGGCTGCTTCCGGCAGAGATGGAGTGGGTCGCTGGGTCGTGGAACAAGTGGGTCAAGATTTGTGATTTATCAGTGGGTCATGGGTCAATAGGACGTGACCCACTGCGATCCGTCACCCACTGTGACTCACTCTGACACACTATCACCAGTCCATCTACTAACTCTGACCCACCGACTCACTACGACCCAATGCATTATACTGCTCAATGCATTGTAAACAGCATCTTCTGAACACTGGTGAGTTTGTCTGTGATTTACTTTCAAGGCCTCCACTTTTCTTCCTCTTTTCATTTGTTTCTTCTTACTCACCTGAGATGAGTATATTCAAATGAAAAAAAGAACTTCAAGGATTTTTTGGATATTGATATTTGTAATTATAATAATAGCAATAGGACTTACTACTTGGCTTTCGAGACATAGCCTGTACATTTTTGAGGAGCTGTCTATTGGAAAAAATATATTTTAAATCCCCTTTAATATATGAATTCTTATTGTATATAAAAAAAAATACTAAATGTACCTATGCGTGCGTGATCATCACGGTCAAATT